>NC_036863.1:12956134-13141458 GCF_002910315.2 Salvelinus sp. IW2-2015 | reverse complement strand
TCATAGTATTTCTTAAAAGTATCATTAATTTCAGTAGGGTTGAAAGATATCTCATAAGTAAGAGTTTCCATAGCATTAAGTGTCCTCTTATTTTCCTCTGCTTTCAGTTGCCATGCCAATACTTTGTGTGCTTTCTCTCCAAGTTTGTAGTAACACTGTTTTGATCTAGTAATGGCCCTCTCAGCTTGATAGAAAGACTTACCTCTGGTAAGTTCTCTAGCTCAAAGATTTCAGATTCAAGGACATTCAGTTCAGCACCGTGTTTTCTCTTCAACTTTTTAATATAGGAAATGATTTCATGATTGAAAGCCTAATGATTCAGATAGGCTTTCAATGCATCTCAATGAATGAAACTGTCAGGAGCAGAGTATTTGTTTGTCAAAGTAAGTAGTAAAAGTAAAAATGCAGGTTGCTTCAGGAGAGTAGAATTTAGTCTCCGTCTGTATGCTCCATTTACCTTGGTAGGGATAATACCAGAGGAGAATGGTCACTAAACAATCTGGGGAGATAATCGGTATCTAACACTCTATGAAACAGTTGGGTTGATAACAAAAAGTTATCTATGTGTGTGTGTGTTGTGTGGGTGTGAATAAAAAGAATAGTCCCTATCCTGTGAGTGCATCTGTTTCCAGACGTCTAGTAAATTGTTATCCTTCATGAATGACAGGGTGAGCTTGGCGGCTTTGGTAAGAGGAGAGGGGTTATCAGAGAACCTATCAAGAACTGTATCTAAACAGCCAATAGCCATCCTGGTGGTGCTTGAGCAACCTGAAGGAAGATATTATGAATAAACATACTGTATGGACATCGAAGTTAGGAGCATACATATTCAATACGGTCCAAGACTCCGAATACATATGCCCCTGCACCAACAAACAAACCTGCCTGAGGGATCAGATATGGTGTTGCTGAATAAAAAAAGGAGTTGTGTCTATTTATCAAAATTGCAGTTCCTCTTGCATTGGAGTTCAAAGACAACGGAAAAAGTTTTCTAAAATTGATTAAACCATGAGAAACAAGATTCTCTGGTCTGATGAAACCAAGATTGAACTCTTTGGCCTGAATGCCAAGCATCACGTCTGGAGGAAACCTGGCACCATCCCTAAGGTGAGCATGGTGGTGGCAGCATCATGCTGTGGGGAGGTTTTCAGGGGCAGGGACTGGGAGACTAATCAGGATCGAGGGAAAGATGAATGGAGAAAGTACAGAGGGATCCTTAATGAAAACCTGCTCCAGAGCACTCAGGACCTAAGACTGGGGCGAAGGTTCACCTTCCAACAGAACAATGACCCTAAGCACACAGCCAAGACAACGCAGGAGTGGCTTTGGGACAAGTCTCTGAATGTCCTTGAGTGGCCCAGCTAGAGGCCGAGCCTGAACTTGATTGAACATCTCTGAAGAGACCTGAAAATAGCTGTGCAGCGACAGTCCGTTTTTTTTTTTTTTACCTGTTTTCGCTTAGTCATTATGAGGTATTGTGTGTAGATTGTTGAGGGACATTTTTTAAATTCAATTTTAGAATAAGGCTGTAATGTTCCAAAACGTGGAAAATGTCAAGGGGTCTAAATACTTTCCAAATGCACTGTATGTGTCTCTTTAGGAAGGAATTGACATTAAACATAGAAGAAGAAAAAACATGAACCCCACACACCCTGATTGTCAGACTAAAATCACAATCCCCAACAATCATACATGAAAACACTTGTAGAGACACGTTGTTACTGGCTTTCCATTTTGCTCTTACTAGCTAACGTTTGGAATAAACTAAAACCAAAACCTACAAGCTCTCTATATTGAAAACAAATGTTGTGAATAGACCTTTATGGCTGAACATTTTACTGTCAACAATAAAGGCTGCTTGAGTCTCTTTTCAGGAGAAGAAGAGAAACATAAATGGGGGAAAAAGCAATGGGCCTAGGCCTACTAATTTTCTTGCCCAATGGATATTGTCAAAACCAAGACATACTCTCCTGTAAATGTAATAGAACTCACCACAGGAAAAATAACTGTTAGTTGAAAATGTCCAAATTATTTATAGCGGTAAACAGATCCAAATTCCAAATGTTGCCTTAGATTGTAAACTGTCATGGTCAAAACATATAGATTAAATGGTTGTAAAGATGGGGAGAGGTCTGTCTGTAATAAAGAGATGCTCTGCTTTGTTGACACCCAACTCCAAAAAGCAAATCCTGCAGAATCTAGTTTTGTCTTATCTTGGTTATTGTCCAGTCGTGTGGTCGAGTGCTGAAAGGAAAGACCTAGTTAAGCTGCAGCTGGCCCAGAACAGAGCTGCATGTCTTGCTCTTCGTTGTAATCAGAGGGCTGATATAAATACGATTTTAGGAGAGACAGACTGCATCACTTCTTATTTTTGTAAGAAACATTAATGTGTTGAAAATCCCAAATTGTTTGTATAGTCAACTTACACACAGCTCTGACACACACTTACCCCACCAGACATGCCACCAAACCCCAGTATGTTTCTCTGTCCTGGAAACAGAGGAACCTGGTCAGGACGTCCCGTGGGGGCTCATCTGGTGTGGTTTTCGGGGTTAAGGTTCTGTGGGCACGTTCGATTTCCAATGGCTTTGTAAAGTTGGTTATGCCCAGAACATCAGGGATCCATTGAGTGAAGAAAAGAGAGGGATCACGGCCCTCGCTGTCCTCCTTCAATCCCAACACACGCTTATTGCTACATCTGCTCTGGTTCTCCATCTGGTCCAACTTGTTTGTGAGATAGGCATTGTCTTTCTGCAGCTGTTTGATAACCTGGTCATGTCAGGTGATGGTATATCCAACCGTGCTAAATCACAAGTCAGCCTCAGTTGTTCTCAAAAGGAGGGCATTCAGGGAGGATTTCAGGCCGTCAATGGAAGAATGTTCAACCAATTTCTTGTCAATTTCTTTGTTACCATCTTGAATCTCCTAGAGGAGAGTAGCAAGCATGCCAGAAGACTCCGAAGAGGCTGCTGAGAGGAACAGTGAGGCACTGCCATCCGAGTTATCAGGGCTAATGCTAATCTTGCTAGCTGTGGAGTTATTATTATTTTGGGATTCAACTATGTTTGGTCAACCTTCTTGCCTCTCAAGTGCTTTTAAAGTCAGAGCAATTCTTCAACCAATGTGAGATTTTAGCTAGCTAGATAAGCTAGCTATGAATAATTACCTGCTACCTTTGGATTCCAGCTCAGCACCGGAGTCAGCGGTCACATACAGATACTACTTTACACAGATACTACTTTTCACCGGAGTCAGCGGTCACATACAGATACTACTTTACATCTTAATACTCTTGTGAAGCACCGGCTTGCAGTGTCTTTCTAACAGATGACACAGGGGCTAGATTTGCACTCCCAGCACATAATGCACCTGCACTGGGAGTGCAATTCTAGCCCCTGTGTCTTCTCTCACTGGCGTGATGTATGACACAAAAATAGAGGTCCTTGGTCACACACACCAGCAGTGTGGGTTTGGCCTTCAAAAGAACAATGCATATGCGTAAAAATACCTTGTCCCTACTGTAAAATATGGTGGTGGATCTTTGATGTTAAGGGCCTATTTTGCTTCCACTGGTCCTGGGACCCTTGTTAAGGTCAACAACATAATAAACTTTACAAAGTACCAGGACATTTAAGCCAAAAACCTGGTTGCCTCTGCCAAGGAAGCTGAAACTTGGCCGCAAGTGACTCTTCCCACGAGACAATAACCCCAAGCACACATCAAAATCCACAAAGAAATGGTTAATTGACCACAAAATGTACATTTTGCTATGGTCATCTCAGTCTCCCAATTGAAAACAAGTGGTTTGAATTGAAGAGGATAGAAAGGATATCAAGGATCTAGAAAGATTCTGCATGAATTGTCTTAAGATCCCTCCCAATTTGTTCTTCAATCTCATAAAACATTTTAGAAAAAGGCTGTGTTGTTATCATCGCACGGGGAGGGTGCTGGAGTATTGAAAACCAGGGATACAATATATCTCTTTCTCTGAGCAATTGCATTAGTATAAATTATTTGAGCGTACAATATAGCTTAGTATTTGTATTAGTTATTCATTTTGCTCATCTTTATCAAGGGAGACAATAATTCTGGACCCCGTGTATATTTCATGACGCCAAAACCCAGGAAGGTAGGTGGATGGTAGCCGGCTAAACGGCTACCCCTGCCAAACTGGCCAATCCAGCTGCTACCCCAGCCAACCTAGCAGCTACTCCAGCCAACGTGTCCAATACAGCAGCTACCCCGGCCAATCAAGTGGCTAACCTGGCCAACCCGGCCAATCCAGCGGCTACCTAGGCACCAGCTTAACCAAACTCCCTCAGTGACATGAGACAACAATACATCCAAGAAACACCCGCATCAAACCAATCCCCCAAGACACAAACTTTGTGTTGCCTTTCTTTATGAGGAGAAAAACCGAGGTGAAATCAGTCAGTTCAGCACCACTTTAATTTAGAAAATAAAAACAAATGGCATTGGCAAGATTATTGGAACCACAGAGCTAGTACTTGCTTGCATAGCCTTTGGCCCCACCCTCTAGATCTTTTCCCGATTTCAATCATGTCTTTAGGAGGCAATATAACTAGCTTGGTTATAATTTGTGATGAGTGAGTGTGTTGCAGAAATAAATAGGCATATGCTAAACATTTTTGTTGTTTTTTTCAAGGGGGGGTGCCCTTTTTTCATTTTAAGCACCTGCCCCCTGAAACGTCTGTGCAAGGGCCTGTTAAAATGAATTAATAATGTTGTGAAACAGAACGATGTGACATGTGGACTTAGTACAAGAAGAGAGTTACTATACAGCACACAATCTCTCCAGTGAGTGTTTATAATGCAGTTTATCAGGTCTCTCTGACTTGAATGTCTGGTTTTCTGCATGGGTGGAATTAAGGTCAAAATAGGTCATAAGTCAACTGAGGTATCTTTTTCTCAGAATTAAATAGCGTGGTCATGAAAATAGAGTTTTTATCATGGAGCTGCTTTATTAGACATGTAGACGTTATTGGTGTCCTATATGCTATTAAAATCACAAATGTGTGGTGAGGAAAATCTTGTCCATCTTGCTGTAGGTCTATTGTCTGTCAGTCTCATTTACTGTACCTATGATGTTTAAATTAATGCTCAATAAATCATTTAACTAATGGTCTCCACATACTGTACTTTCTTTATGCAAGGTCCCCCTCACAACTCTCAAGTTTTGTAGGACAATAGCAATGTCAAGAATCACATGAAACTGAAGGAATCAATGGGGTCTGGTCTGTGGCCGTTTCATCACTTCACTTCCTTCTTGACGAGTGTCACTTAGGCCTATCTCGACCAAAAAATATTTTCAACATGCAAACATTAAATACAAGATATCTGCATGTTTGAATAAATTTAATTTTCATATCAATTTGCTTTGGAAATCATAAAACACAAATATTTATTTCCTTTTTATGTCCCAATCGTTTTTTGTTTATTTTACACTAGTGTCTGTGAACTACCTTCGTCTGTTGACAAGTTAGCCCACCAAAAGAAACAGCGAAGGAAGGGTAGAAAGAAGGAACACATTCAACAGGTGATGTTGTTATTATAAACTGGGTGATTCAAGCCCTGAATGTTGATTGCCTGACAGCCATGGTATATCAGACCGTATACCACAAAACATTTATTTTTACTGCTCTAATTACATTGGTGACCAGTTAATAATAGCAATTAAGCCCAAGGAGGTGTGGTATATAGCCAATTATATTATGGCTAAGGCCTGTGTCCAGGCACTCCGCGTTGCGTCGTGCTTAAGAACATCCCTTGGCCTTGGTATCTTGGCCATATACCACACCTCCTCGGGCCTTATTGCTTAAACAGACACCATGATTGAGACATGGTCGTGCCCTTTTGTTCTCTTCTGCCTTTATCTGCCTAGACTAAGTAAAGGTCCGTTTTTAAAATAATACTATTGTCACGAATCCCGCCGAAGATGGTGCCTCTTCCTGTTCGGGCGGCGCTCGGCGGTCATCGTCGCCGGCCTACTAGCTGCCACCAATCCCCTTTTCTGTTTCATTTAGTGTGGTCTGATTAGTGCACCTGTTTCTTGTTTGGGTTTTGGGCTATTTAAACCCGGTAGGCCTGCCGGCTTTTGTGCGGGCTTGTTTTTTCTGTTATTGGTGTGTGTATATTTTGGTGGATTTTATTTCCCGAACCGTTTCGTCCTGTTTGTTTTGGACTGGGTCTTTTAGCGCCCGTGTGTGTGGCATTTACCGACACACTGTTGTTTTGGGAATAAATTATCCACGTATCAAACTACCCTGCTCTCTGCGCCTGACTCCTCCACCCACTACTTCTAGAAGTGCTGACAACTATGCTATTTTATACCCTTCAGGTTGACAAGCATTGGTAGATCATTAAAGTAAATTAATATAGATTTCTCCCTAACATAAGAAATAAGCAAAACTGATTATTTACTGTACTGTCTGAAATTCTCAGTAAAGCTTGTTATGGATGGTAATGTTTAGGCTATTTCTTACCAAAATGTGACAGAACTTATTGAAATGTAATATTTTGGTCAGCAAGATACCATGTTGACTGTATATCAACCTGCACATATCAGAGATAGAATTGGAGCCTCTGTAACTTTACACTGCCAATTCAACTACACTGGAAAAGGACCTGAAGCTATGTTTAAGAAATTCAGCACCAACCAGGATGGATGTCAATGGAACTGAAGATATCATCTGTGCAGATGCTGTTTCAGCAAAATATTTGTTAGTCTGTACAAACTCCCTGTTACGTCCGTCGTTAGGAGACCAAGGCGCAGCGTGGTAAGCATGCATCTTTCTTTATTAAGATGACCACCAACAAAAGCATAAACGCCCGTAGCGTTCTGCAGGCTACACAGTAACTGTCCAAAAACAAGATCCCACAAACTAAGGTGGAAAACAGGCTGCCTAAGTATGATCCCCAATCAGAGACAACGATAGACAGCTGCCTCTGATTGGGAACCATACCAGGCCGACAAAGAAATAGAACACATAGATTTGCCCTGACCTAACCACCCTGACCTAACCAAATAGAGAATAAAAATGCTCTCTAAGGTATTAGTAGTTAAAAATATATATTTTTTAGTAGGAATTGTGAAAAACTGAGTTGAAAAGTATTTGGCTAAGGTGTATGTAAACTTCCGACTTCAACTGTATTGTGGCGAAATCCTGCAAGGAGCCTTCACCGTGCGCTGCCCACTTTAAGAGCGCATCAGCAGTAAGGAAGGAGGAAATAAAGACAGCTCTTTCAGCTCTCTGGTGAGGAGCTCTTGGTTGGCACGACAGGTGATTGTGTGTGTGTGGTGTTGTGTGTGGTGTGTGTGGGTGTGGTGTGTGTGTGTGTGTGTGTGTGTGTGTGTGTGTGTGTGTGTGTGTGTGTGTGTGTGTGTGTTGGTGTGTGGTGTGTGTGGTGTGTGTGTGTGTGTGTGTGTGTGTGTGTGTGTGTGTGTGTGGTGTGTGTGTGTGTTGTGTAGTGATGCTGCAGATGTCCTTGTTTATTTTCAGCATGTGTAGTTTATAAAGTATTTAACTCAATCATCGGTGTGACCGCTCTAGGTCGTGGTTGTTATCGTTTGGGACCGCACCGATTATGGATCGCATGGATTAGTAGCAACATTGTTGCGAAGCTTTGACATACAAACCATCAGACAGTCAGACAGTACACCGGCAAGCCTGAAGACCACAGCTAAGCTCTCTCTTGTTCTTGTTCTCTTTCTCTCTTTCTCTTCCCTCTATCGTTCCAGTGCTTTACCCTGCAACAGGCTTTCTATTTTTCAAATGCACTTCCCTTTGATGTTCATTAGAGCTGGACTATTAATGCCCTGCCAGAAGTATTTGGGTTGACATTTTAGTTAAAAGGGAGGTTGCTTGCAAGTTGTTATTTGAACTGTATTGAGGTGGGGTGTACTAATGACATGTGGCCGAGAAGATTGTGGACATTTTTAAGGCCTTTGTTGAGTGTATGAACACCCCCCACATTCATACCCTCTGCACTCCTCCACTGGAAGACAATACAGATTATTGCAAATCCTCTGACTGGGTTCTTTCTTGTAAATTGTTTCTATGAAGTTGCTGTTCAATTGCTCTGCCATTATTATTATTATTATTGTATGCGGTTTTCTTGGTGGTGTTACCCCTGTGCTGTGATGTGGGTTTTATAGGGTGTGTATTCTCTTTTCTCTCCACTGGCTATCTGGTAAACAGGCTACACTCTAGGCAGTCTCTTCTGCTGATGTGTGTGGGTCTGGTAGTGGTACTCTCTCTATTCTACTCTTTTCCTTTCGGGATAGTTAATACCTGCCTGGAGCCCGAACAAAATATTTATCTTTACCCCTCTCTAATAAATACCGCTACAGTATATTATGTGTCTGTAACACATTTTAATACAGACACATATTACACAAGTGCTTCTGAAATTATTATTGAAACAAAAACCCTGATGTCTGAGAGTCGAGAGAAACCTTATCTTTTTCATTTGATTTATCTCTCTCTCTCTCTCTTGCCAGGCCATCCACCCGCTCTGTGCGCCAGTAGTACATGCAATCAGCTAACTAATTTCTACAAGGTGTGGGGGGTGGTCTTTGCCTGGAAAGAGTGTAGCCTGTTTACCAGATAGCCAGTGGAGATAAAAGAGAATACACACCCTATAAAACCCACAATCAAATGTTGACCGCATTATCTTCCAAGGAAATTCTCTTCGATTATAATCACAGCCGTATATATTCCCCCCCAAGCAGACACATCGATGGCCCTGAACAAACTTTATTTGACTCTATATAAACTGGAAACCACATATCCTGAGGCTGCATTCATTGTAGCTGGGGATTTTAACTTCTTGCTGCATGGATCCCTTTAGCGGGATCATTTTCGTAAACAACCGCTGAATTACAGAGCGCCAAATTCAAAAGAAATACTAAAAATATGTATAATCATGAAATCACAAGTGAAATATACCAAAACACAGCTTAGCTTGTTGTTAATCCACCTATAGTGTCAGATTTTGAAAATATGCTTTACAGCGAAAGCAATCCAAGCATTTGTGAGTTTATCAATCACTAGAAAAAAGAGTAAGAACAGCTAGCCTCAAATTAGCTTGGTCACAAAAATCAGAAAAGCAATAAAATTAATCGCTTACCTTTGATAATCCTCGGATGTTTGCACTCACGAGACTCCCAGTTACACAATAAATGTTATTTTTGTTCGATAAAGATTAGTTTTATAACCAAAAACTGCCATTTGGTTTGCGCATTATGTTCAGAAAACCACAGGCTCGTTCCGGTCCTGAAAGGCAGACGAAAATTCCAAAAGGTATCCGTAATGTTCATAGAAACATGTCAAACGTTTTTTATAATCAATCCTCAGGTTGTTTTTAACATACATAATCGATAATATTTCAACCGGACGGTAACCTATTCACTACTACAGAGAAAGAAAATGTCGAGCTACATCTCTCGTGCGCAGGAACTAATCAAAGGACACCTGACGCGTTTTGAAAAATCTCGCTCATTTTTCAAAATAAAAGCTTGAAACTATGTCTAAAGCCTGGTCACAGCCTGAGGAAGCCATTGGAAAATGAATCTGGTTGATACCCCTTTAAATGGAGGAGGGGCAGGCAACGGAACAGGGATTTTTCCAAATAAAAGGCACTTCCGGGTTGGATTTCCTCAGGTTTTCGCCTGCAAAATCAGTTCTGTTATACTTACAGACAATATTTTGACAGTTTTGGAAACTTTGGAGTGTTTTCTATACTAATCTGTAAATTATATGCATATTCTACGATCTGGACCTGAGAAATAGTCTGTTTACCTTGGGAACGTTATTTTTCCAAACATAAAAATTCTGCCCCCTAGCTGAAAGAAGTTAACAAGGCTAATCTGAAAACAAGACTCCCTAAATTCTATCAGCATATCGATTGCGCAACCAGGGCTGGTAAAACCCTGGATCATTGTTATTCTAACTTCGGCGACGCATATAAGGCCCTCCCCCGCACTCCTTTCGGAAAAGCTGACCACGACTCCATTTTGTTGCTTCCAGCCTACAGACAGAAACTTAAACAAGAAGCTCCCGCGCTCAGGTCTGTTCAACGCTGGTCCGACCAATCTGATTCCACGCTTCAAGACTGCTTCGATCACGTGGGTTGGGATATGTTCCGCATTGCGTCCAACAACAACATTGACGAATACGCTGATTCGGTGAGCGAGTTCATTAGGAAGTGCATCGGCGATGTCGTACCCACAGCAACTATTAAAACATTCCCAAAACAGAAACCGCGGAACTGAAGCGCAAACCACTGCTTTTAACCAGGGCAAGGTGACCGGAAACATGACCGAATACAAACAGTGTAGCTATTCCCTCCAAGGCAATCAAACAAGCTAAGCATCAGTATAGAGACAAAGTAGAGTTGCAATTCAACGACTCAGACACAAGAGGTATGTGGCAGGGTCTACAGTCAATCACGAACTACAAAAAGAAAACCAGCCCCGTCGCGGACCAGGATGTCTTGCTCCCAGACAGACTAAATAACTTCTTTGCTCGCTTTGAGGACAATACAGTGCCACTGACACAGCCCGCTACCAAAACCTGCGGACTCTCCTTCACTGCAGCCGACGTGAGTAAAACATTTAAACGTGTGTTAAGATATTTTATCAAGGTTTAAGATAAATTATTAAATAATTCTACACAGAAACTTAACCATTAGGATTAGAGGTTATGTAGCATGGACATGGAAAGAAAGGATTGTATGTGTGTGTGTCTAAAGAAAACTAAATGGATCATTAAACTGTTTGAACCGACTAAGCTATAACTCTGTGGAGATAAGGGAAGACAGCAAAAGCCCCTCCAGGTTTTCCGTATCTGGGGGGAACTGGAACTGTCAGCTAAGTGGTAATAAACTGTGGTGAGACTTCAGGAGATAATCCAGATATAGTGTGTATGTATGTGCGTTAGTAATAGAAGGGATAAAAAGAACGCTTTTGTATATGCACGTCAGAGCTCTCTCGAAATTAAAGCTATTGATTAATTTGGACACGGGTCTCTGTCTATTTTATGCAAATAAGAACCTTACAAATTCTTATAAACGGACAGAGTGTTTGCATTGTTATAATTAAATTGGTTAACCTCTCTGCGCACAGATCCCTTTAGCGGGATCATTTTCCTAAACAACCGCTGAATTGCAGGGCGCCAAATTCAAAAATATTACAAAAATATTTATAATCATGCAATCACAAGTGAAATACACCAAAACACAGCTTAGCTTGTTGTTAATCCAGCTATCGTGTCAGATTTTGAAAATATGCTTTACAGCGAAAGAAATCCAAGCTTTTGTGAGTGTGTCAATCAATGCTAGAACAGCTAGCCCCAAATTAGCATGGTCACGAAAGTCAGAAAAGCAATAAAATGAATCGCTTACCTTTGATAATCTTCGGATATTGCACTCAGAGACTCCCAGTTACACAATAAATGTTATTTTTGTTCGATAAATATTACTTTTATAACAAAAAAACGCCATTTGGGTTGCGCTTATGTTCAGAAAACCACAGCCTCGTTCCGTTCGAAGAAAATTCCAAAAAGTATCTGTAATGTTCATAGAAACATTTCAAATGATTTTTATAATCAATCCTCAGGTTGTTTTTAACATACATAATCGATAATATTTCAACCGGACCGTAACCTATTCAATGAAAGAGAGAAAGAAAATGTCGAGCTACATATCTCGCGCGCGCGAACTAATCAAAGGAACCTGACTAGTTTTGAAAAATCTCGCTAATCTCTCAAAATAAAAGCCTGAAAATATGTCTAAAGCCTGGTCACAGCCTGAGGAAGCCATTGGAAAAGGAATCTGGTTGATACCCCTTTAAATGTTAAATGGAAGAAAGACGGGCAATGAAACACAGATTTAAAAAAAGAAAATAAATCACCTCTGGGTTAGATTTCCTCAGGTTTTCGCCTGCAAAATCAGTTTTGTTATACTCACGGACAATTTTGACAGTTTTGGAAACTTTGGAGTGTTTTCTATCCTAATCTGTAAATTATATGCATATTCTACGATCTGGACCTGAGAAATAGTCTGTTTACCTTGGGAACGTTATTTTTTTTAAATAAAAAAAATCTGAACCCTAGCGTCAAGAAGTTAACGAACATATAGGAAACAAATTCTTTCATCAACGTGTTAACCCTCGCAAGGCTGCAGGCCCAGACGGCATCCCCAGCCGTGTCCTCAGAGCATGCGCAGACCAGCTGGCTGGTGTGTTTACGGACATATTCAATCAATCCTTATCCCAGTCTGCTGTTCCCACATGCTTCAAGAGGGCCACCATTGTTCCTGTCCCAAGAAAGCTAAGGTAACTGAGCTAAACGACTACCGCCCCGTAGCACTCACTTCCATCATCATGAAGTGCTTTGAGAGTGTCACGATCGTCAACGGGACTGAGAGAGGACCAAGGCGAGCGCGTGGAAAATACATCTTCTTTTATTTTAAAGAAGGAAAAAACAAAACAACAAACAGAACAGACGACCCGTGAAGCTATACAAAAATCAGTGCTGACACAAACACTTCGACATAGACAATTCCCCACAAACAGCTAAAGCCTATGGTTGCCTTAAATATGGCTCCCAATCAGAGACAACAATAACCAGCTGTCTCTAATTGAGACCCAATTCAGGCAACCATAGACTTTCCTAGATACCTACACTCAACCATAGACACAGCTAGACTTCTATACTAACATAAACCCAACTACTCTAAATAAACCCCTAAACCTTACAACCACCCTAGACACTACAAAAACCACATACATTCCCCATGTCACACCCTGACCTAACTAAAATAATTAAGAAAACAAAGAATACTAAGGCCAGGGCGTGACAGAGAGACTAGTCAAGGACCATATCACCTCCACCCTACTGATACCCTAGACCACTCCAATTTGCTTACGCCCCAATAGGTCCACAGACGACGCAATCGCGACTACACTGCACACTGCCCTAACCCATCTGGACAAGAGGAATACCTATGTGAGAATGCTGTTCATCGACTACAGATCAGCATTAAACACTATAGTACCCTCCAAACTCGTCATCAAGCTCGAGACCCTGGGTCTCGACCCCGCCCTGTGCAACTGGGTACTGGACTTCCTGACGGGCGCCCCAGGTGGTGAAGTTAGGTAACAACATCTCCACCCCGCTGATCCTCAACACTGGGCCCCACAAGGGTGCGTTCTGAGCCCTCTCCTGTACTCCCTGTTCACCCACGACTGCGTGGCCATGCACGCCTCAAACTCAATCATCATGTTTGTGGACGACACTACAGTGATAGGCTTGATTACCAACAACGACGAGACGGCCTACAGGGAGGAGGTGAGGGCCCTGCGAGTGTGGTGTCAGGAAAATAACCTCACTCACGTCAACAAAACAAGGAGATGATTGTGGACTTCAGGAAACAGCGAGGGAGCACCCCCTATCCACATCGACGGGACAGTAGAGGAGAGGTAGTAAGTTTTAGGTTCCTCGGCGTACACATCACGGACAAACTGAATGGTCCACAACAGACAGCGTTGTGAAGAAGCGCCAGCAGCGCCTCTTCAACTCAGCAGGCTGAAGAAATTCGGCTTGTACCAAAAGCACTCACAAACTTCTACAGATGCACAATCGAGAGCATCCTGTCGGGCTGTATCCCCGCCAGGTACGGCAACTGCTCCGCCACAACCGTAAGGCTCTCCAGAGGGTAGTGAGGTCTGCACAACGCATCATTGGGGGCAAACTACCTGCCCTCCAGGACACTACACCACCAATGTCACAGGAAGGCCATAAAGATCATCAAAGGACAACACACCCGAGCCACTCCTGTTACACCCTCGTTAATCCAGAAGGCAAGTCAGAAAAACAGCTTCTATCTCAAGGCTCAGACTGTTAAACTGCCAACATACTGACTCAACTCCCCGCCACTTTATAATGGAATTGATCAAAAATGTATCACTAGCCACTTTAAACATATGCCACTTAATATAATGTATATTTATATACTGTACTCTATATCATCTACTGCATCTTACCATCTTATGTAATATATGTATCACTAGCCACTTTAAACTATGCCACTTTTATGTTTAATACCCTACATTACTCATCTCATATGTATATACTGTACTCGATACCATTTACTGCTCTTGCTATGCCGTTTCGTACCATCACTCATTCATATATCTTATGTACAATATTCTCTATCCTTTTACACTTGTGTGGTTAAGGTAGTAGTTGTGGAATTGATAGGTTAGATTACTCGTTGGTTATTACTGCATTGTCGGAACTAGAAGCACAAGCATTTCGCTACACTCACATTAACATCTGCTAACCATTGGTATGTGACAAATAAAATTTGATTTGATACTCTGTCAGTCCCATATATCACACTCACAAATTCTCACTCAAGCTGTCTGCCTCTCTCTCTCTCTGCAGATTCAGCTAATCACCAGCACAAAGAGAGTGGGAGAGACACAGAGAGGGGGAGAGACGGGAGAGACACAAGAGATGGGAGAGAACAGACAGAGAGGGGAGAGCGAAGAGAGGGGAGAGACACAGAGGGGAGAGACAGAGGGGGAGAGACAGCGGGCGAGAGACGGAGAGCGGCGAGAGACGGAGAAGGCTGAGAGAGCTGCGAGAGCAAGCTAGAAAGGAGAGAGCTAAGAGAGGGGAAAGAGAGTAGCAAGAGAGTGCGTATGTATACTACAGGATGCGCTACCTTATCTATTCCCTGTCTGTATGCGTGTGAACCGAGCAGGAGTGGAGCATTGGGAAATATTTTCTGGCTTCTCCTTTCAGCCAGGTGTATTTCGGTGTTGAACATTTCAATAGGAACGTCAGCTCACAGTGTTGGCATGAAATGAAATGTAAAAAGGCTTTGAGTCTGTCTGTCTTGGAGGTGGAACAGAGCTTGGAAACAAAGGAGAGCGAACTGGATTTCATGGACTGAATTGGACTCTACGCAGCAAGGGTAACGCTGTCAGACTGGAGTGACAATTAAGACTTAAGGTATGTTTCTAATGTCTCTCTTTCTTCAATGACGCCTCCTTTGTCCAAGTCCTTTATCACTTGGAGATGCTAGTGGTTAATCTATTCAGTCTTTCAGTCTTGTGTTCATTGAAGGGATGAGCTATAAATCAAATCAATCAAATTTTATTAGTCACATACACATGGTTAGCAGATGTTAATGCGAGTGTAGCGAAATGCTTGTGCTTCTAGTTCCGACAATGCAGTAATAACCAACAAGTAATCTAACCTAAAACAATTCCACAACTACTACCTTATCACCACACACAGTGTAAAGGGATAAAGAATATGTACATAAAGATATATGAATGAGTGGTGGTACAGAATGGATGGCAAGATGCAGTAAGATGGTATAGAGTACGGTATAATACATATGAGATGAGTACTGTAGGTATGTAAACATAAATGGCATAGTTTAAAGTGGCTAGTGGTAATGTATTACATAAAGATGCAAGATGCAGTAGATGATATAGAGTACAGTATATACATATGAGATGGGTAATGTAGGGTATGTAAACATTATATTAAGTGGCATTGTTTAAAGTGGCTAGTGGTACATTTTTACATAATTTCCATCAATTCCCATTTTTAAAGTGGCTGGAGTTGAGTCAGTATGTTGGCAGCGGCCGCTAAATGTTAGTGGTGGCTGTTTAACAACAGCGTGTTGTCTCACAGTGAAGAGGGACACAACCATGTACAGGTGCTGAACTCCTCCATGTCTTCTGTGTTATTTTGTTGCCGTCACCAAGGGACATGTTGAAGAAAAAAATATTATGTGTCATGGGTCTACAGTTAGCATCCTGAGTGTGTCATGTTCTAATCAGAAGAAACTATTTCCCTACTGAAAATGTAATTTTTTTTCTCTCTAAATATTGTGTTTCTTTGTAATAACACTGTGCTTCAGCAAACACATTTAGAGCTAAACTTGTTTAAAATGCATTTTCAGTTTCAGCAAGTTTATTGCAAATAGATTGAAAATATAGATTTTGTGTTTTTAACAAACTCAGCAAAAAAAAGAAATGTCCCTTTTTTCAGGGCCGTGTCTTTCAAAGACAATTCGTAAAAATCCAAATAACTTCACAGATCTTCATTTTAAAGTGTTTAAACACTGTTTCCCAAACAATTAATGAACATGCACCTGTGGAACTGTCTTTAAGACACTAACAGCTTACAGACTGTAGGCAATTAAGGTCACAGTAATGAAAACTTAGGACACTAACGAGGCCTTTCTACTGACTCTGAAAAACACCAAAAGAAAGATGCCCAGGGTCCCTGCTCATCTGCGTGAACGTGCCTTAGGCATTCTGCAAGGAGGCATGAGGCCTGCAGATGTGGCCAGGGCAATAAATTGCAATGTCCGTACTGTGAGACGCCTACGACAGCGCTACAGGACGGATAGCTGATCGTCCTCACAATGGCAGACCATGTGTAACAACACCTGCACAGGATTGGTACATCCGAACATCACAAGATGTTGCGACAACATGCAAGATGGCGACAACAACTGCCCGAGTTACACCAGGAACGCACAATCCCTCCATCAGTGCTCAGACTGTCCGCAAAAGGCTGAGAGAGGCTGGACTGAGGGCTTGTAGGCCTGTTGTAAGTACTGTCCATGAGGAGGAGATGCACTGCAGTACTTAGGCAGGTCCTCACCAGACATCACCGGCAACAACGTCGCCTATGGGCACAAACCCACCGTCGCTGGACCAGACAGGACTGGCAAAAAGTGCTCTTCACTGACAAGGGGTGGTTTTGTCTCACCACGGGTGATGGTCAGATTCGCGTTTATCGTCGAAGGAATGAGCGTTACACCTTGGCCTGTACTCTGGAGCGGGATCGATTTGGAGGTGGAGGGTCTATCATGGTCTGCGGCGGTGTGTCACAGCATCATCGGACTGAGCTTGTTGTCATTGCAGGCAATCTCAACGCTGGGCGTTACAGAGAAGACATCCTCCTCCCTCACGTGGTACCCTTCCTGCAGGCTAATCCTGACATAACCCTCCAGCATGACAATGCCACCAGCTATACTGCTCGTTCTGTGCGTGATTTCCTGCAAGACAGGAATGTCAGTATTCTGCCGTGGCCAGCGACGAGCCCGGATCTCAATCCCATTGAGCACGTCTGGGACCTGTTGGATCGGAGGGTGAGGGCTAGTCCCCAGAAATGTCTGGGAACTTGCAGGTGCCTTGGTGGAAGAGTGGGG
Source organism: Salvelinus sp. IW2-2015 (assembly GCF_002910315.2). NCBI lineage: Eukaryota > Metazoa > Chordata > Actinopteri > Salmoniformes > Salmonidae > Salvelinus > Salvelinus sp. IW2-2015. Next base: position 13,124,193 of record NC_036863.1, on the reverse strand, counting down.
TAACATCTCACAGCAAGAACTGGCAAATCTGGTGCAGTCCATGAGGAGGAGATGCACTGCAGTACTTAATGCAGCTGGTGGCCACACCAGATACTGACTGTTACTTTTGATTTGACCCATTTCTGTTAGTCACATGTCTGTGGAACTTGTTTAGTTTATATCTCAGTTGTTGAATCTTGTTGTGTTCATACAAATATTTACATGTTAAGTTTGCTGAAAATAAATGCAGTTGACAGTGAGAGGATATTTATTTTTTTGCTGAGTTTATTATAATTAATCTTATGAAAGTATTTTTGTACAAAACTGTACCTACATTTTAGGATAGATTTGAAACAATATCAGCCTTCATTAAACCTGATTACATGTTACTTTGATCAATATATTTACTGATTGATAAGAGTTATACAGAAACAGAGATCTTGGATTAATGAGTTGTAGTAGCTGTGTAGACTGTAGTCATCAGAACGAATTTGCTTTGCTTAGGGGTAATTAATCATGTTGTTCTCGGTTATCTTGACATTCTAATCTGTAAATCTACCCCAGGGAATGAATCTAAAGTTATTACCAGAGCTAACTCGCTCTCATCAAGAGTTTACAGCTAGCAATGCTTGGTGACTACTGGACAACAACCCCCTATAGTCAATTACTAGCATAATAAAAAATCCCCATTATAAATGTTTAAGCGAGAGATATATGCATCTTTTTTTTTTCAATCCACCAACTCCGCCGAAGTCAGCCTTCCGCATCTGCGATGGAAGGTGGCAGAGCTACAGTGGAGTTTGTCAGACCAGGAAACATCCCAAAAATCTGTCTTCTCGCGAAAACATTTGTAGCGTCCGAATGGTTTAGGGTACAAACTAATATGAACCCACCATCGAAAGGTGAGGTGGCCCGGTACCAGTTAAAAAAATGTATTGAATTTTATATGAAAGTACATTAGTTTTTAAAAAAGTGCTAAATATAAACAGTACCAGTCAAAGTTCGGACACAACTACTTATTCAAGGGTTTTTCTTTATTTGTACTATTTTCTACATTGTAGAATAATAGTGAAGACATTAAAACTATGCAATAACACATGGAATCATGTAGTAACCAAAAAAGTGTTAAACAAATCAAAATATATTTTATATTTGAGATTCTTCCAAGTAGCCATCCTTTGCCTTGATGACAGCTTTGCACACTCTTGGCATTCTCTCAACCAGCTTCACTTGGAATGCTTTTCCAACAGTCTTGAAGGAGTTCCCACATATGCTGAACACTTGTTGGCTGCTTTTCCTTCACTCTGCAGTCCAACTCATCCCAAACCATCTCAATTGGGTTGAGTTTGGGTGATTGTGGAGGCCAGGTCATCTGATGCAGCACTTCATCACTCTCCTTCTTGGTCAAATATCTCTTACACAGCCTGGAAGTGTGTTGAGTCATTGTCCTGATGAAACACAAATGATAGTCCCACTAAAAGCAATCCAGATGGATGGCGTTTCAGTGCAGAATGCTGTGGTAGCCATGCTGGTTAAGTGTGCCTTGAATTCTAAATACATCGCTGACAGTGTCACCATTAAAGGACCCCCACACCATCACACCTCCTCCTCCAAGCTTCACGGTGGGAACCACACATGCAGAGATCATCCGTTCACCTACTCTGCGTCTCACAAAGACACAGCAGTTGGAACCAAAAATCTCAAATTTGGACTCATCAGACCAAAGGACAGACTTCCACCAGTCTAATGTCCGTTGCTCATGTTTCTTGGCCCAAGCAAGTCTCTTCTTATTATTGGTGTCCTTTAGTAGTGGTTTCTTCGCAGCAATTTGACCATGAAGGCCTGAATCACGCAGTCTTCTCTGAACAGATGTTGAGATATGTCTGTTACTTGAACTGTGTGAAGCATTTATTTGTGCTGCAATCTGAGGTGCAGTTAACTCTAATGAACTTATCCTCTGCAGCAGAGGTAACTCTGGGTCTTCCTTTCCAATGGCGGTCCTCATGAGAGTCAGTTTCATCATAGCGCTTGATGAATTTTGCAACTGCACTTGAAGAAACATTCAAAGTTCTTTAAATTTTCCGCATTGACTGACCTTCATGTCTTAAAGTAATGATGGACTGTCGTTTCTCTTTGCTTATTTGAGCTGTTCTTGTCATAATTTGGACTTGGTCGTTTACCAAATAGGGCCATCTTCTGTATACCACCCGTAACTTTTCACAACTATACGGATTGGCTCAAACGCATTAAGAAGGAAAGAAATTCCACAAATTAACTTTGAACAGGGCACACCTGTTAATTGAAATGCTTTCCAGGTGACTACCTCATGAAGCTGGTTGAGAGCATGCCAAGAGTGTGCAAAGCTTTCATCAAGGCAAGTGGTGGCTACTTTGAAGAATTTAAAATATAAATTATATTTTGATTTGTTTAACTTTTTTGGTTACTACATGATTCCATATGTGTTTTTTCATATGTTAGCTTAGTAGAAACCCAGCCCGGGCCCTTAGACCTTATTAACTGACTATCAGTTGATTTAAGTTCCTAACTTCTGATGGAACGGAATTATGTTTTTCCTTCCCCAGTCAATTTGAAACTTTCTGTGGATCTTTGTTAAGATGGATGAACATTATTTAAACCGAGCATCCATTTTTGTAAGGAACATCATAAGCCCTACAATCCTACATGCAAACGGAATGGTCTTTCTTATTCAGCAGCAGTTATCAGAATTTTGTCTTAGTGTCAATCCTCTGTAAACTCTGCCTACTACACTCTTAGTAAAAAAGTTGCTAAGTAGAACCATATTGGGTTCTTCAGCTTGTCTCCATATGGAAACCCTTTTTGGTGCTAGGTAGAACACTTTGCAGGTTGAACCTTTTTTATAGTCACTTTTTTAGTAAATAAGAATATATGTTTCTGAACAATTCTACATTAAAGTGGATGCTACCATGATTAGAGGTAATCATAAATTAATTGTAAATTAATTACGAGTTAGAAAGTTAGCGGCACAAAGATCATACCCCTGTTACCAATAACAGGGAAAGTAACATTGGGGGGTATGATATGTATGCCTCTGTAACTTTCTCACTCATCATTATTCACTCATCATTCATGATTATCCATAATCATGGTAGCAATAACAAATAAAATTAAAAAGCTTATTCAGATTCAGAAGGGATCTATGTAGAACCCTTCTTGCCTTCCAAAGAATCATCAAAGACCACTTTCTATCAAAAACGGTTCTTAGGATGAAAAAGCCTCTAGGTAGAACCTTTTGCCTGTCAAAGAACGCTCGTCTTACAAAAAGGGTTCTTCAGATGAAAACGGTTCTTGGTAGAAATCTATCCCTCCGCAAGAATCTCCATTGAAAGTGCTTTTTAGCCCAGGACTAAGCTTAATCTGTGTCCAGGAAACCTCCCCATAGTGTTTTTGTCATAGGCCTACCTAATGTATAGGCCAACATGCCATTGCACCAACGCTGGAGGGGTCTCAGAGTAATAGACTTGATAATGATATGCATTATCTGGTGTTCATTTGAAATGTCAGCAAAAAGCAAAGCCAACAGCTAATACATCATAAAGGGCTATTGGTAATGTAGCTGCAGGTAGTCCCTTTTAAATCAACATAATTTACTGACAGCCAGCACAGTCACATTAAGATCATCAGATATGCGCATATGCAAACAGCTATGATCTAATATTTAGATATGCATTGACCTTAAGGTTTGAGGTTTGATGAACAGATAAAAACTCTAGTCTTTCCCACAAACACGTGTTCCTATATCTCCTCGTGCAAAAACTGTATTTTAATGGAAGGTAAAATACTTTTGGAGGATAAGAAACTAGAACTTGGTTACGCTATTGCTTTAGATTAGAAGCATCATGGACTTTTCAAACTCTTCTCTCCAGGCTATTGTAAGCCTACTGTACAATGAGCTATTGATGTGTGTTCAAAACAAGTGCTTTTGATTCTGTTCTACTGAGGTAGTGCTGCCTGAAGTTCAAAGCCATCTTTCTGAGGATGATCAGAGAGGTATCTCCAGCCTTAAGCAGAGGGAATTCTGCATAAGCAATACACAGAGCAAGGGTTGTGCTTAGCTACTTTTGTCATACTACCACAGTAGCAGGAAGACTCTTAAATCTCTCTCACTCTCACCATCTTTCTCGCTGTGTAGTTTTTCATAGCAAAAACACAAATGGAATCCAACTGCATAAATCTATATTTAATTTGTGTTATCTACGTTAACCTGCCTTAAAATCACTGAGCAAATCTATAAGAAGTGACTACTATAAAGAAGAAAGTAAGGAAGTGTAACGGCTTTCTTCCAGGGGTGAAGGAGAGGACCAAAGTGCAGCGCGGTTAGTGTTCAACATGTTTAATTTGACGACAAGTGAACACTACAAACAACACACAAAACAACAAACCGTGAAAACCGATACAGACCTATCTGGTGCAGAACACAGAGACAGGTAACAACCACCCACAACGAACACAGTGAAACAACCTACCTAAATATGACTCTTAATTAGAGGAACGCAAAACACCTGCCTCTAATTAAGAGCCATACCAGGCAACCCTAAACCAACATAGAAACACACAACATAGAATGCCCACCCAAAACTCACGCCCTGACCATCACACACATACAAAACAACAGAAAACAGGTCAGGAACGTGACAGGAAGTTATCCTTATTTTGTCCTTCTCTCTTGTATTTGTTTTATTTTCCCAGTTAAAACACATTAAGTCTAGTCTTGGATTTAAACACACTAACCAGTTATCCTTCAATGTCAGAAAGAAACATTCAACTGCAGGGGCTTCTGAACCCAATTTGATCCCCTGTTAGAGACTGACACGTTCCATGCTATGTTTACATTTATAGGAACTCTCCTGTGACTGGAATCTCTACACAGCAAGAGAGAGTAGGCAAGAGAGGCAGTACTGCATGCTATGGATTAAAAACATGGGCTATGAAATGTCTACATACTCTTTATGTATTAGGGTTTTGTTGCCTACAGTAAACTGTACATGCTGTAGGTATGTAATCATTCATCTCATATCCAACCATCACTAATCTCATCACGTCCATGGTGAGACTCCTTGTGTAAGATCTCATTTACTTGATTGTGTGTGACATGGGTTTGTCTCCTTCTTTCACACATTTCACTCATATTCTGTTTCATATTCAGGTTCTGAGACATAGGATAGAAGATGCAAAGCTAGTGATCTTTGATGGATTGTTCCACATTAATTAACTTCTGTGTGTACAGTGCCTTCAGAAAGTATTCAGACCTCTTCACTTTTCCACATTTTGTTAATGTTACAGCCTTATTCTAAAATTGATTAAATAAAATAAAAAATCCTCAGTAATCTACAACACACAATACCCCATAATGACAAAGTGAAAACAGGTTTAGAAATGTTGGCAAATGTATTAAAAATTAAAAACAGAAATACCTTATTTATATAAATATTTAGACCCTTTGCTATGATACTCGAAATTGAGCTCAGGTGCATCCTGTTTCCATTAATCATCCTTGAAACATTTCTACAACTTGATTGGAGTCCACCTGTGGTAAATTCAATTGATTGGACATGATTTGGAAAGGCAAACACCTGTCTATATAAGGTCCCAAAATTGACAGTGCATGTCAGAGCAAAAACAAAACCATGAAGTCGAAGGAATTGTCTGTGGATCTCCGAGACAGGTTTGTGTTGAGGAACAGATCTGAGGAAGCGTACCAAAAAAATCTGCAGCATTGAAAGTCCCCAAGAAAACTGGCCTCCATCAGTCTGAAATGGAAGAAGTTTGGAACCACCAAGACTCTTCCTAGAGCTGGCCGCCTGGCCAAACTAAGCAATCAGTGCAGAAGGGCCTTGGTCAGGGAGATGACCAAGAACCCAATGGTCACTCTAACAGAAATCTAGTTTCTCTGTGGCGATGGGAGAACCTTCCAGAAGGACAACCATCTCTGCAGCACTCCACCAATCAAGCCTTTATGGTAGAGTGGCCATAAGGAAGCCACTCCTTACGATAGCCTGCTTGCAGTTTGCCAAAAGGCACCTAAAGACTCTCAGACCTTGAGAAACAAGATTCTCTGGTCAGATGAAACCAAGATCTTTGGCCTGAATGCCAAGCGTTACATCTGGAGGAAACCTGGCACCATCCCTACGGTGAAGCATGGTGGTGGCAGCATCATGCTGTGGGGGTGTTTTTCAGTGGTAGGGACTGGGAGACTAGTCAGGATCGAGGCACAGATGAACAGAGCAAAGTACAGAGAGATTCTTGATGAAAACCTGTTCCAGAGCGCTCAGGACCTCAGACTGGGGCGAAGGTTCACCTTCCCCGATTGCTCAGTTTGGCCAGGCTCTACGGACAGTTCCTTCGACCTCTTGGCTTGGTTTTTGCTCTGTCAACTGTGGGACCTTTTAAATAGACAAGTGTGTGCCTTTCCAAATCATGTCTAATCAATTGAATTTACCACAGGCGGACTCCAATCAAGTTGCAGAAACATCTCAAGGATGATCAACAGAAACAGGATGCACCTGAGCTCAATTTCGAGTCGCATAGCAAAGGGTCTGAATACCTATGTAAATAAGGTGTTTTTGTTTTTTATTCTATATAAATTTGCAAAAGTTTTTTGAACCGGTTTTCGGTCATTAAGGGGTATTGTGTGTAGATTGCTGAGGATTTTAAAATAAATCAATTTTCGAATAAGGCTGTAACGTAACAAAATGTGGAAAGTCAAGGGGTCTGAATACTTTCTGAAGGCACTGTAAATTACATGTCAAACTTATTCCACGGAGGGCCAAGTGTCTGCAGGTTTCCGTTCCTCCTTTGTACTTGTTTGATGAATTAAGGCAACTAATTAGTAAAATACTCCCCTCACCTGGTTTTCTAAGCCTTAACTGAAAGCAAATACATGGAATGAGTTTGACACTCCTGATATAAATCAACAGTCAGAACCTTGACAGGTATGGGGTGGCAGATAGCCTAGTGGTTAGAGTGTTGGACTAGTAACCAAAAGGTTGCAAGATCAAATCCCTGAGCTGACAAGGTAAAAATCTGTTGCTCTACCCCTGAACAAGGCAGTTAATCCACTGTTCCTAGGCTGTCATTGAAAATAAGAATTGTTTCTTAACTGACTTGCCTAGTTAAATGAAAGGTGCATAGAGGTGTGGTTTGGAGCTTTGCTTCTCTTTTGAAAGAAGGGGAGAGAAAGGAACAGAGACGCTCTTTCACTTTGACTCCGACTTTGAGGTCAAAGATTTGATGTTTTCATTGAAAATGTAGCTTTCGAAACTCTCCGACAGCTCAATTACAGAGTTGAAAATCCATATCTAATAATATCTCCCATGATGAACTCAAATTGTACTGAGAGAATTAAATTCCCTGCGTTTATTTACTGTTTTAGTGACTAGTTCAATAATACACTATGATATGATTAGAAATGCATGATATCTACCATAAACTCATGGTATTACACACCAGTGCAATATTACACCATTGTGGAGGTGAGGTGAGGTGAGCTGTCATACTGATCAAGCTTGACAAGAATCAAATGTCTATGTGCTGTCATCTTCCTGCCTGGGTTTGCTGGCTCCTTTGTATGCTCCAAACCAAGTTAAACATGACTGATTTAAGTAATATTGCACACACTTCCCTATCGATTTCAGGGGTATGTCAAGGCTGCACTGTTTTTGACTTATTCATTCAGAATCCATCTGCACAGGTGGTTATGTTTGTGAGCATCGGTGAAACACCGCCAGTCCGCCACGCTGTTCTGCTCATGAGAAAGAAAATGTTTGCTCAGGATGATTGTTTGTGCTATCTAGCTGCAGCCCTTTGCAGCTCCACCAAGAATGTGGAAAATTTGTAGAATTAAAACAAGATATTTTCTCAACTCTATATAATTATTGTATTTTTTGGTCTTGGTGTTATGGACGGAATTGTGTTTATTTTACTTTGGAAATTCTTGTTCAATGACCTGTCCTGAGTCTGAAATGTACTATTTTGTTTTGTCTGTTATGAATTGGAATAAGTAGGAGAGCGTGATTAAAAATGATGCTAAACTGGTCCAGCTCGGTATTCTACACGTTTAGTTTTTTCCTTATTTATCAAGCAGTAATAGTAGCAGTAAGAGTAAGAAAAATAGTAGCAGTAAGAGTAAGAATAATAGTAGCAGTAACAGTAATAGTACAAACGGACATTATCACAGTTTTTGGAGTGGGTATAGGATTCAATGGTGATTGGCAGGGGAAATTGTTGTCTCCTGAATTGAAGCTTTATTGTCACACACCTGAAGAATTACTCCAATCTTTTACGTTCAGTAATACGTTACAAAGTATATGACACTTTGCATATACATTCCTTGAAGGAATATTGCACCATTTACCCAGGAGAAAGTGAAAGTAAGTCTAGGAAATGGATTTCCCTAGCCACCGTGCTTCTAAATCTGCATTCCTTGCTGTTTGAGGTTTTAGGCTGGGTTTCTGTACAGCACTTTGAGATATCAACTGATGTAAGAAGGGCTATATAAATACATTTGATTTGATTTCTGTTTCAATTACTAGTTAACAAATAACTTGTGCCAATAGCCACACAATATCAGCCTTCACAATCATATGGGACTTAAATATAGCCCCGACCCCTCATATGTTTAAATGAACCAGACTCCTCACTCTATTTCACCATAAAGAAGTTATTATATGATTACACCCATGGAACATTTTCTCGCCCTCATATTCAGTCATAGAACATGTTGTGTAATCCATCAAAATAACCGATACATTAATCAATCAATCAAATTAATTTATAAAGCCCTTTTTATATCGATGTCACAAAGTGCTATACAGACACCCAGCCTAAAACCCCAAACAGCAAGCAATGCAGATTTAGAAGCACGGTGGCTAGGGAAAAACTCCCTAGAAAGGCAGGAACCTAGGAAGAAACCTAAAGAGGAACCAGGCTCTGAGGGGTGGCCAGTCCTCTTCTGGTTGTGCTGGGTGGCGATTATAACAGTACATGGCCAAGATGTTCAAACGTTCATAGATGACCAGCAGGGTCAAATAATAATAATCACAGTGGTTGTAGAGGGTGCAACAGGTCAACACTTCAGGAGTAAATGTCAGTTGACTTTTCATAGCCAATCATTCAGAGTTAGACATGTCCGGTAGCGCGAGAGAGTTGAAAACAGCAGGTCCGGAACAAGGTAGCACGTCCGGTGAACAGGTCAGGGTTCCATAGCCGCAGGAAGAAGAGTTGAAACTGGAGCAGCAGTACGACCAGGTGGACTGGGGACAGCAAGGAGTCATCAGGCCAGGTAGTCCTGAGGCATGGTCCTAGGGCTCAGGTCCTCGGAGAGAAGAGAAGGAGAGAGAGAGAATTAGAGGGAGCATACTTAAATTCACACAGGACACCGGATAAGACAGGAGAAATACTCCAGATATAACAGACTGACCCTAGCCCCCGACACATAAACTATTGCAGTATAATTACTGGAGGCTGAGACAGGAGGGGTCGGGAGACACTGTGGCCCCGTCCGACGATACACCCGGACAGGGCCAACCAGACAGGATATAACCCCACCAACTTTGCCAAAGCACAGCCCCCACACCACGAGAGGGATATCTTCAACCACCAACTTACTACCCTGAGACAAGGCCGAGTATAGCCCCACAAAGATCTCACCCATGGCACGAACCAGAGGGGGGTGCCAACCCGGACAAGAAGATCACGTCAGAGACTCAACCCACTCAAGTGACACACCCCTCCTAGGAACGGCATGGAAGAGCACCAGTAAGCCAGTGACTCAGCCCCTGTAATAGGGTTAGAGGCAGAGAATCCCAGGGCAGGGAGGGGAACTGGCCAGGCAGAGACAGCAAGGGTGGTTCGTCGCTCCAGTGCCTTTCCGTTCACCTTCACACCCCTGGGCCAGACTACACTCAATCATAGGACCTACTGAAGAGATGAGTCTTCAATAAAGACTTAAAGGTCGAGACAGAGTCTGCGTCTCTCACATGGATAGGCAGACTATTCCATAAAAATGGAGCTCTATAGGAGAAAGCCCTGCCTCCAGCTGTTTGCTTAGAAATTCTAGGGACAATAAGAGGGCCTGCGTCTTGTAACAGTAGCGTACGTGTAGGTATGTACGGCAGGACCAACTCGGAAAGATAGGTAGGAGCAAGCCCATGTAATGCTTTGTAGGTTAGCAGTAAAACCTTGAAATCAGCCCTTGCCTTAACAGGAAGCCAGTGTAGAGAGGCTAGCACTGGGGTAATATGATCACATTTTTGGGGTTCTATTCAAGATTCTAGCAGCCGTGTTTAGCACTAGCTGAAGTTTATTTAGTGCTTTATCCGGGTAGCCGGAAAGTAAAGCATTGCAGTAGTCTAATCTGGAAGTGACAAAAGCATGGATTCATTTTTATGCATCATTTTTGTACAGAAAGTTTATGATTTTTGCAATGTTACGTAGATGGAAAAAAGCTGTCCTTGAAACATTCTTGATATGTTCGTCAAAAGAGAGATCAGGGTCCAGAGTAACGCAGAGGGGTGGTGAGTTGGAAGCAGGTGCAGGTGAAACGTTTTAATAAAACAACAAAACCAAGAACACGACAGTAACATAAGGCAGAACACCGATACACGAGCAATACCAACTGGTGAGTGACCCTGGGAGAGTGACATATAAAGGGGAGGAAATTATGAAGGTAATGGAGTCCAGATGTGAATCATGGGTGCGCATAATGATGAATCCCAGGACCGGTGGTTATTACTCTGGCGATGTCGTACGCTGGAGGGGAGGAGCAGGAGCAGACGTGACAGACATCCCCAAGAGGTAAAATATACTGTGAAAACAATAGAGGTCCCAAAACAGAACCTTGAGGAACACCGACATTTACCGTTGATTTGTCAGAGGACAAACCATCCACAGAGACAAACTGATATCTTTCCAACAGATAAGATCTAAACCAGGCCAGAACTTGTCCGTGTAGACCAATTTGGGTTTCCAATCTCTCCAAAGGAATGTGGTGATCGATGGTATCAAAAGCAGCACTAAGGTCTAGGAGCACGAGGACAGATGCAAAGCCTTGGTATGACGCCATTGAAATGTAATTTACCACCTTTACCAGTCTCAGTGCTATGATGGGGTCTAAAACCAGACTGAAGTGTTTCATATACATTGTTAGTCTTCAGGAAGGCAGTGAGTTGCTGCGCAACAACTTTTTCTAAAAAGACTTGAGAGGAATGAGAGATTAGAAATAGGCCGATAGTTTTTTATATTTTCTGGGTCAAGGTTTGACTTTTTCAAAGCAGGCTTTATTATTGCCACTTTTAGTGAGTTTGGTACACATCCGGTGGATAAGGATCCATATATTATGTTCCACATAGGAGGGCCAAGTACAGGAACAAATGTTTTTTGTTTTTAGGGCATCTAGAGTATTACGCAAGGTTAAATTAAGTTCCTCAGTTAGGTGGTTATCTGATTGTTGTACTCTGACGTCCTTGGGTAGGTGGAGGGAGTCTTGAAGGGCATCTAGGAATCTTTGGGTTGTCTGAGAATTTATAGCACGGCTTTTGATGATCCTTGGATGGGGTCTGAGCAGATTATTTGTTGCGATTGCAAACTTAATAAAATGGTGGTTCGATAGTCCAGGATTATGAGGAAAAACATTTAGATCCACAACATTTATTCCACGGGACAAAACTAGTCTCCAGAGTATGACTGGGGCAGTGAGTAGGTCCGGAGACAAGTTGGACAAAACCCACTGAGTTGATGATGGCTCTGAAAGCCTTTTGGAGTGGGCCTGTGGACTTTTCCATGTGAATATTAAAGTCACCATAAATTAGAATATTATCTGCCATGAATACGAGGTCCGATAGGAACTCAGTGAGGAACGCTGTATACGTCCCAGGAGACCTGTAAACAGTAGCTATAAAAAGTGATTGAATAAGCTGCATAGATTTCTTGACTAGAAGCTCAAAAGACGAAAACAGTCTTTTTTTTGTCAATTGAAATTTGGTATCGAAATGTTAGCAACACCTCCGCCTTTGCGGGATGCGCGTGGGATATGGTCACTAGTGTAACCAGGAGGAGAGGCCTCATTAAACACAGTAAATTCATCAGGCTTAAGCCATGTTTCAGTCAGGCCAATCACATCAAGATTATGATCAGTGATTAGTTCATTGACTATAACTGCCTTTGAAGTGAGGGATCTAACATTTAGTAGCCCTATTTTGAGATGTAAGATATTACAATCTCTTTCAATAATGACAGGAATAGAGGTCTTTATTCCAGTGAGATTGCTAAGGCGAGCACCGCCATGTTTAGTTTTGCCCAACCTAGATCGAGGCACAGACACGGTCTCAATGGGGATAGCTGAGCTGACTCCACAGACTGTGCTCGTGGCAGACTCCACTAAGCTGGCAGTCTCATTGTGGAGCTAGGGGAGTTAGAGCCCTGTTCATAGATAAGATGAGAGCACCCCACCCCCCCAGCTAGGATGGAGTCCGTCACTCCTCAGCAGGCCAGGCTTGGTCCTGTTTGTGGGTGAGTCCCAGAAAGAGGGCCAATTATCTAAAAAATCTATCTTTTGGGAGGGACAGAAAACAGTTTTCAACCAGCGATTGAGTTGTGAGATTCTGCTGTAGTGCTCATCACTCCCCCGTACTGGGAGGGGGCCAGAGACTCTGCTGTAGAGCTCATCACTCCCCCGTACTGGGAGGGGCCAGAGACAATTACTTGATGCCGACACATCTTTAGCTGATTTACACGCTGAGGCTGTGTTGCGCTTGGTGACCTCTGACTGTTTCATCCTAACATCGTTGGTGCGACGTGGATAACAATATCCCTATACTCTCTACACTCGCCAGTTTTAGCCTTAGCCAGCACCATCTTCAGATTAGCCTTAACGTCGGTAGCCCTGCCCCCTGGTAAACAGCCTATGATCGCTGGATGATTATTTTTAAGTCTAATACTGCAGGTACTGGAGTCGCCAATGACTAGGGTTTTCAATTTTTCAGAGCTAATGGTGGGAGGCTTCAGCGTCTCAGACCCCAAAACGGGTGGAGGAGAGACCAGAGAAGCCTTGGGCTCTGACTAGTTGCTTAATGTTAATGGGGAGAACCGGTTGAAAGTTTCTGTCGGCTGAATGAGCGACACCGGTTGAGCATTCCTGCAGCATTTCCTTCAAGAAGCCATTGTCCGGCTGCGGGGACTGTGCGAGGTGATTTATACTACTATCTGTACTTATTTGTGGCACAGACGCTGTTTCATCCTTTCCTACACTTAAATTACCCTTGCCTAACGATTGCATCTGAAGCTGGGCTTGCAGCACGGCTATCTTCACCATAAGGCGATCTTTCTCCTGTATATTATTGTAATGAGTACGATGGGAGACAGTGTGCTGGTTTCAAGCCCAGGGCGCTGCAGGTGTTTATTAGTACAGGACCACAGGAGGCGGCAGGTAGCTGGGTCCAGGGACAGGCAGAAGGTCTTACACAGAGACTCCAAAAAGGTAACAGTACAGGCAGGGCAAAGGCTAATAACGTAGTCCAGGAGATCAGGCAAGAGGTTGACGACAGGAAATCTGATAGGCAAAAGTACTGGCAGGGAATAGGCAAAAAGGCGTCGTTAGTGAGGATGCCAAAAACTATGATACATGGGAGGACTACTACTGAAATAAACAGCGCTCTGAATAGACCGTGTATCAAAACAAACAATACCTCACAATGATGGGGTGCAAAGAACTGAACTAAATAGTGTGTGAAAATGACATACAGGTGTGTGAACAGGTGATCAGAATTCAGGTGATTGGGATCTGGAGAGTGACCTGCATTCAGGGGATCCAAGTGTTTGAGAGTGTGAGTTGGAAGCAGACATTACAATTATGACTGCAATTAGAAGGCATAATGTTAATGTTTCTATTTAGCTTTGGCTGGTGGAGGTCCTGTATAACCATGTCCAGATAAAGCATCCGGGGTGAAAAAGTTGAATGAAAAAAGTCAAGCAAGAGAAAATATAAAAATATTAAACGGTAATTAAAAAGTCAAAACCATAAAGTTGTCAGGTAGCAAAGTAACGCTAGCAACAAAACGCACAGCAGCACGTAAACAAGTCCACAAGTTGTGACAGGAGTGATTCATGATAATAATAATACATTTAGTTTACCTTCCATTACATTATTTCAAAGTGCTATAAATCAACATAGTTTAAGGAGTGGTCTACAGGAAGGAACTTCTACAGATGTGTTTTGAGGTCAGATTTAAGAGCCCCTAGAGTCTGAGGTCCCTTGAGATGAACGTAGAGCAAGGTGCACTCCAGAGGTGAGGGGCTGGGAATAAAAAGTTATTTTTAAGCTGCGCTTGAGATTTTTGTTAGCTGTGCTTGATTGAGCTTGCCTGGAGCAATGGAACAATGGAATAGTCCCAAAAGTAAAAACCCCACACCCATCGTTCACTCCCGGCATGTTCAATCAAACAGTCAAAGTATTTGAAAGAAAACAAATTGGCTACTATTTGAACCCAGGTGTGATCACAAACCAGACGTTACTTTTGAAACACAAAGAGAGAAGGAGCAGCAGGAGTTGGGAGCAGAGAGGAACACAACAAGCCGGTACCCAGAACCCCCACTCGTTGCCTGGAGCTGTGGTCCCTTTGTTGCCATAGCAACTGTCATTAAGTGTAATAGTGTGGTTTGTATTGGAGTCACAAGGGGGGTTTCAATCGACAAAGACAAGTCGGCTCCTTCGTCTGTCTGTGGCCTCTATCATTTCTTTGTCCTTCAATATACAGTGCTGTAATTAAGTACAGCAAGTTGGTATAAACATCCTCTGTGTCTGTGACTAAAACACTAACTCCTGAAGCATGATGTACAGAAAAAAGGCACTTATTATTCATAAGTCAATGAAAAGGGCACATTCCTATCACGCCTCCAATAATAAGGACATCAGTTTGATTAATCATCACGTAGGTGTAGTCATTGTGAGGTATTGTTTGTTTTGTGACACACTTCTAGTCGGAGCTCTGGTTTGCCCGTAATTTAATCCTCCCGTGTATGATAGTTTTTGCCTGCCTCACTAACGATGCCTCCAGGAGTCCCTCATGGATCAAGTATGGGTCCTTTTTTATTTTCCATTTATTTGCTCCCACTTGGTCATATTATTCATAGATATTATACATCTAAGAATACATACAGTGCCTTAAAGTATTCACACCCCTTGACTTTTTCCACATTTTGTCTTTCAGCCTGAATTTAAAATGTATTAAATTGAGATTTTTTTGTTACTGGCCTACACACCCATAATGTCAAAGTGGAATTATGTTTTTTGAAATGTATTAAAAATGAAAAGCTGAAATGTCTTGAGTCCATAAGTATTCAGCCTCTTTATTATGGCAAGCCTAAATAAGTTTGCTTAACAAGTAACATAAGTTGCATGGACTCACTCTGTGTGCAATAATAGAAACTGACAGTCACCAAAATAATGTTTACATTACTTATTTTATTGATTTCTCACAGTTTCATGTCAGAAGACAGCAATCCAGACATTCCTAGGACCATGTAAATGTCCTCTGTCGAATCAACTTGTATTTGCCTCCCTTTGGTTGTTGGCTGCATCGTGACATCGTTTTATATCACTTCACTGCAGCGTTACGTCAAAGGGGCAGTCCTTAGAAAAACATTTATCCAACTCAAATGCTTCACGGGACAGATATGGCAAAGCAATCGCTGAATTTGTCTTGATCAGGAGGATCTACAGTACTGTGTAAAAGTATTTGCCTCCTATCTAATTTTCTTTACTTTTGCATGTTTTTGATACTGAATGTCATCAGATCTTCAACCAAAACTAATATTAGATAAAGGGAACCTGAGTGAAAAAATAACACAACAATTACGTACTAATTTAATTTATTTCATAAACAAAGTTATGTAACACCCAATACCCCTGTGTGAAAAAGTAATTGCCCCCTTGCACTCAATAACTTGTTGTGCCACCTTTAGCTGCAATGACTCCAACCAAACACTTTTAGTTGTTGATGAGTATCTCACGTCACTGTGGAAGCAGCAAAGCATTCCTAAACCATTAGGCTCTTACTGTGGAATGCAGTGATGGTTTTCGCCAAGCATAACTTATTTATTATTAACTAGACAAGTCAGTTCAGAACAAATTCTTATTTACAATGACTGCCTACCCCAGCCAAACCCTAACCCGGATGATGCTGGGCGTATTGTGCGCCGCCCTGTGGGACTCACAATCATGGCCGGTTGTGATATAGCCTGGACTCGAACCAGGGTCTGTAGTGACGCATTTAGCACTGAAATGCAGTACCTTAGACCGCTGCGCCACTCGGGAGCACAAATATGGCACCCATGTCATTCAAAAAGTTATCCTTTTGACTAATCTGACCATAGAACATTCATACAAGATTCTTAATGATCATCCAGATGCTTCCAGGTGTTTTTTGGCAAACTTGAATCACTTTTTGGATGAGATGGGTCCCATTATGTCTGGTGAAAACCAAACACTGCATTCCACTGTAAGAACCTCATACCAATGGTCAAGCATGGTGGTGGTAGTGTGATGGTTTGGGGATGCTATACTGCCTCAGGACCTGGACCACTTGCTTTAATAGAAGGAACCATGAATTCTTCCCTCTATCAGAGAATTCTACAGGAGAATGTCAGGCCATCCGTCTGTGAGCTGAAGCTGAAGAACAGCTGGGTCATCCAAAACACACAATCAAGTCTACATGAAAATGGTTAAAAAGCAACACATTTGACATTTTGGAATGGCCTAGTCAAAGTCCAGACCTAATCCCAATTGAGATATTGTGGCAGGACTTGAAAAGAGCAGTTCTTATTTGAAAACCCACAAATGTCACTGAGTTATAGCAGTTATGAATGCAAGAGTGAGCCAAAATTCCTCCACTCCGATGTGAGAGACTGATCAACAACTACAGGAAGCATTTGGTTGCAACTTAAGGTGGCACAACCAGTTATTGAGTATAAGGGGGCAATTACTTTTTCACACATTGAAATTGGGTGTAAATTAAATAAATACATTTAGTATCCATTTAAAAAAATATATTTGTAAACTCATGTTCCCGTTATCTAATATTAGGTTTTGGTTGAAGATCTGATAACATTCAGTTTGCAAAATTAGCAAAAAGTGGCTTCCT
Organism: Salvelinus sp. IW2-2015; assembly: GCF_002910315.2. NCBI lineage: Eukaryota > Metazoa > Chordata > Actinopteri > Salmoniformes > Salmonidae > Salvelinus > Salvelinus sp. IW2-2015. The sequence goes on along the minus strand of NC_036863.1, from coordinate 13,107,040 downwards.
GAGTGGCGCAGCGTTCTAAGGCACTGCATTGCATTGTTGCAGTATCACTACAGCCTGGGGTTCGATGTGTCACAACCGGCCATGACCGAGAGTCCCATAGGGTGGCGCACAATTGGCCCAGCGCTGTCCGAGTTGGGGGAGGGTTTGGCCAGAGGGGCTTTACTTGGCTCATTGCACTCTAGCGACTCATTGTAGCGGGCTGCAGGCTGACTTTGGTCGTCAGTTGAACAGTGTTTTCTCCAACACATTGGTGCAGCTGGCTTCCGGGTTAAGCCAACGGGTGTTAAGAAGCGTGTGTCATGTTTCAGACGACGCATGACTTGACCTTAAAAATTATAAACTTGGATTAGCTAACACAACGTGCCATTGGAACACAGGAGTGATGGTTGCTGATAATGGGCCTCTGCTCGCCTATGCACGTAGATATTCCATAAAGAATCTGCCGTTTCCAGCTACAGTAGTCATTTACATCATTAACAATGTCTACACTGTATTTCTGATCAATTTTATGTTATTTTCATAGACAAAAAATTAGCTTTTCTTTCAAAAACAAGAAAATTACCCAAAACTTTTGAACGGAAATGTATCTGCAAGGTCCCTCAGTTTAGCAGTGAATTTCAAACACAGACTCAACCACAAAGACCAGGGAGGTTTTCCAATGCCTTGCAAAGAAGGGCACCTATTGGTAGATGGGTAAAAATATTTTAAAAAGCAGACATTGAATATCCTTTTGAGCATGGTGAAGTTATTAATTACACTTTGGATGCAGTACATCCAGTCACTACAAAGATGCAGGCGTCCTTCCTAATTCAGTTGCCGGAGAGGAAGGAAACAGTTCAGGGAATTCACCATGAGGCCAGTTACTGAGTTTAATGGCTGTGATAGGAGAAAAATGAGGATGGATCAACAACATTGTAGTTACTCCACAATCCTAACTTAATTGACAGAGTGAAAGGAAGGAAACCTGTACAGAATATATATTCCAAAGCATGCATCCTGTTTGCAACAAAGCACAAAAGTAATACCACAAAAAATGTGGCAAAGCAATTCACTTTTTGTCCTGAATACAATGTGTTTTGTTTGGGGGAAATCCAATACAAGACATTACTGAGTACCACTGTCCATATTTTCAAGCATAGTGGTGGCTGCATCATGTTATGGGTATGATTATAATCATTAAGGACAGGGTCGTTTTTCAGGATAAGAAATAAATGGAATGGAGCTAAGCAGGCAAATTCCTAAAGGAATACCTGGATCAGTCTGCTTTCCACCAGACACTGGGAGATTAATTCACCTTTCAATAACCTGAAACACAAGGCCAAATCTACACTGGAGTTGCTTACCAAGAAGACAGTGACTGTTCTTGAGTGGCAAAGTTAAATTTTCGACTTAAATCTGCTCAAAAATAAATATATGGCAATATTTGAAAATGTTTGTCTAGCAATAAACAACAATCAATTTGACTGAGCTTGAAGAATGGTGAAAAGAATAATGGGCAAATATTGTACAATCCAGGTGTGTAAAGCTCTTAGAGCCTTGCCCAGAAAGACTCACAGCTGCCAAAGGTGATTTTAACATGTATTGACTCAGGGGTGTGTCTGTTTTTCATTTTCAAAAAATGTGCAAAAAAGTCTAAAAACATGTTTTCACTTTGTTATTATGGGGTATTGTGTGTAGATGGGTGACAAATATACATTTGATCCCTTTTGAAATCAGGGTGTAACACAACAAAATGTGGAATAAGTTAAGGGTTATGAATACTTTCTGAAGGCACTGTATATATATACACTGCTCAAAAAAATAAAGGGAACACTTAAACAACACAATGTAACTCCAAATCAATCACACTTCTGTGAAATCAAACTGTCCACTTAGGAAGCAACACTGATTGACAATAAATTTCACATCCCGAATAGCAAAAGAAAGTGGCAAATTACACAACCGGCAATTCAGCAACAGACCCCCCAATAAAGGAGTGGTTCTGGCAGGTGGTGCCACCACGACCGACCATCTCTCCAGTTCCTATGCTCCTGGCTGCTGATTTTTGGTCACTTTGAATGCTGCGCGGTGCTTTCACTCTAGTGGTAGCATGAGACGGAGTCTACAACCCACACAAGTGGCTCAGGTAGTGCAACTCATCCAGGATGGCACATCAATGTGAGCTGTGGCAAGAAGGTTTGCTGTGTCTGTCAGCGTAGTGTCCAGAGCATGGAGGCGCTACCAGGAGACAGGCCAGTACATTAGGAGACGTGGAGGAGGCCGTAGGAGGGCAACAACCCAGCAGCAGGACCGCTACCTCCCGCTTTGTGCAAGGAGGAGCAGGTGGAGCACTGCCAGAGCCCTGCAAAATGACCTCCAGCAGGCCACAAATGTGCATGTGTCTGCTCTCAAACGGTCAGAAACAGACTCCATGAGGGTGGTATGAGGGCCCGACATCACAGGTGGGGTTGTGCTTACAGCCCAACACCGTGCAGGACGTTTGGCATTTGCCAGAGAACACCGATTGTTGCAAATTCGCCACTGGCGCCCTGTGCTCTTCACAGATGAAAGCAGGTTCACACTGAGCACGTGACAGATGTGACAGAGTCTGGAGACGCCGTGGAGAACGTTCTGCTGCCTGCAACATCCTCCAGCATGACCGATTTGGCGGTGGGTCAGTCATGGTGTGGGGTGGCATTTCTTTGGGGGCCGCACAGCCCTCCATGTGCTCGCCAGAGGTAGCCTGACTGCCATTAGGTACAGAGATGAGATCCTCAGACCCTTGTGAGACCCATATGCTGGTGCGGTTGGCCCTGGGTTCCTCCTAATGCAAGACAATGCTAGACCTCATGTGGCTGGAGTGTGTCAGCAGTTCCTGCAAGAGGAAGGCATTGATGCTATGGACTGGCCCGCCCGTTCCCCAGACCTGAATCCAATTGAGCACAATCTGGGACATCATGTCTCGCTCCATCCACCAACGCCACGTTGCACCACAGACTGTCCAGGAGTTGGCGGATGCTTTAGTCCAGGTCTGGGAGGGAGATCCCTCAGGAGACCATCCGCCACCTCATCAGGACATGCCCAGGCGGTGTAGGAGGGTCATACAGGCACGTGGAGGCCACACACACTACTGAGCCTCATTTGGACTTGTTTTAAGGACATTACATCAAAGTTGGATCAGCCTGTAGTGTGGTTTTCCACTTTAATTTTGAGTGTGATTCCAAATCCAGACCTCCATGGGTTGATAAATTTGATTTCCATTTACAATTTTTGTGTCATGTTTGTGTGTATTGAATATGTACAATAAAGAAAGAAAAAAGTATTTAATAAGAATATTTCATTCATTCAGATCTAGGATGTGTTATTTTAGTGTTCGCTTTATCTTTTTGAGCAGTGTATATATATATATATATATATATATATATATATATTGTACAAGTCAAACGTTTGGACACATCTACTCATTCAAGGGTTTTTCTTTATTATTCTACAATGTAGAATATAGTCAAAATAGTGAAGACATCAAAACTAGGAAATAACACATATGTAATCATGTAGTAACCAAAAAGTGTTAAACAAATCAAAACATATTTTATATTTGAGATTATTCAAACTAGTCAGCCTTCGCCTTGATGACAGCTTTGCACACGCTTGGCATTCTCTCAACCAGCTTCACCTGGAATGCTTTTCCAAAAGTCTTGAAGGAGTTCCGACATATGCTGAACACTTGTTGGCTGCTTTTCCTTTACTATGCAGTCCAACTCATCCCAAACCATCTCAATTGGGTTGAGTTTGGTTGATTGTGGAGGCCAGGTCATCTGATGCAGCACTCCATCAATCTATTTCTTGGTGAAATAGGTATGTTGGGTCATTGTACTGTTGAAACACAAATGATAGTCCCACTAAGCGTATCGCTGCAGAATACTGTGTCTTGAATTCTAAATAAATCACAGACAGTGTCACCAGCAAAGCACCCCCACACCATCACACCTCCTCCTCCATGCTTCACGTGGGAACCACACATGCAAAGATCATCCTTCCACCTACTCTGCATCTCACAAAGACAATGCAGTTGGAACACAAAATCTCAAATTCGGACTCATCAGACCAAAGGACAGATTTCCGCCAGTCTAAATCAAATCAAATGTATTTATTTAGCCCTTCATACATCAGCTGATATATCAAAGTGCTGTACAGAAACCCAGTCTAAAACCCAAACAGCAAGCAATGCAGGTGTAGAAGCACGGTGGCTAGGAAAAACTCCCTAGAATGGCCGAAACCTAGGAGGAACCAGGCTATGAGGGGTGGCCAGTCCTCTTCTGGCTGTGCCAACAGAACATGGCCAAGATGTTCAAATGTTCATAAATGACCAGCATGGTCAAATAATAGTAATCGCAGTGAAAGGTCAGGGTTCCATAGACGCAGGCAGAACAGTTGAAACTGGAGCAGCAGCACGGCCAGGTGGACTAGGGACAACAAGGAGTCATCATGCCAGGTATTCCTGAGGCATGGTCCTAAGGGCTCAGGTCCTCCGAGAGAGAGAAAAAAAGAAAGAGAGAATTAGAGAGAGCATACTTAAATTCACACAGAACACCGGATAAGACAGGAGAAATACTCCAGATATAACAGACTGACCCTAGCCCCCCGACACATAAACCACTGCAGCATAATACTGGAGGCTGAGACAGGAGGGGTCAGGAGACACTATGGCCCATCCGATGATACTCCCGGACAGGGCCAAACAGGCAGGATATACCCTCACCCACTTTCCAGCACAGCCCCCACACCACTAGAGGGATATCTTCAACCACCAACTTACCATCCTGAGATAAGGCCGAGTATAGCCCACAAAGATCTCCGCCACGGCACAACCCAAGGGGGGGGGGGGGGGGGGACAGGAAGACCACGTCAGTGACTCAACCACTCAAGTGACACACCCCTCCTAGGGATGGTCCAATGTCCATTGCTCGTGTTTCTTGACCCAAGCAAGTCTCTTCTTTTTATTGGTGTCCTTTAGTAGGGGTTTCTTTGCAGCAATTCAACCATAAAGACCTGATTCACCGCAGTCTCCTCTGAACAGTTGATGTTGAGAAGTGTCTGTTACTTGAACTCTGTGAAGCATTTATTTGGGCTGAAATTGCTGAGGCTGGTAACTCTAATGAACTTATCCTCTGCAGCAGAGGTAACTCTGGGTCTTCTTTTCGTGTGGCGGTCCTCATGAGAGCCAATTCATCATAGGGCTTGATGGTTTTTGCGACTGCGCTTGAAGAAACTTTAAAAGTTCTTGAAATGTTCAAGATTGACTGACCTTCATGTCTTAAAGTAATGATGGACGTTTCTCTTTGCTTATTTGAGCTGTTCTTGCCATAATATGGACTTGGTCTTTTACCAAATAGCCCCCCCCACCCCACCCCCCCACCACCTTGTCAACTGATTGGCTCAAATGTACTAAGAAGGAAAGAAATTCCACAAATTAAACTTTTAACAAGGCAAACCTGTTAATTGAAATGCATTCCAGGTGATTACCTCATGAAGCTGGTTGAGAGAATGCCAAGAGTTTGCAAAAGCTGTCATCAAGGCAAGTGGTGGCTACTTTGAAGAATCTCAAATATAAATATATACACTTCTATATATACTGTATATATATATATATATATATATAGAAAAACCAAACACACAATTATATATACACACACTTTTTTGGTTACTACATGATTTGTGTTATTTCATAGTTTTGATGTCTTCACTGTTATATTCTACAATGTAGAAAATAGTAAAAATAAAGGAAAACCCTTGAATGAGTAGGTGTGTCCAAATGTATATGTATATACTATACCTTTTCAGTAAATCCAAGTAATGAGAAGATGATTACTATTAGTTACATATCACTACAGTATACAGTACTCAGCTACCAATGTGTTGCCTCATTCAGAAACCTTGACAGAAGGCAGACATTGATCATGGTTCATTTATGGTTGTATTCTCATACCCTACCTGAATAATTAAATAGAGCGTGGAGTGATATTTATCAGAGGAAGAGATACTGTATTTGTTATATTGGGCTGAGACAGATGAAAGAAGATAAACTATGGAAATGTTGCAATTCCAATATGGCTCCAAATACAATTTTATGTGTAGCAGTTGATTTTCCAGTTCTCTTAAATCATACTGTAAATTGTGTTTAGGATCTTCTATCTTGAGAAATGCCACATATATAGAATATTTTGCTCTCTGTACCTAAGCTTTTTTCCACTTGGTCTCAACTCAAGAGTAGGTATCATATACTCAGCGGCTTGGAAAACAGTCGGAAAACAATGATTCATTTTACATCCTGAACAATTATTTAAATTGTCTCAAACTACAAAAGAATAGTAGGAATGTATTTCTGGTATCGTGTAGCATGACAGAGTACTCAAACACCCAGACCTAAAGCATTACTTTCAGTGCAGCACGCCAGTGCTCTAATAGGAAAGTAGTTTGAGCAGGTGTAGATGCTGCTCCTCCTGGATAAATTGCAGGTGTTTTATTGCAACTGGGACCACAGAGCGGGCACAAGACCAGCTGACCTTGGCTCTATCCCTTTACAATGGGAGGAATAATACCAGGGATACAGACTGTGGGGCGAAGGAAGAGCTGTAATGAACAAGGAGAATGGGGGAGTGGACAGAGGTGGTAGAGGCCAGGGCACTGGACAGAGGTGGTAGAGGCCAGGGCGCTGGACAGAGGTGGTAGAGGCCAGGGCGCTGGACAGAGGTGTAGAGGCCAGGGGCTGGACAGAGGGGTAGAGGCCAGGGCACTGGACAGAGGTGGTAGAGGCCAGGGCACTGGACAGGTGGTAGAGGCCAGGGCACTGGACAGAGGTGGTAGAGGCCAGGGCCTGGACAGAGGTGTAGAGGCCAGGGCACTGGACAGAGGGTGGCAGAGGACAGGCACTGGACAGAGGTGGTAGAAGCCAGGGCGCTGGACAGAGGTGGTAGAGGCCAAGGCGCTGACAGAGGTGGTAGAGGACAGGACGCTGGACAGAGTGGTAGAAGCCAGGCGCTGGACAGAGGTGGTAGAGGCCAGGGCGCTGGACAGAGGTGGTAGAGGCCAGGGCTCTGGACAGAGGTGCGTAGAAGCCAGGCGCTGGACAGAGGTGGTAGAAGCCAGGGGCGCTGGACAGAGTGGTAGAGGCCAGGGCCTGGACAGAGGTGTAGAGGACAGGGCGCTGGACAGAGGTGGTAGAGGCCAGGGCGCTGGACAGAGGTGGTAGAGGCCAGGGCGCTGGACAGAGGTGGTAGAGGCCACATCCCCACTTTTTTGCCAGTTCTGCAACATTTTTGTTCCTTCTAACTTGGCAATATTGGAGAAAGCAAATGTTGTCAAAACATTCTATTTGCTATGGTCAAAATTAGGAGTTTCACTGAAATAGGAATGCAGAAACACACTTTTAAGTCTTTCGTTTCAGGGAGGGTTTGTTAACCCTCCCTGAAAATCTTGTAAAGTTTCCCTGGTCCTTTACTATGAACAGAGCTTGTTTTAAGAGCATCCAACTGCTTTAATTAGAAGACTTGAGTGAATGGACTCAAGGCAATTGGATGAGAATTTTTTTTCTTCTAGTGATTCATGTGTGTAAATCAGTTTTGTGAAAGCTACTTTGAAAATATAGTTTACCAAGCTACCAATTACTTCACACTGGAAGAAGTTGAGCTACAGTTAAGAAACCCTGAAGAGAAATATAGTTTGTTTAACTAAAGTTACTTAGAAAAAGTAGTGTCTGATTGTCACAATACAAAGGTAAGAAACATGACTGCAAGAGCACATCACTCTCTGGAGTCAGATGATAACAGTGCAGTGAGATCTGTGTAACAGTCAGAGAGTGAGTGCATCAAGTTAGTCCAGTGGTCAGGGAGAGAGAAAAATATTTTTACCATGTCAAATTTGCCAAATATGTACCACAAATATGTACTACACTACATGGCAAACAAGTTATGAACTACTGCAAAACACTACAAAGATTTAAATTTAGTTAAACTACCACCAAGCTACTGCAAAATAGAGTTAAATTGCTAGTTGAATTACACTTAGGAAATTACTCCCCAACACTGGTTGGAATATAAAGCATCATTCAAGAGAAGACATTCTCGCACAATGAGGTTAACGAAGCCTTTTTTGAATAAAATGAAATTATAACATTTGTCATTGATTTTATTATATTTTTGGATGAGGAAATAAGACAGACTTGTCATTCAACAGGAGCCAACTGCCAGAATCAGATTTTGGAGTTTTTCAAGGATATCCTCCTCTCTGTCATCCTGTAATCTTATTTTCTGAGCTGCCTTCCATCGTCTTCTGTCATGACCCTTAAAGTAAAATACCCTTACAAATATCTTCTTCAAAACAGGAGAATGAGAGGGGGTGCATGCCTTTTCAAGAAGTTGATTCTGTCTGTCTTACCTGTCCGGTACTGAAGAATAAATAGGTTGTGAGGTTTCAAACATGTCATCAGTTGTTGTTGTTGTGTTTTTTTGTGACAAATTCTGAAGAAATCTGACAAATGTTTTCTTTGCTGAAGAGGTTATCGTGTCCAAAGCATATACAGAATTTGACACATCATTCAATATAATCTTATATTACTTCACTGATGAACAATTTATCTTAAAATGTATAATTCACTCATTCTGGGTACTCTTTTATTTCACATTGCCATTTTAATACAGTAGCTTTGATCTCGACTGGTCTAGTCTGTCACAGGGCAGGGAGTTCGCAGACAGTTCCTCCTCATCCAAAACACCTGCTGCATGCACTCCTCAGAGAAACAACAGTATTCTAATCCCCATGCCAAAAGTATTTAGCTAATTTCCAGCTAAATTACCACTATGAGCATGTTCTTCAATCCAATCTTGATCCAATTTAGAAATGTCTCACTGTACTGCCCCTCATATAGTCGGTTTTCTTTTTTACCATCTGTGAAATTCCTTTGATTAGAGGATTATTTTTACCATGTCAAATATGTGGCAGTTTGGGGGCTTTAGGAAGTCTGCTCAGAATGTGGCCCTTTCATAATGCTAGTCAGGAAATGAAAGCGAATGAAAAGAAATGACACAACTGTCTGTCTGACTACCCATGTGACTGCTGCTTGTACTGCAGATGAAAGACCTGAATGTTATGCATCACTCTCTTTGTTTTTCAATGCCTCATCCCTAAAATTCCGTTCAGAGGGCTGTGACATTTTTTACGTGATTTATTCCATTGTCCCACCATGCCCCCCCCTTCTCATTCCGTCAGCTTTCAACAATCACAGCCTTTGTTTTCGGAATGAGAAGCAGCATTCTTCCAGAGGGATGACCTCTTCTGTCTCCACAGGGGCTGGCATTGAGGAAGAGTACCCTGCTGCCCGTGGATCGAATACTCCCGCCCGAACGCACTGCCCGGATCAGCCTGCTCAGACTCATAGCTCCTCAGTGTGGCAAATCACTTTGTCTAGTTCACTGGAGAGAGAGGAGGAAGCTGACTTAATGGGTCCCGTCTGACACACTATCGCACCATCACCAGACACTACAGGATTTGCCTCCCTGAGAAGAGCAGCAGATCCAATGTCCTTGTGAGTATGACGAGTCATTCATGTTTGAGTTGCTGTTGCATTTGATTTCCCTCTTATCTTGGAATCAGTCCCAATCTCAACCACAGGAAAATAATGACCACCATCACAGAGTGTTGACACCAATGGGGATGTCTGTTCTAGAGATTATATTTCTATGATCTCAATAAGTCAAGAATGTTTAACCTGCTGTCCAGGTTCAGGGACTGATCCAATTGGATTGACCTGAGAACTACATGTCATGTGGTAACTGCTGTATAGGTCTTTGGCACAAATAGGTAGTATTTATAATGATGATTCTGTAACTGCTTGGATGCCCATGCAGACCACTCATGGGAACACAGAGATTGGTTCCTACTGACCAGTGCAGTCAAAAATGTGATTTTCCTGTGTTTTATATATATTTCCATACTATGAGGTTGAAATGATACTGTGAAATTGTGATGCCTGTTTAGTGTAAGAGCTGTTTGAAAAGACTGCCTGAAATTGAGCCTGTTTTGGTGGGATGGAGTTTTGGCCTTCCATGGTGACATCACCATGCAGCAAATTAGTTAATGTATCAATAAGAAAGAGTTCCAAATCTTTTGTCTAATAACAGAAGTTTTCAGTTTCCCCTCCCCACTCAGACCATTCCCAAACAGTCCTATCAAAATTCTTGCTTGAGAAATTGCTCTTTGCTAAGCATCTATTTTTGTTTCTTTTTGACAATTTTAATTAAAAACAATCACAGTAATTATTGTATTTTATAATTGGCACTGATAACACTCCATGATGTCATGCTGTATGCATGCAAAAAAATTCTGCATCTGTATGTGCGCTTCACATATTAAAACTAATACATTAGTCTACTTTCTCTTTAACATTTAAAATGGACAACAATCCACTGTATTCCATGCTGACATATTTATAACCTTAACCTAAAGCATCTTTCCTGTCCTACTCCCACCATGTGATCGCCGTTAATGCCGACAACATTGTGGATTTCCCCACTGAGACTGGGATTTAACACAAAAAGACCCCTGTCTGAGTGTTTTGATATCAGAAGCTATCTATTACAGTTGAAGTCGAAAGTTTACATGCACTTAGGTTGGAATCATTAAAACTCGTTTTTCAACCACTCCACAAATTTCTTGTTAACAAACTATGTTTTTGCGAAAAGTCGTTTAGACATCTACTTTGTCCATGAACACACGTGCATTTCCCAACAATTGTTTGCAGACAGATTATTTAACTTATAATTCACTGATCACAATCCAGTGGGTCAGAAGTTTACATACACTAAGTTGACTGTGCCTTTAAACAGCTTAGAAAATTCCAGAAAATTATGTCATGGCTTTAGAAGCTTCTGATAGGCTAATTTACATATTTTGAGTCAATTGGAGTGTTACCTGTGGATGTATTTTCAAGGCCTACCTTCAAGGCCTACCTTTGCTTGACATCATGGAAAAATCAAAAGAAATCAGCCAGAAAATTGCTTCATCCTTGGAAGCAATTTCAAATGCCTGAAGGTACCACGTTCATCTGTACAAACAATAGTACGCAAGTATAAACACCATGGGACCACGCAGCCGTCATACCGCTCAGGAAGGAGACATATTCTGTTCCTAGAGAGAACGTACTTTGGTGCGAAAAGTGCAAATCAATCCAAGAACAACAGCAAAGGACCTTGTGAAGATGCTGGAGGAAACAGGTACAGAATTATCTATATCTACAGTAAAACGAGTCCTATATCGACATAACCTGAAATGCTGCTCAGCAAGGATGATGCCACTGCTCCAAACCGCCATAATAACGGCAGACTAAGGTTTGCAACTGCACATGGGGACAAATACTTTTTGGAGAAATGTCCTATCGGTCTAATGAAACAAAAATAAGAGCTGTTTGGCCATAATGACCGTCGTTATGTTTGAAGGAAAAAGGGGATGCTTGCAAGTTGAAGAACACCATCCAACCGTGAAGTACGGGGGTGGCAGCATCATATTGTGGGGGTGCTTTGCTGCAGGAAAGACTGGTGCACTTCACAAAATAGATTGCATCATGAGGATGGAAATTATGTGGATATATTGAAGCAGCATCTCAAGACATCAGTCTGGAAGTTAAAGCTTGGTCGCAAATGGGTCTTCCAAATGGACAATGACCCATACTACCAACTTGTGGGAAAATAGCTTAAGGACAACAAAGTCAAGGTATTGGAGTGGCCATCACAAAGCCCTGACCTCAACCTATAGAAAATGTGTGCGCAGAACTGAAAAAGCGTGTGCGAGCAAGGAGGCCTACAAACCTGACTCAGTTACACCAGCTCTGTCAGGAGGAATGGGCCAAAATTCACCCAACTTATTGTGGGAAGCTTGTGGAAGGCTACCCAAAATGTTTGACCCAAGTTAAACAATTTAAAGGCAATGCTTCCAAATACTAATTGAGTGTATGTAAACTTCTGACCCACTGGAAATATGATGAAAGAAATAAAAGCTGAAATAAATCATTCTCTAGTATTATTTCACATTCTTAAAATAAAGTGGTGATCCTAACTGACCTAAGACAGGGAATGTTTACTAGGATTAAATGTCAGGAATTGTGAAAAACTGAGTTTAAATGTATTTGGCTAAGGTGTATGTAAACTTCCGACTTCAACTGTATATTTAGTTTGGGTGAACTGGTGCTGTTCATTAAATAGATGACAAGGAGCTTTCAATCTTTTTAAGTGCTAAATGAGCCCCCTTTTCTTTCCCTCCTGTTAAACCTTGAATAGACAAAAATGTGCATTTCATGCTGCCCGTGATCAAATTAAGAGAGTACATCTGAACTTCGTCTTGACTTAATGGATTGGCTCTATTTCAATTTGAAGCTTTAAAAAAAATGGTTGTAGTATTAAGGTCCTATCTTGGCTTCTAGATTTTTTACATATAACAATATTGTTGTAGTCTAGACTTCAGTTTAATGAGATTGAGCTGCACAACATGAATGCATTTATGATCAGGATACATTCATCAGCAAAATGACCCTTTTGGTTCCTCAATCTACAATCCACCACAGGAGGTTGGTGGCATCTTAAATGGGGAGAACGGGCTCGTGGTATTGACTGGAGTGGAATAAGTGAACGGTATCAAATAAATCAAACACAGTTTCCAGGTGTTTGATTCCATTCCATTTGCTCCGTTCCGCCCATTATTATAAGCCGTTCTCCCCTCAGCAGTCTCCTGTGCAATCCACCCATATTGTATACTGGTAATATACATGAACTCAAGGTTGTGGGGAATGTCTCCATTAATGATATGGTAATGATTTATTCATATTTAATGAATGAGGTTTTTTTTGTTCCCGGGTCCTATTGTCCTACTGCCAGGTGTCCTACTGTACCACAACCATTGTCGATGGCAATTTGACTTTACAGCCATCCCATTGACTTCGTGGCTGACAGCCTGTATAGTATTGCCACAAGCAGCTCACAGCAGAGGCAATATGGCTGCCTTGATAAGTGTCCGCATTTGATTATTAAAAGACCCACAAATGTTTTGCAGACTGAACCACCCGCATGGTCCAACCAGAGTTTATGGGTGGCCTGCTTACAGCAACCGGGCCATTCCCACATGTAACAAGGCCAACCCCAGTGGTTTCCATTAGTAAGGATCCCTGCTTCCTCCAGTGTGATTTATGGTTTGGTCCTTGTCCAGCTCCTTCACTGTGTGTGTGTGTGTGTGTGTGTGTGTGTGTGTGTGTGTGTGTGTGTGTGTTTGTGTGTGTGTGACTGTGTGTGGTGTTTGTGTGTGTGTGTGTGGTGTGCTTGTGTGATCTTGTGTGTCGTGTGTTGTGTGTGTGTGTGTGTGTGTGTGTGTGGGCGTGCGTGCGTGCATGCAAGACTCTTCGTGATGTCTCTGTCACCATGGAGCATGCAGTGAGACTTGCTGTCAGTCCCCCAAATCTATGGCATTCAGAGGACAAACTCCAGAGCTGCCAAGCATTTGAAAAAGTGGCCTGACTGTTATATCTACAGTACTTATCAGTTTGATTCAGTTTGCACATCTACTATATCTAGGCATCACAAAGCTGAAAAGGGTGTAACTATTAATTGGCGTCACTAGTAAGCACATAAGAGGTAGTGAGCATTTACAAACATCAATACAGTAAGCGTAACGAGGGAGTAACAATGAAAAAAGTAAGTTGGTTTGTTGTCAGATAAATCAGATAATGTAAATGTTGTGTGTTGGGGGGTTTTCTCATTCCATCACAATGTCCTCGGAGAGGGGTTTTGTATTATGTGATGTGCTTTGATATTATTCTGTCACTCAGAAAAGCTTTGCATGTAAAACAAGCTGAGTTCACATCATGAATATAAACATTTAATATATCTACACTGGGTTGGCTCTGCTTGTCTGGCTTTTTAAGCTCAAGATTTTTAATACAAGTTTGTTTGCAGATTTTAATAATACCCCTATTATGACCTGTGGCTATATTATCCCAGTATGATACACTTTACAGTCCATTCATGCCTTAAAATACTGACACAAGAGAAAACACTGTCGTTGTTGTTGTTCCTCTTTTCATCACTGTTTAGTGAGGAAGAACAAGGTCATGGTTTTGTCTTGACTCAGTCCAATCACATAATGACATCCATGGTATGTGCTTTGCTTACCACGCAAAATGGAGTCTGTAAACAAAAATAAGTACTTGAGAATCCCCCTGCACCTCTTCTGAGGTCAGGCAGGCAGGCAGCTTTTCTAGATGTAGCAGATGTGAAGTTACAGACCAGGGTCCTCATTTACAAGATGAGTGTACATCTTGTTACTAATTGTACAGTGGAAGCTGGACCAGGTAGGAAGTGAAAAATTGGCCTCCCTTGTAAATTAGTGGAAATTATAATGATTAAATCCTCCTTGTAAATAAAACTAGACTTAATATACTATCATCAAATAACTGCTTAAAACAGTAACATTTTATATTTTCACATGATGCACACCAGATGATGTCATCAGTGTCACCGGATTATGTCATCGGAAACACTTTGCTTTCTATCTTTTTTACTACAAAACATGCCATTTTCACAATTTGATATTGGGGTGGTGCTGAATATATTGAATTTAATGTTGAAAAAGCGTGGAATTTCCCTTTAACAATGAATATAGATATTAGTCATGGTTGCTCTAATACCACATCAAACTGATTACATAATCATAATGCACAGTGTGTCAGCTTTAGGCTTGCCATGTAGTGCCATGTTGGAGCAATGCTGGGCGTGTTCCCTTGCATCATCAGTTGGTTGGTTGGTTGGTTTGCACGTGAGTAGCGCTGGACAGAATGAGGCAGACTAATTTCCTTAAACCCACGGAAATTATTTTAAGTCAAACATACTTGTGGATTTAAAGGGATAGTTCACCCAAATTACTATTGTTTCCTTACATAATCTATCCCTTTAATTTGAAACAAACCAGATTATACTACTAGATTGAAGTCAGAGAGTAATACCTTAAGCCGACAGTACTGTAAAGTTTGCTAAAATGAGATCTCCCCGCAGATTTCACATCATGAATCATGATCTAAGAAACACCTGGCATTTCTATGCTTACAGCTCTGTATAATTCCTCATTTTCAGATTTAGGGTTTACTGTCCTCCCCATTTATCCTTCCACCAGCTGCCAATAGTATAAGTAGTCAACTGAAACTAGATAATCTGCACAGAGAGGGAAGTACTAATGCTTTGAACCTGCGCAATAACGATTTAAACATCAGATGTCATTCAAAAACCTAGGAATACAACCAATTTATGCTTTCTCAGCTCATTAGCAGTAGGAGCTATTCTTTATATGTAGTGTTCCAGCTTGCCTTTTTTATAAGGCAGAAAGAAATGAAAGCTTGCAGCCGTCTCTGACATATTTTCTAGGGTACAATGGCTTTGAAGGGGCAGCAGGTTCCTTTGCAAATGCTTTATCTCTGCAGAACCCGTCTGGGAGCTATAGCAGAACCTCAATGGAGGGTTAGCATGTGGTGAATTCAAACAGATTTAACATTGCCGCAATGGTCGCCCGTTAGATGGCAGCTAGCTCCACCATGGGTACACCCATCCATCTATGAACTGGATAAATCTAGCCCGTTTGAAAAGTGGAGAATCACTGTCACTGATTCTTTAGGTTCAACATTTTATAATGAAGCCATGGTGCAAGCACACACCAAGCCTACACCAGCCCAACACAAGCTAGCCCACAGCAATCCCACATCAGCCCAACACAGGCTAGCCCAGCAAAGGCACATTGGCCCAATGTTGGCAGCCTACATGGGGACAACATTTGTGCCAATGTGGGCATGTTTTCTGAGAAGCAAAATGATGGGGCTGCCATTAGGCTAAAACACAAATTCAGGATTGTGGTTTTAATTTTTTTAAATCCATATTCAGAGCTTAGATCATTTGTATTTTAATTCAGTCTGCAATGTAAATGGTTAAATTTAAATTTTTTATTTAAAATTTTAAAATTTTAAATTCTAAATGGTTAAAATTAAAAAAGGGAAATAAATATATACAGTGCCTTCAAAAAGCATTCAGACACCTTTACTTTTACCTCAATGTTACGTTACAGCCTTATTCTCAAATTAATTAAATAGTATTCTTCTACACACAATATCCCATAATGACGAAGCAAAAACTGTTTTTTAGACATTTTGAAATATCACATTTACATAAGTATTCAGACCCTTTACTCTACTCAGTACTTTATCGAAACATAGCGTCTTCTTGGGTATGACGCTACAAGCTTGGCACACCTGTATTTGGGGAGTTTCTCCCATTCTTCTCTGCAGATCCACTCAAGCTCTGTCAGGTTGAATGGGGAGCGTCGCTGCACAGCTATTTTCAGGTCTCTCCAGAGATGTTCGATCGGGTTCAAGTCCGGGCTCTGGCTGGGCCATTCAAGGACATTCAGAGACGTGTCCCGAAGCCACTCCTGCGTTGTCTTGGCTGTGTGCTTAGGGTCATTGTCCTGTTGAAAGGTGAACCTTCGCCCCAGTCTGAGGTCCTGAGCGCTCTGGAGCAGGTTTTCATCAAGGATCTCTCTGTACTTTGCTCCGTTCATCTTTCCCTCGATCCGGAAAGTCTCCCAGTCATCTAGTCTCCCAGTCACTGAAAACCATCCCCACAGCATGATGCTGCCACCACCATGCTTCACCTTAGGGATGGTGCCAAGTTTCCTCCAGACGTGATGCTTGGTATTCAGGCCAAAGAGTTTAATCTTAGTTTCATCAGACCATAGAATCTTGTTTCTCATAGTCTGAGAATCTTTAGGTGCCTTTGGCAAACTCCTAGCAGGCTGTCCTGTGCCTTTTACTGAGGAGTGGCTTCCGTCTGGCCACCCTACCATAAAGGCTTGATTAGTGGAGTGCTGCAGAGACGGTTGTCCTTCTGGAAGGTTCTCCCATGTCCACAGAGGAACTCTAGAGCTCTGTCAGAGTGACCATCGGGTTCTTGGTCACCTCCCTGACCAAGGCCCTTCTCCCCCAATTGCTCAGTTTAGAAAGAGTTTTGGTGGTTACAAACTTCTTCCATTTAAGAATGATTGAGGCCACTGTGTTCTTGGGGACCTTCAATGCTGTAAAAAAAATTTGGTACCCTTCCCCAGATCTGTGCCTCGACACAATCCTGTCTCGGAGCTCTACGGACAGTTCCTTTGACCTCATGGCTTGGTTTTTGCTCTGACATGCATTGTCAACTGTGGGACCTTAAATAGACAAGTGTGTGCCTTTCCAAATCATGTCCAATCAATAGATTTTACCACAGGTGGACTTCATTAAAGTTGTAGAAATATCTCAAGGATGTTCAATGGAAACAAGATGCACCTGAGCTCAATTTCAGGTCTCATAGCAAAGGATCTGAATACTTACGAAAATAAAGTATATCTGTTTTTAATTTTTAATACAATTGCAAACATTTCTAAAAAGCTGCTTTTGCTTTGTCATTATGGGGTATTGTGTGTAGATTTCTGAGATTTTTTTTCTTCATTTAATCTATTTTATAATAAGGCTGAAACGCAACAAAATGTGGAAAAAGTGAATACTCTCCGAAGGCACAATATATATATATATATATATATATATATATATATATATATATATATATATATAAACTCAGCAAAAAAAGAAACGTCCCTTTTTCAGGACCCTGTATTTCAAAGATAATTCGTAAAAATCCAAATAACTTCACAGATCTTAATTTTGAAGGGTTTAATCACTGTTTCCCATGCTTGTTCAATGAACCATAAACAATGAATGAACATGCACCTGTGGAACGGTCGTTAAGACACTAACATCTTACAGGCGGTAGGCAATTGAGGTCACAGTTATGAAAACTTAGGACACTAAAGAGGCCTTTCTACTGACTCTGAAAAACACCAAAAGAAAGATGCCCAGGGTCCCTGCTCATCTGCGTGAATGTGCCTGAGGCATGAGGACTGCAAATGTGGCCAGGGCAATGAATTGCAATGTACGTAATGTTAAAAAATAATAATAAAAAATGACAATGCCACCAGCCATACTGCTCGTTTTGTGCGCGATTTCCTGCAAGACAGGAATGTCAGTGTTCTGCCATGGCCAGTTAAGAGCCCGGATCTCAATCCCATTGAGCACGTCTGGGACCTGTTGGATCGGAGGGTGAGGGCTCACAGAACTGGCAAATCTGGTGCAGTCCATGAGGAGGAGATGCACTGCAGTTCTTAATGCAGCTGGTGGCCACACCAGATACTGACTGTTACTTTTGATTTTGACCCCCCTTTGTTCAGGGACACATTATTCAATTTCTGTTAGTCACATGTCTGTGGAACTTGTTCAGTTTATGTCTCAGTTGTTGAATCTTGTTATGTTCATACAAATATTTAGACATCTTAAGTTTACTGAAAATAAACGTAGTTGACAGTGAGAGGACGTTTATTTTTTTGCTGAGATTATATATTCTGATGACAAGTTATGGGGCTTGCATGGAGTATGAGCACATTAATCATGCAGTTACTGTCAGTTTAACCACGGCTTACAGCCCTACCTCTTAGCCTTAGCAGGTCAATTGGCTAACAATAATCATTGTATGTCAAAACAGAGGAAAACGACATGTTAACATGTCTGTAAGTAGACTGTTAATGTGTTGCCAATATCAAAACGATACTTCCAGAGGGAACTTTAAAAGTGTAAAGGAGAGTAAGCACATAACACTCCCCATCTGTTGTGTGTTGCAGGTAATGACGTGGCTCAGGTTTGACCTCGGAGATGCCGAAGAGACGAGACATTCTGGCCATCGTGTTGATCGTGTTGCCTTGGACGCTACTCATCACTGTTTGGCATCAGAGTGCCATCAACCCCTTGCTAGCTGCTCGAAAGGGTAAAAGTCGTTCCTGCATTTACCTAGGGGGGTTTCATGGTTAGTCTCTCTCGTAAAGGAAAAACATTTTGCTTATTTTGGGATGCTCCTCTTTATATAGTACACTTTAGAGACATGATTAAAAATAACAAAGTCTACACGTCCCTGATTTTACAGCTGAATTTTTTGGCATTTTCCCCCACTTAACATTTGATCAGAATATGCTTCATTCTCTATTGCAAGACTTTTAAGACAATGGGGATATGTTTTGTTCATAATGAGCTGAAAATCTCACCAGTGTGTGAAGGAAAATTGTCATTTTGTGAGACCGTGGCATGAGGTCGCTATCAATTTGAGCTCTGTCAGTACAACATGTATGGTCCGCAGAGTTGAATTACACGATATATACAAAAGTATGTGGACACCCTTTCAAATGAGTGGATTCAGCTATTTCAGCTACACCCATTGCTGGCAGGTGTATAAAATAGAGCACACCGCCATGCAATCTCCATAGACAAACATTGGCAATAGAATGGCCTTACTGAACAGCCCCACCATGGCACCGTCATAGGATGCCACCTTTCCAACAAGTCAGTTCGTCAAATTTCTGCCCTGCTAGAGCTGTCCCGGTCAACTGTAAGTACTGTTATTGTGAAGTGGAAACATCTAGGAGCGACAACGGCTCAGCCGCGAAGTGGTAGGCCACACAAGCTCACAGAATGGGAGTGCATAAAAATCTGTTCTCGGTTACAATGCTCACTACCGAGTTCCAAACTGCCTCTGGAAGCGACGTCAGCACAAGAACTGTTCATCAGGAAAGTCATGAAATGGGTTTCCATGGCCGAGCAACCTCACATAAGACTAGGATCACCATGCACAATGCCAAGCGTTGGCTGGAGTGGTGTAAAGCTCGCCGCCATTGGACTCTGGAGCAGTGGAAACACGTTCTCTGGAGTGATGAATCACGCTTCACCATCTGGCAGTCCGACGAACTAATCTGGGTTTGGCGTATGGCAGGAGAACGCTACCTGTCCCAAAGCATAATGCCAACTGTAAAGTTTGGTGGAGGGGGAATAATGGCATGGGGCTGTTTTTGATGGTTCGGCTAGGCCCCTTAGTTCCAGTGAAACAAAATATTATCACTACAGCCTACAATGACATTCTAGACAATTTGGTCCTTTCAACTTTCTGGCAACAGTTTGGGGAAGACACTTTCCTGTTTCAGCATGACAATGCTCCCATGCACAAAACGAGGTCCATACTGAAATGTTTTGTCGAGATCAACTCCATCTAACACCTTTGGGATGAATTGAAATGCCGACTGCGAGGCAGGCCTAATCACCCAAAATCAGTGCCAACCTCACTAATGCGCTTGTGGCAGAATTTGAAGCAAATCCCGCAGCAAATGTTCCAACATCTATTGGAAAGCCTTCCCCCAAGAGTGGAGGCTGTTATAGCAGCAAAGGGGGGAGGGGGGGAGGGGGGGGGGCAACTCCATGTTAATGCCCAGGATTTTGGAATGAAATGTTCGACGAGCACGTGTCCACATACTTTTGGTCATGTAGTGTATTTCTCTATTCGGATTCACACCTTAAACTGACTCGTATTAGTCTGACAACTACTTAATTCCTTTATAAGTTAGTGATGATTATTTATATTTATCACACATGTCTCGCAAAAGAGCATGGCACTAGATTTCAGAATGATACGTTTGTTCAAACCTTTGAATAAAATTTACTCCATAACATATGGCTAAGTCCAACTGTACAACTGTACAACTATGTACAACTATTTGTACGACTAGATGTTGCCTTACTCTCTACGAAGACCATCTTTCTGGAAACGTACAATTCCTAAACAGTCTATAATTGTTTATTATACCAACAACACCAGCTTTCTTTCCCTTCTCCTAGATGACAGACATGAGAGTCGACGAGACTCCCGGAACACCTTCACCCTCAAGAAGCCCTGCTCCTCTGAAAACAACAAGGACATTGTGGAGGTGGTACACACCGAATACGTCTACAGCCGCCCGCCGCCCTGGTCTGATGTCATCCCCACCCTCCACGTCATCACCCCAACCTACAGCCGACCGGTCCAGAAGGCAGAGCTGACACGTCTGGCCAACACCTTCCTCCACGTGCCTAACCTGCACTGGATCCTGGTGGAGGACTCTCAGCGACGAACCCCGCTGGTGACCAGGCTTCTCCGGAAAACAAGCCTGAACTACACTCACCTCAACGTGGAGACACCCAGGAACTATAAGCTGCGTGGGGACACGAGGGAACCCAGGATACCCCGGGGAACCATGCAGAGGAACCTGGCCCTGCGCTGGCTCCGAGAGACTTTCAGCTCCAACAATAGACACAGCCAGCCAGGTATCGTCTACTTTGCAGATGATGACAACACCTACAGTCTGGAGCTGTTTGAGGAGGTGAGTGGAACAGGGAGAGATGTTGTGCAGTACAGAGTTGTTTCCTCTTGAGTTACCAAAATAGGCTACATTTTTGGCTTCAGTGCACACTAACTGTGTAATGACATAAATAACATGAATCCTTACAGTATTACATTAGGTAAATGCACAGCCTAAAAACATAGGCATCACTTGACACCTGCCTATTTGTGCATGATAAAATAAATTAATATAATATACTGGAAAATCAATACTTATTGATCACATAGCAATCCTTCTCCAACCAATGACTCAACCATATAATTACATGTAGAATACAAATCTCTATGGGAACAACCCTCTCTCTCCTTCTTCTTGTGTAGATGCGTTCAACGAGGAAGGTGTCGGTGTGGCCTGTAGCCTTTGTGGGCGGCCTGCGCTACGAGTCCCCTCAGGTCAACACCCTGGGCAAGGTGTATGGATGGAAGACTGTGTTTGACCCCCACCGACCCTTTGCTATAGACATGGCTGGGTTTGCGGTGAACCTCCGCCTCATTCTCTTTAAACCTCAGGCCTACTTCAAGCTGCGGGGAGTCAAGGGAGGATACCAGGAGAGCAGCTTACTGCGTGAGCTGGTCACCCTGAATGACCTGGAGCCCAAGGCTGCTAATTGCACTAAGGTGAGGATCTGATAGTTGTTCTGTGTAGCTCAGTTGGTAGAGCATGGTGCTTGCAACACTATGGTTGTGGATTTGATTCCACACATAAGAAAATATTTATTCCTCAAATTCTTTTAAATTTTGCCTCATGAAATGTACTTCCGATCAAATGCTTTAGAAAATGCATGTTGTTTCATAAACCCATGTGTTTTAGACCCCTTGCATCTCACCTGTGTTCACACACTCACACACACAGTTGTACCTTTTCCTCCCTTTTAACGTGAACCCCCCCCCCCATCCACCAGGTACTTGTATGGCACACTAGGACAGAGAAGCCTGTTCTGGTGAATGAGGGAAAGAAAGGATTTACCGACTCCAACGTGGAGATATGAAACTTCTTCCAACACAGGTAATAAGAAAGCTTTAAAGTGACTGGGATTATGTAGGATTTAATATTCCTGTACCATTCCCAAAGTTCCCAGGTTTTTCAAATGGAATTTTGCAACCTTATGTCTGAGGGCCAACCTGTCTATCTGAGCCTCTGTGAGCTTATTATTATTATATTAAAGCATTTAATATTATTTTATTATTCATAGAGTAAAGCTTTGCTGAATCTGTCTGAATTTGTATAACTTGACAGGTGATCCATACTAAAAAGCTATTTTTATGGTTTAATGTCTATGAACCCCTCTTCAAAACCATTTGCCTAAACAATTCTCTCCATGTTTGGTACATTCTCCATTGAGAATGTAACTCTGAAATAATTTCTTAATTATGTATTTTCTTTATCTCCTAAGCCCATATACTTTATACCATTGAGTTATTACAGGTAATAAATATATGACTGTCATTCCAAACGGACTGACTAAAGACAAGCTCCAGGCAGGCAGGATTGGAGTTTAATATGTATTTACAGTAATAGTACTGTAAAGGGAGTCAGACAGCCACCTTGTCTACTACAAGCAGCACATAGCCACGTATCAATACAGGCGTAGAATATCAAAGCATAGCTTCAAAGATGATGGTGATACTGTATCTAGCTAAGCGTTTTACTGATGCATCGATGGAAGCTGTACACGAGGAGCTAGCCAGTCGCCAGAGTGCAGCTTAAGACAAAAGACTGTCGGTGGTTCATTACAGTGGCCAATTAGAAGCATTGTCAACCCAGCCGACACAAACCAACTGTCCAATCAACATCCTCAAAACTAGGTACTGGACCAAACCGGACCAATCAGGAGACCCGAATGGCCCTTGTTTGCTGGTGATTGGGCTCCCTTTGTCGTGGAGCGGACTGTTCTTGGGGTGTGGAGCAGAGCTGGATAAAGGGGTCCTTGTCTGACTCGAGTCAGCATTGACTGACAGACTGATCTGGAGAGGACATGAACCCTTCCCACGTTCCACTGTAAAACACTGAGCTATTCAGGCAGCTCCACTCCCTCAAATCACTAATTAGGACACGTCTCACACACACAAACACGTCTCATACACATACACAGATAGGCGTGCACAGTGTACACACATACAAATGCGTGTGCACAGACACACACATACACACAGACATGCACACACATATATGAGCGGGTGCGCATGCGTGACGCACATGCACACAGACTTTTGGTTATTTGTTTTTTGTCCATTTGCACATTTACTGAACACATAACACTACTGATTGTATCAGCACTTTAAGATCAGGCTCTGCTGCCTATGTTAATTTTAGTGTGAAATGCTGTTTCACCTCCAACAGAAAATAGGTGAGGACATTTGCCAGTGAAATCGTTTTATTTATTTTTTTAATTACAATGCTAGTCAATGCGATATTATTATTTCACAACACATACTACAGTCACAGGATACATGCCAGTAATAGTCTTCCCTTGATACAGTATGTCATTTTCTGACCAGTCTGGACCCCAAACGCCACTTATTGACCTTTGATTTGATATTCAAAGATAAACAGAAGGAATACTTCTGCATTGTAAACTGCCACTGTAATATTTATATGTAAATACGATCATAAAAATTGACTTAGTATGTCAGCATCTCTTTGCTTTCCTTGTTTGACGTGGTTTATTATTCTTGTTGATATTGTAATTTCTGTTCAAAATCATAGCATTGGTTTAATTTTGTATTAATTAATCCTATACAGTCCTGGTCTCAGGGAAAATACATTATTGAAGTGCAAAGCACATACAGCACACTAACTCATATTTGCCAATTTAATGCATGAATACTAAAATAAAACTGCTGAAGCTCTTGTAGCCTATCAATCAGTGGTCAGATGATACAGGTATAACATTTTGTTTGGAAGCAAGAGTCACCAGAATGCTATCACTAACATGACATGCCATTTGTTATAACCAAAATACTTGTCATCATGACACATACAGACGTTGATGACTTGTTTAGCCAACACAATGATTCCAGTTGAAAATAGCTTTGTTTTTAGGCTGTGATATTTTGTTCTCGTTACTAGATTCAATAAAAATACAGATTGGATGACATTTACGTCAATAAAATGATGAACAATATTCTGCTCAAGATCGATAAGGTGAGTTATCCCCATACAATGTACATGCAGTTACTGAATGTCCACAGCCATGCCCAGATCAGGAGTCTCTTCAAACGTGATTTTATAATCAGCTTCCTGCTCTTCAAACACAATGACCTGCATGATGTTGATGAAAATGAAGATGATGGAGAAACACATGAGGGTAACTGAACGAGACTGTAAGTACACACAACTTTGTGAACCTAAGACTAAGAACCTAAGAGCATGTATGATCTCTTTTAATGTCTTATTATCTTATCATAATGTTGCTGACTAAGTGCTTGTAGTGAGTCCTACCTGGTTTACTCCACTGTTGAGAAAAGGTCCTGGGAGGTAGAGTGTTTGCTGGGGCCCGATATACCAGTGGCGCCCCAGGTTCAAACCATTGATGAAGACTACCCCTTTTCCCCAGCCCTGCAAAGATTATCATAGGCATTACAAAATTATCAACATCATAACTTTTCTGTCATCCCCTTTAGTTTACGCCTCATAAATAATGAATGTGCTAGCTGAAAGCCACCTCAAACATACTACTTCAATACCATAAATACTAACACACTTTTTTCAGGGGATTTTCTAGTTCATTCTTAGAAAATGTATCTATTTACAATTCACTTAGGAGGAATTCAGACTTGAGTTACATGCACATCAATGGGACTTTATTCCCTTTTTATGCACTTTTATCTTTATGCGTATTTTGACCTTGAACTTGAGTGTGAGGAAACGCGTGTGACAGCCAGCTATTGGTTTGTGGTGGAGATCATAGAAATGTATGGCGGAGGTGAGTCTACAGATACGCCGTATTCTGACCATGATTTGATACCCTCATAATTGGATAAGGCCGAGCACCGGTCGGTTCCAAGTGGAAAAACATCTGCTATAGAAATAACACCATTCTCTATGCGCTATAATGTATAAATTGATAAGAGCTAGGTAATTGAGTTTGGAGAAGGGGATTGTAATTACAAATAGCAATTTCTTTTAGATGATATGATCATCTAGTCATATGGAAGCAAACATATCAACATATCAACATGATATGTACAGTGCATTCAGAAAGTATTCAGACCCCTTGACTTTTTCAACATTTTGTTGCATTACAGCCTTATTCTAAAATTGATTAAATTATCCCCCCCCCCCCCTCATTAGTCTACAAAGCTAAAACTGTTAAAAAAAATAATAATGAAAAATGACATTTATATACAATACCAATCAAAAGTTTGGACACACCTACTCATTCCAGGGGTTTTCTTTATTTTTTACTATTTTATAAGTTGTAGAATAATAGTGAAGACATCAAAACTATGAAATAACACATATGGAATCATGTAGAAACCAAAAAAGTGTTAAACAAATTAAAATATATTTTATATTCTTCAAAGTAGCCACCCTTTACCTCGATGACAGCTTTGCACACTCTTGGCATTCTCTCAACCAGCTTTACCTGGAATGCTTTCCCAAAAGTCTTGAAGGAGTTTCCACATATGCTGAGCACTTGTTGGCTGCTTTTCCTTCACTCTGCTGTCCAACTCCTCCCAAACCATGTTAATTGGGTTGAGGTCCGGTGATTGTGGAGACCAGGTCATTTGATGCAGCCCTCCATGACTCTCCTTGGTCAAATAGCCCTTACACAGCCTGGAGGTGTGTTTTGGGCATTGTCCTGAAAAAAACCCAAATAATAGTCCCACTAAAAGCAAACCAGATGGGATGGCGTATCGCTGCAGAATGCTGTGGTAGCCATACTGCTGAAGTGTGCCTTGAATTCTAAATAAATCACTGACAGTGTCACCAGCAAAGCAGCCCCACACCATCACACCTCCTCCATGGTTCACGATGGGAACCACACGTGCGGAGATCATCCGTTCACCTACTCTGCGTCTCACAAGACATGGTGGTTGGAACCAAAAATCTCAAATTTGGACTAATCAGACCAAAGGACAGATTTCCACTGGTTTAATGTCCATTGCTCGTGTTTCTTGGCCCAAGCAAGTCTCTTCTTATTATTGGTATCCTTTAGTAGTGGTTTCTTTGCAGCAATTAGAACATGAAGGCCTGATTCACGCAGTCTCTGAACAGTTGATGTTGAGATGTGTATATTACTTGAACTCTGTGAAGCATTTATTTGGGCTGCAATTTCTGAGGTGGGGTAACTCTAATGAACTTATCCTCTGCAGCAGAGGTAACTCTTGGTCTTTCTTTCCTGTAGTGGTCCTCATGAGAGACAGTTTCATCATAGCGCTTGATGGTTTTTGCGACTGCACTTGAAGAAACTGTCAAAGTTCTTGAAATGTTCCTGACCTTCATGTCTTAAAGTAATGATGGACTGTCGTTTCTCTTTGCTTATTTGAGCTGTTCTTGCCATAATATGGACTTGGTCTTTTACCAAATAGGGCTATGTTCTGTATTCCACCACTACCTTGTCACAACACAACTGATTGGCTCAAACGCATTAAGAAGGGAAGATATTCCACAAATTCATTTTGAACAGGGCACACCTGTTAATTGAAATGCATTCCAGGTGACTACCTCATGAAGCTGGTTGAGTGAATGCCAAGAGTGTGCGAAGCTGTCATCAAGGCAAAGGGTGGCTACTTTGAAGAATCTTAAATATAAAATATATTTAGATTTGTTTAATACTTTTTTGGTTACTACATGATTCCATATGTGTTATTTCATAGTTTTGATGTCTTCACTATTATTCTACAATGTAGAAAATAGTCAAATAAAGAAAACCCCTGGAATGAGTAGTGTGTCCAAACTTTTGACTGGTGCTGTAAGTATTCAGACCCTTTACTCAGTACTTTGTTGAAGCACCTTTGGCAGCGATTACAGCCTTGAGTCTTTTTGGGTATGACGCTACAAGCTTGGCACACCCGTATTTGGGGAGTTTCTACCATTCTTCTCTGTAGATCCTTTCAAGCTCTGAATATGCATATGTTTAGATGGCTTTCTTTCATTCATCCCTAATATTCTGAACCCGCTATCTCAATATATTATATTGAGTCTATAAAAATAGTATAATTAATGGTACACCATATTTAAAGGGATGGCTTTAGATAAATGTACTGAAAACCCCATTGAATGAAAACTCCATGAGGAAATCTACTTGCCAGCAAGTGGGAGGTTTTTCAGCGGTTTAATTAAATATATTCAGTCCGCATAAGGGAGACACTCCCAAAGAGCTCATTGCACCTTTCCTAAGTCTGAATCAGGCCCTTAATCACTAGACTTCCCTGCTCCACTTCCACGATAACAAACATACAATAGCATCAGAGAGAAGCATGCACACCATAGCAAGTGTCACAGCCAAAGTATCACAGTATAATATGACTGTATTTACTCACTGGTAGCTTGACGAAGGTGTCACTTGGATAACCGTAGGTAAACATTCTTCCCAGGAAGAATCCAGGGAAACTGGGAACGTGTGGAAGGGACATCCAAGGTGCCTGGTTGAGGCTGAAATAGATATTACTCAAGGTGTAGTCACAAATATATTAACGCCACACTGTTTAATATGTACATGCATTCCATCAAAGAGTGGGCCACCAGCAGAAATGTGTTCCATGAAATGTTCACACGCAAACATTGGTGTGCTTGATTGGTATCTGTAGTGCTCAAGCTCATAAAAATGACTTTTTATGAGCTTGATTGTTTACAAGTACTACAAGTTGAAAATGTAAATATACAAACCTATCAATAAAGCTG
Organism: Salvelinus sp. IW2-2015; assembly: GCF_002910315.2. Taxonomy (NCBI): domain Eukaryota; kingdom Metazoa; phylum Chordata; class Actinopteri; order Salmoniformes; family Salmonidae; genus Salvelinus; species Salvelinus sp. IW2-2015. The sequence continues at coordinate 13,078,852 of NC_036863.1, read as the reverse complement.
GTTTTCATATCCAGACTGTATATTGTGAAGTCCCTCAAAGGAGTGTTGTTCAATAGAATGTCACCTACGAGACCTAAAATACAACACAGACAATAAAAAGGCATCAAAGCTGAAAATAAGGACATTGTTACCGGTTTCTGCTACAGTAGAATAATATAGGCAAAATAGGTGTGCACCTTTGCGCTGTTTATCTAGAGCTTTCCCATAGTGAACTCGTCCACAGTTCTCAACCAGTAAGCTCAATGTCCGTTTCTCCTGTAGTTAGAATATTAAATTATTATTTGGCTTCATACTTTTTGTTGTTGACAATTATGAAAGCTTGAAAAGCTTGTAGGTACTATTTGGAAGTAGCTTCCAGTAGGCCTCGTGTTCATCTTGCAGTACCTTTCCATCAGGCACCGCTAGCTCCAGATTCTGATGCTTGAAAATGCCAATGTAGTGTCTGTCCACAAACACCTAAAAACAAACTTCACATCTGTCAAATAATTGCCTTCAAACGTAACTGTATTTTCCCAGCTTCTTTATCATAAGAAAATCATAAGAGATTTCCACATTAACAGGACCATTTTAATATATTTTTTTTTTATAGAACTGTGTCATAAACGCTACATTTTAACAAGACATTGTGTCTATAGGATGTGTAGACCCACCAGGGCTCTGTCCCGTACATTGTCTCCGGACTTGAGGGAGCCTCCGCTGGTTATAATGGTCTCATAGAGGGTATAGCCATAGGACTGGCCATTCCCACTGTTCACTGGGAGATTCTCCATGTTGACTGGGGTTGGTGATTTAAATGGCTAGAGAGACATAAAGAGCCACACACACACACACACACAGTCGTGAAGCGTAAGTTTGGTGTAGATCGGACCTATGCATACGCATACAGTACATACACACATACGCACATATGCACACAGAGGCACAGACCCACACCGACCTACACATGAACCAGCGCCCGCACACACAAACACAAACACACATACATATGCACACGCATACCTCCTCAGCGAAGGTCAAGGCGTCCCACAGAGAGAGGTGCTGGTACATGATGGCTGGCTCATACGTCTCCTTCCAACGCAGGGCTGGCATATCAGGGAGCTTCTCACCTCCGACACACAAGGACAAGGGAGTCATCAGACAGTGAGGTCACACACACTCAGATTACAGTAAAACTAACCCTGGATTTAAACACATTTTCAATGGGGATTCTCTATTGGTCCAGGAAACCAGCCTTTAAAGTTGACAAAAGTCAGGCTATTTAATTATTATTTTTACGTTTAGTGATCAACTTACTGTGGTACTGACTGAATAGATCCCTGAGAAGGTGATACTTTGGCGTGTATTCTCCCGATTCGGACAGAGGTGCATCATAATCTGGATAACAGCAATCATCAGTCGGGACAGGGAAGATCTCTTATGACATGTTGGTCCACACTGCCACTCACTGGTGGCAATGTGTAATACAAGATAATACAATACAAAACTAAATTGTGAGAGGAAACTTCAAAACACATTGCCACCAGTGTTAATTGGAATGCTGCTTAAACCTGGAATAGATATCTGGATAAAATACCATAGCTTGTGATTAGTGCCTTGTAGATTGGGTTTGTCAGTGCTCCACTCATGAAGCCAAAGTTAGTCCCTCCGTGGAACATGTACAGGTTGATGGACATGCCGCGTCTCAGAATCTCCCGTACAGCAGAAACCATATCTGACGAACAAAGAGATCATTCATGTTCATCGCAGATATCAAACAATTTAATAACTGACATTTTGGAGAAGCATGTTAATGTGAAAATGACAGGCACAAGAATATGTTCATGAATAGCAGCTTCAGAAAAACTCCACAGTTTGAAAAACTACAGAAAAAGCTAAAGGAATATTAGTCATTTCACTGACTGCTACTTTTAAATAATTGCAGAATCCTGCATATACTGGAAAGATGAAGGTAAACACATGGAAAGAGGTTCAGGACAGGGAGAAATGGAGGGACCACGACAAAGCCTAAGTAAGTAAGTAAGCTTAAAAATACAACCCTACCCTCTTGAGCGAGGACATGGTGGAGGTCTCCCCATGCATCAAACCAGCCTGTCCAGTACTCCATCACCATCATGGGGCTATTGGGCTGTCATGCATAAATACACAGTCCACAACATACACATGATCAATACAGACTTGTGTCATTTTAAAGCGTGGCCAATGTATAAATACTTTGCTGATCTTCCTAGTAACCTTTGTTAAGCATTTGTTGAACATTTTCTAATATGAAGATGAGGAGCAAGTGGAGTGGATGGGACGTACCTGAATAGCATTCAAATACTTGATGTCCCCCTGATTTAGTTTCTGTAGATTCACTGTTCTGATTACTATAAGATAGGTTGGAATGAAAGGAATATACTGTAAAATGACAGCAGAACTTTGATCAATGAATGTGGACACAAGGACGATGTAAAATAAGGACTTTGTAAGTGCGTCTACTGTAATGATAAACTGTACCTCCCGTCACACCCCCTTCCTTTAATCCCTCATGGTTATCTGACGTCAGTAAGAGCTCATTGATTCCTCTGGACTGTAGAGCCTATGAAGAAACACAGTAGTGAGTACCAATACTGGACATGACCCATACATTATAAAACCTCATTGGATAATGCCATACATACCGTAATTACATTGTTTGTCCATTTGTATGTGTGTGTGTGTATATTTGTGTGTGTGTGTGTGTGTGTGTGTGTGTGTGTGTGTGTGTTGTGTGTGTGTGTTGTTGTGTGTTTGTGTGTGGTGTGTGTGTGTGTGTGTGTGTGTTGTTGTGTGGTGTGTGTGTTTTACCTCCTTGATGAAAGGCATGTAAGTTTTATCCATTGCAAATGATCCATATTCATTTTCCAACTGTACAGCAATGATGGGCCCTCCTTTCTTGAACTGAAAAAACAAAAAATACATTTTCAAATGATATAGGACAATTATACCGCTAATATATTCGATAGCTATAGTTTGGCTACAGCCAGGTTCTATTGTAATAGGAACCAATTAATGACCTGTAGAGGAACCACTTTTGGAATGAGCTTGTCAAAGAACGTATTGACTGCCTCAGCAAATCCTGGGTGAGTAGTCCTCAACCTCATACTCCCGTCACGAAGAAGCCAACTTAACCGAGGGAAGAAGAGAGAGTGGAAAAGTATTATTAGAACTGCCAGGGAGAAAGAGAATTGGGGGTGTTTTTGTCAGTGAATCTCACTGTTAATGAACTGTTGAGTCATATTCCCAGGAGGACAGAAAGCTAGAAGACAGCCAATCCACTCCTCCCTGGGGTATAGCATAAGTTGTTTACCCTGGTCCCCATGGTCACATATTACAATCAAAATGGTACCTTGTGTTGCTAGATCAAGTGCCTCTGTGCAAAACACATTTACACGCTCCGACTTCCTTATTACATTTACTGAGGAATGTTGCCTCAGAAATGTCCTGACTCTTAAGAGTAGACAATTCAACAGTAAAGTAGTGTAGGACAGAGTCTCCTATTCAAAATGGATGGCTCCGTTGGCCTCAATTCCACCAAACTCCAAATGCGGTGGTTTAAAAATGGAAGGTCAGACAGACAGATAGACAGGCAAACATACAAAGAGATAGACAGACAGCTGACTGACCTCGGCAGCCCTCCTAGGTCGAGCTCAGAGCAAATGTACGGCCCTGGACGCAGGATCACCCAGAGTCCTACCTCAGCAGCCAAGTTAATGTAGGCTCTGGGAAAACAAGACACGATGAAGAGTTATAATCAGTCAGGTACACCAGTTACTTCACCTCAACACCAGTGGCAAAAACAGGGACATCACTCTGAACCAAAGATTGTCAGTTATTTTCAGATATAAAAAAAGTCCACTTCTGGACTGAGGTCTGATTTTGGAGTGTAAGTTTCACTTGAGCGTCAGATTTGCAAATGTTCTGTGAAACATAGACATAAGAAATTGGTGTGAACCCATGTCCCCTGGAAACATGGGAATCATGTGACCTGACCTCAGTGCCATTAATTGCACAGCAAGCGCTGTTGTTGTGGAGATGCATTGGATGTTGTCAGGATAGTGCATCTGCTACTCACTCCCATGAGCATGGCAACTCGAGTAATAACGACACCTGATGCCAAAAGATGTAGAATGAAAGTGCCAATGCATTTCAGTCGTTTGAGTATTAATGCCAGGGGGGATAAATAAGATGAAAGACAATTGTTTGTGTTTGTATAGAGCAATGGAAAGCTGCAAACGTTCAACTGTAAATGTTGAAGAGGAGGAACAGGGGGTCCTTACTCTAAATCCAACTCTGTTTGAAAGTGGAAAACCCCTCTCTCTGGCTGATGTAAGCTCCATGGTACATATCTGCAAGATAAACAGAATGCTCCTTTTTATCGCCCAACAAATGACCAATGTCATGAACTATTACAAACAAACACATACATAACATGCACACGCTATACTGTGCCACAGGACACACTGACACACCCACACACACACACACACACACACACACACACACACACACACACACACACACACACACACACACACACACACACACACACACACACACACACACACACACACACACACACACACACACACACACACACACACACACCACACACACACACACACACACACACACTCACACAAACACTTTCACACTCACCACATATACTGCAGTTACTGTCTATTATCTATCCTGTTGCCTAGTCATTTTACCCCTACCTACTGTATATATTCATAGCTACATAAACAACCTTGTACCCCAGCACATCGACTCGGTACTGGCACTCCCTGTATACAGCCAAAGTTATTTTTACTCATTATTGTTATTCGTTATTCAATTCCTCGGTTTCTATTTCAAATGTATTTATTTTTATCTTTAATTCTGCATTGTTTGATAAGGACCCGTAAGTAAGCATTTCACTGTTAGTCTACACATGTTGTTTACAAAGCGTGTGACAAATAAAATTGTATTTAATTTTATTAGTAACTATTGTACTGTAGGCTTAAGTTACGACCAAATTGGAACCCTATTCAGTATAATGCACTACTAGGACCCATAGGACCCATAGGACTCTGGTCAAAAGTAGTGCTCTATGAATAGCATGCCATTTCAGATGGTCTAAGGTAGTGATTGCCTTAGTGATTGTATGCTACCTACGTAGTGAGGGTGTTGATGCCACAAGCCTTCATTTTCATCAGGCGGTCCCTCCAGTAGGCTCTAGGGACCCGGAAGTAGTGGACGGATCCCCCCAGAATACGGAATGTTTCTCCCTCCAAGGTGAACTGGGACGAGTTGGCACTCAAACCTACTCTCCTGCTCATTCTCCTGCCTCCGGGCGCAGTACTAGGCAAGAATTGTCCGTGCCACATTGATTTGGGTCAATAAACATTGAACAATACAGGTCACACAAGTAGCACTCCTTTCTAGGCTACTCCAATTCATAGCCTTGTGCTTGGAGATTATTTTTTTTTTAGACCCCAAGTTTGCTGAAATTCCAGATGGGACATAGTTCTCCAATCTTATAAATAGATAATATGGATAAAATAAGGTATTTTTGTGTTATCCACTATCAAGAAATGATATGCATGACACCACAAACAGTTGTATTCATCCTTTTTACATACTGGATAGAAAAGGGCACTGTGCGAGAGTCCAATACTTCAGAGTAGGACTAATCATTGAAGTGAAGACAAAACATTTCTTTCAGTCTATCAATTCATGCTCATAAAACATGCCATAGAATGAATAATAAGTAAAATATTATTATCTTACTTACCCCAGGTACCGGTACATGATGAAGCCAACAATGCTCAAACAGAGAAGTGCATAACGTCTTTTGTGGGCTTTCCTTATTCTTAGAACAACCATCTGTTAATAGTAAATATGTTAATCTGTTATCTGTTGACAGACAGTACTTACTTTATAGAAATGAAACCCTTTCCAATGACAAACACATCTAATCTACTCGGATCTGCTGGTGAAAATGTAGCTAGGAGGATCCCTGCAACTCCCTCAGGATAGATAGAGTATAGCCTATTAAGCTTTGCTCCGCCCAGAAAGGGTGTGTTTGTGCGATGGTGTGAGAGAGAGACTCTTTGAGACAAAATAAATACATTGAGACATTTCCACGTCATAAATGGATAACCTATCAAAGCAAAATGCTGGAGAATTTAAAATATTAAAGTATTTATGGGACATTATTATTTCCATATTAGAAGCGTGGGTGGGGTAATGTAGTCATTCGTCGGTGTGGTAAATGTTTACAAGGTGAAGGAAGCATGGAGAGGTCAGCAGTAGCCAGACTTGTAAAGTGGGCTAATTAACAGAAGTTGGGTTTTGGAGGAACACCATTAGTGCGTGCTCTGAAAGCAATGTAGTGGATGAAGGTGCAGCAAGAGCGTGGAGAACGGATAGATGTGTTTATAGACAGCGAGGAAGATGAAGAGCCGAGTGTAATGGGAAGATGAATGTTGAGGAAGAATGGCATCAGACACGATAAAGAAGAATCTGGACCAGTAGGAGTTACATTTTTTGAGAAAGTGGACCCTTACATTTTGGCTGATCTATTTGGGGTTTCAGGGTGGGTGAGAAAGGAGTTGGGGGCAGTTGAATCAGTGAAGGTAACCTGTAGTGGACTTGTGATATTTGTTTGTGTTTCTTCTGACCAGAGGGAACAGGCTTGGGTTACGTAACTTGAGTCAATATCTTTTTCTTGCTTTGCTCTTAGGAACAGGGCATCATGGAAAGGAGTAGCGTTAAGTTTGGAGGTGGAGCAATTTAAGTTGAAAATTCCTGGTGTTTGTGATGCCCGCCGTTTGGTGTGACATAGAACCGGTGGGGAGCGTAGTAAAACAGAGGAGTCATTGTCAGCCCTTTTGAGTTTTACTACGCTCCCCACCAGTTCTATGTCACACCAAACGGCGAGCATCACAAACACCTTGTTGGGATGTGTTTATTGAGTAGGGATGCATATGTGGGAGACTCGTTTAAGGTGTCGAAAATGGTGAAGTATGCACTGGGAAAATAGTCTGTCAGAGTCTGTCAGAGTGACCAGGAGTGGTCTTATTTTGATTAATTGTATTTCTGAAGAACAGAGGAAGATTGCAGTGAGCCTCAAATAAATCCAGACAACAGAAGTTTTGTGTTTTTAACTTCGCAGTAGAGCACCGGTCAAAGGAGTCCTCTCAGGGGTGACGACAGATGTTCAGGTTAAATCCCTGAAGAGAATTCCTGGTGTGGTTGGTGCCCGGCGTCTGACCCACTGGGTAAATGGAGAAAGAGAAGATATTCTGTCTGTCCTGTTTTTTTTTATAAAGAGCAGGTACCTACGCATGTGAAGCTTGGTTATGCAAGATACACTGTAAGAGTTTTTGTCCCCAAACCACTGCATTGTGTAAGAAATGTAAAGGATTTGGCCATGTTTCAAGTGTGTGTCGACGGAAAGAGTATATTGAAGAACGGTGTGTAGAAGGATGACGGTGTAGCAATTGTGGTGGGGATCATGATCCCAATTACCTGAAGTGCCCTGTAAGGGTGACGGAGATTGTGGATGCAAAAGTTAGAGCGGTCAATCGAATCTCCTATGTGGAGGCAATTAAAATAATTGAGAAAATAATTGATGCTAGTGAAGAGATGGTGGTGGACACACCACAGCCTGCAGTAAATGTTTGCTGCCAGTCAAAAGATATCCTGGGTGTTAAAAAGGTGGCCCGCCCTGCCAGGTTCCCCTTGAGCCTGTGTAGGGATCAGATGTGTGTTTTACTTTTTACATTTTTTTGAAAAGTTGTTTCATTTAGTTTAGTTTATTTATTTATATTTTGGTAGTTTGGTATTTTTTTGTTTTATTTTCTTCCATATTTTGGAATCATGTTTCCATCCCGCACAGTAGATGGTGGAATGCATATTAAATTGTGTGATCGCCAATATACCATAGAAGAAGAAGAAGAACCACCTGTTGGAACCTGGAGAGGCCACAATGTGGAAAGGTGGCGGAAGCGGACGCTGAAATGGATTGTGAATCTAATGGTGGTAGAATGAAGGAGAATTGGAGTATTGTCCAAAAGAATGGAAAACAGAGCAAAGTATTGTACAGTGCCGAGAATGTCTCTTCGTATCTTGTAGGAGAGCGGTTTGTTAATGAGGAGCAGCTGATCGAAATACCAATCTTGAAGAATCCATTTGAGCTATCCAAACTGGTGGAGAGTGAAGGCTGTGAAGGCTGTGAGGATCACAAGAGGCGGGCTTGTTTTGATTTTTTGTGTGTTGCGTCTCAACCGATTTGATAAGTTTGACGTGTTGTGTGTGTCTCTTTAGAACAGGGCACCCCTCAAGGGGGTAATATCTGACATCACGTGGAAAGTCGATGTTGAAGAGATGAAAAATATTCCTGGAGTGATTGATGCACATCGGATGAATCGTGTAGTGAATGATGAAAAAGTGAAGAGTTTTTCTGCTCTTTTGTTTTTTGATATGAAGTTTCTCCCTACTCAAATGCAGTTGGGGTATATAAACTACAAAGTCAGAGCATTTATCCCAAGACCAATGCAGTGGGATCACTGTAAAGCTTTTGGTCATTATTTCAACTATTTGCAGACGGGAGAAACCGAGATATCAAAGTTGTGGAAAAGATCACATCATGTGTTATAAAAGTGATGAAAATGTGACATGTTGCAATTGTGGTGGGAACCATGAAGCCACGTCATTTCAATGCCCGACAAGGGTGAAAGAAAATTAGGTGGCCAAAGTTAGGGTTGTCCAGAGCATTTCATATGCAACAGTTGTTTAAAGGGTTGAGGGTTTGAATGGTGCTCCTGAAAAGTCCATGCTGGTGGATAGGCTTCACTACATGCTGCAGGGGTTGCCTTTCACTAGCAGGACCTTGATATTTTAAAGGTTATTAAGAAGGTGGCCTTTATAGCTATGGTGATCAGTGGCATTGCCAAGGTGGAGAGAAGGTGCAGGAAAATATATATTATTGTGGCGGAGCGTTTCCTGGGACTGAAAGATTTGTCGGCGGAGGAACATGGAATATTGTCACAAGCCGTACCACCCTCTCAGGCCCTAGAGCATGAGAAGGAGATATGGAGATTTTAAAGAAGGAAGAAGTGGGAGTTTTGTTTTGTTTTTGTCAATTTACTATTTTTATTTGGGTGGATTAAGTTAGTTTCCCTATCACGTATGGATTAGATTTTGTACCTTTTTTTCAACCCGTCCAGTTGGTGGCGGCAATACACCTTTTGGGGTTGTAGTCCGCTATAAAACCCGAAGAAGAAGAAGAACAACAACAACAAGAACAAGAATGTTGGCTACGGGGATGGTTGTTGGTAGAGAGCGCTTGTTTGAAATGGAAAAGCGTTGCGGTATCTTTTGATAAAGAATAACATCAAGATGAAGCAGCTGCTTTACAAGTGGGATGCACTGTTGAGCACTACATCCCGAGGGGTTCGTGCTGATTGTACGGAGATTGTGACAATAGGTTAAATGGCATCCCTTGAGAAAAAAAGAACAACATGTACACTACCATTCAAAAGTTTTAGAAGACCTACTCATTCAAGGGTTTTTCTTTTCTTTTTACTATTTTTTACATTATAGAATAATAGTGAAGACATCAAACCTATGAAATAACACATATGGAATCATTTAGTAACCAAAAAAGTGTTAAACAAATTAACATATTTTATATTTGAGATTCTTCAAATCAATTTGATTTATATAGCCCTTCTTACATCAGCTGATATATCAAAGTGCTGTACAGAAACCCAGCCTAAAACCCCAAACAGCAAGCAAAGCAGGTGTAGAAGCACGGTGTCTAGGAAAAACTCCCTTGAAAGGCCAAAACCTAGGAAGAAACCTAGAGAGGAACCAGGCTATGAGGGGTGGCCAGTCCTCTTCTGGCTGTGCCGGATGGAGATTATAACAGAACATGGCCAATATGTTCAAATGTTCATAAATGACCAGCATGGTCAAATAATAGTAATCACAGTGAACATGTGAGGGTTCCATAGCCGCAGGCAGAACAGTTGAAACTGGAGCAGCAGCACAGCCAGGTGGACTGGGGATAACAAGGAGTCATCATGCCAGGTATTCCTGAGGCATGGTCATAGGGCTCAGGTCCTCCGAGAGAGAGAAAAAAAGAAAGAGAATTAGAGAGAGCATCCTTAAATTCACACAGGACACCGGATAAGACAGGAGAAATACTCCAGATATAACAGACTGACCCTAGCCACCGACACATAAACTATTGCAGCATAAATACTGGAGGCTGAGACAGGAGGGRTCAGGAGACACTGTGGCCCCATCCGATGATACCCCCGGACAGGGCCAAACAGGAAGGATATAACCCCACCCACTTTGCCAAAGCACAGCCCCCACACCACTAGAGGGATTACTTCAACCACCAACTTACCATCCTGAGACAAGGCCGAGTATAGCCCACAAAGATCTCTGCCACGGCACAACACAAGGGGGCGCCAACCCAGACAGGAAGACCACGTCAGTGACTCAACCCACTCAAGTGACGCACCCCTCCTAGGAACGGCATGGAAGAGCACCAGTAAGCTAGTGACTCAGCCCCTGTAATGTGGTTAGAGGCAGAGAATCCCAGTGGAGAGAGGGGAACCGGCCAGGCAGAGACAGCAAGGGCGGTTCGTTGCTCCAGTGCCTTTCCGGTCACCTTCACACTCCTGGGCCAGACTACACTCAATCATAGGACCTACTGAAGAGATGAGTCTTCAATAAAGACTTAAAACCTGTTACAGCTAGATGTTCCGCTAGCGGAACCCCTCGACAACATCCGGTGAAATGGCAGAGCGCCAAATTCAAATTAAATTACTATAAATATTAAACTTTCATGAAATCACACATGCAATACACCAAATTAAAGCTACACTTGTTGTTAATCCAGCCAACGTGTCAGATTTCAAAAAGGCTTTACGGCGAAAGCAAACCATGCGATTATCTGAGGATAGCACCCCACCAAACAAACACATGACATTCATATTTCAACCAGCCAGGCGCGACACAAAACTCAGAAATAACGATATAATTCATGCCTTACCTTTGAAGATCTTCTTTTGTTGGCACTCCAAAATGTCCCATAAACATCACAAACGGTCCTTTTGTTCGATAAATTCCATCGTTATATCTCCAAAATGTCAAATTATTTGGCGCGTTTGATCCAGAAAAACACCGGTTCCAACTCGCGAAACATGACTACAAAATATCTAATAAGTTACCTGTAAACTTGTTCCAAACATTTCAAACAACTTTCCTAATACAACTTTAGGTATTTTTTAACGTAAATAACAGATAAAATTTAAGACGGGATAAGCTGTGTTCAATACCGGACGAAAACAAAGTGGAGCGAGCTTTCAGGTCATGCGCCCCAACCACAACAGTACACTTGGCTATCCACCCAGATAGGAAATGGCTACTTCTTCATTTCTCAAAGGAAAAACCAAGCAATTTCTAAAGACTGTTGACATCTAGTGGAAGCGATAGGAACTGCAAGCAAGTGCCTTAGAAACCTAGATCCACATAGAAATCCCATTGAAAATCCCATTACCTCAATTTTTTTTCCCCTGGATGGATTTTTCTCAGGTTTTCGCCTGCCATATCAGTTATGTTGTACTCACAGACATTATTTTAACAGTTTTAGAAACTTAAGCGTGTTTTCTATCTAAATCTACCAATTCTATGCATATCCTAGCTTCTGGGCCTGAGTAGCAGGTAGTTTACTATGGGCGCGCTTTTCATCCGGACGTGAAAATACTGCCCCCTAGCACGAAGAGGTTATTAAAGGTTGAGACCGAGTCTGCGTCTCTCACATGGGTAGGCAGACCATTCCATAAAAATTGAGCTTTATAGGAGAAAGCCCTGCCTCCAGCTGTTTGCTTAGAAATTCTAGGGACAATTAGGAGGCCTGCGTCTTGTGACCGTAGCGTACGTGTAGGTATGTACGGCAGGACCAAATCGGAAAGATAGGTAGGAGCAAGCCCATGTAATGCTTTGTAGGTTAGCAGTAAAACCTTGAAATCAGCCCTTGCCTTAACAGGAAGCCAGTGTAGGGAGGCTAGCACTGGAGTAATATTATCACATTTTTTGGTTCTAGTCAGGATTCTAGCTGCCGTATTTAGCACTAACTGAAGTTTATTTAGTGCTTTATCTGGGTAGCCGGAAAGCAGAGCATTGCAGTAGTCTAACCTAGAAGTAACAAAAGCCTGGATACATTTTTCTGCATAAATTTTGGACAGAAAACTTCTGATTTTTGCAATGTTACGTAAATTGAAAAAAGCTGTCCTTGAAACAGTCTTGATATGTTCGTCAAAAGAGAGATCAGGGCCCAGAGTAACGCTGAGGTCCTTCACAGTTTTATTTGAGACGACTTTACAACCATCAAGATTAATTGTCAGATTCAACAGAAGATCTCTTTGTTTCTTGGGACCTAGAACAAGCATCTCTGTTTTGTCCGAGTTTAAAAGTAGAAAGTTTGCAGCCATCCACTTCCTTATGTCTGAAACACAGGCTTCTAGCGAGGGCAATTTTGGGGCTTCACTATGTTTCATTGAAATGTACAGCTGTGTGTCATCCGCATAGCAGTGAAAGTTAACATTATGTTTTCAAATGACATCCCCAAGAGGTAAAATATATAGTGAAAACAATAGTGGTCCTAAAACGGAACCTTGAGGAACACCGAAATTTACAGTTGATTTGTCAGAGGACAAACCATTCACAGAGACAAACTGATATCTTTCCGACAGATAAGATTTAACCAGGCCAGAACTTGTCCGTGATAGGACAATTTGGGTTTCCAATCTCTCCAAAAGAATGTGGTGATCGATGGTATCAAAAGCAGCACTAAGGTCTAGGAGCACGAAGACAGATGCAGAGCCTCGGTCTGACGCCATTGAAAGGTAATTTACCACCTTCACAAGTGCAGTCTCAGTGCTATGATGGGGTCTAAAACCAGACTGAAGCATTTCGTATACATTGTTTTGTTTGTCTTCAGGAAGGCAGTGAGTTGCTGCGCAACAGCTATTTCAAAAGATTTTGAGAGGAATGGGAGATTCGATATAGGCCGAAAGTTTTTTATATTTTCTGGGTCAAGGTTTGGCTTTTTCAAGAGAGGCTTTATTACTGCCACTTTTAGTGAGTTTGGTACACATCCGGTGGATAGAGAGCCGTTTATTATGTTCAACATAGGAGGGCCAAGCACAGGAAGCAGCTCTTTCAGTAGTTTAGTTGGAATAGGGTCCAGTATCCAGCTTGAAGGTTGAGAGGCCATGATTATTTTCATCATTGTGTCAAGAGATATAGTACTTGTCACGCCCTGACCGTAGAGATCATTTTATTCTCTATGTTTGGTTGGTCAGGGTGTGACTCGGGTGGGAAACTCTATGTTCTTTATTTCTATGTTTTGGCCGGGTATGGTTCTCAATCAGGGACAGCTGTCTATCGTTGTCTCTGATTGGGAATCATATTTAGGCAGCCTTTTTTCCTTTGTGTTTTGGTGGGTAGTTATCTTTGTTAGTGGCACTATAGCCCTAGTAAGCTTCACGGTCGTTTCTTTGTTTCTTGTTTTGTTGGCGACATTTACATAAATTAAGGAAAATGTACACTGACCACGCTGCACCTTGGTCCGATCATTTCCACCCTGACGACGTTTGTGACAGTACTAAAACACTTGAGTGTCTCCCTTGATCCTAGGTCCTGGCAGAGTTGTGCAGACTCAGGACAACTGAGCTTTGGAGGAGATTTACGCAGATTTAAAGAGGAGCCGTGATTTGCTTTTTAATGATCATGATCTGTTCCTCAAAGAAGTTCATGAATTTATTACTGCTGAAGTGAAAGCCATCCTCTCTTGGCGAATGCTGCTTTTTAGTTAGCTTTGCGACAGTATCAAAAATCAATTTCGGATTGTTCTTATTTTTGTAAATTAAGTTGGAAAAATAGGATGATCGAGCAGCAGTGAGGGCTCTTCGATATTGCACGGTACTGTCTTTCCAAGCTAGTCTTCCAGTTTGGTGTGGCGCCATTTACGTTCCAATTTTCTGGAAGCTTGCTTCAGAGCTCGGGTATTTTCTGTATACCAGGGAGCTAGTTTCTTATGACAAATGTTTTTAGTTTTTAGGGGTGCAACTGCATCTAGGGTATTGCGCAAGGTTAAATTGAGTTCCTCAGTTATGTGGTTAACTGATTTTTGTCCTCTGACGTCCTTGGGTAGGCAGAGGGAGTATGGAAGGGCATCAAGGAATCTTTGGGTTGTCCGAGAATTTATAGCACTACTTTTTTTATTTAAAATTTTACCCCCTTTTCTCCCCAATTTTCATGGTATCCAATCGCTAGTAATTACTATCTTGTCTCATCGCTACAACTCCCGTACGGGCTCGGGAGAGACGAAGGTCGAAAGCCACGCGTCCTCCGAAGCACAACCCAACCAAGCTGCACTGCTTCTTAACACAGCGCGCCTCCAACCCGGAAGCCAGCCGGACCAATGTGTCGGAGGAAACACCGTGCACCTGGCCCCCTTGGTTAGCGCGCACTGCGCCCGGCCCGCCACAGGAGTCGCTGGAGCGCGATGAGACAAGGATATCCCTACCGGCCAAACCCTCCCTAACCCGGACGATGCTAGGCCAATTGTGCGTCGCCCCACGGACCTCCTGGTCGCGGCCGGCTGCGACAGAGCCTGGGCGCGAACCCAGAGACTCTGGTGGCGCAGCTAGCACTGCGATGCAGTGCCCTAGACCACTGCGCCACCCGGGAGGCCTATAGCACTACTTTTGATGCTCCTTGGTTGGGGTCTGAGCAGATTATTTGTTGCGATTGCAAACGTAATAAAATGGTGGTCCCATAGTCCAGGATTATGAGAAAAAACATTAAGATCCACAACATTTATTCCATGGTGTCACGCCCTGACCTTAGAGATCCTTTTTATGTCTCTATTTTGGTTTGGTCAGGGCGTGAGTTGGGGTGGGCATTCTATGTTGTGTGTTCTATGTTTTCTATTTCTGTGTGTTTGGACGGGTGTGGTTCTCAATCAGAGGCAGCTGTCTATCGTTGTCTCTGATTGAGAACCATACTTAGGTAGCCTTTTCCCACCTGTGTTTTGTGGGTAGTTGTTTTCTGTTTTGTGTTGCTGCACCTGACAGGACTGTTTCGTTTTCGTTCATTCGCTTTTGTTATTTTGTTTAGTGTTCTGTTTAAATAAAAATAACATGAACACTTACCACGCTGCGTTTTGGTCTCCTCCCTTAGACGATCGTTACACATGGGACAAAACTAGGTCCAGAGTATGACTGTGGCAGTGAGTAGGTCCGGATACATGTTGGTCAAAACCCACTGTGTCGATGATGGCTCCGAATGCCTTTTGGAGTGGGTCTGTGGACTTTTCCATGTGAATATTAAAGTCACCAAAAATTAGAATATAATCTGCTATGACTACAAAGTCCGATAGGAATTCAGGGAACTCAGTGAGGAATGCAGTATATGGCCCAGGAGGCCTGTAAACAGTAGCTATAAAAAGTGCTTGAGTAGGCTGCATAGATTTCATGACTAGAAGCACAAAAGACGAAAACGTCAGTTTTTTTTTTGTAAATTGAAATTTGCTATCGTAAATGTTAGCAACACCTCCGCCTTTGCGGGATACGCGGGGGATATGGTCACTAGTGTAACCAGGAGGTTAGGCCTGGATTTAACACAGTAAATTCATCAGGCTTTAGCCATGTTTCAGTCAGGCCAATCACATCAAGATTATGATCAGTGATTAGTTCATTGACTATAACTGCCTTTGAAGTGAGGAATCTAACACCTAAGTAGCCCTAAATAGCCACCCTTTGCCTTGATGACAGCTTTGCAGACTCTTGGCATTCTATCAACCAGCTTCATGAGGTAGTCACCTGGAATGCATTTCAATTAACAGGTGTGCCTTGTTCAAAGTTAATTTGTGGAATTTCTTTCCTTCTTAATGTGTTTGAGCCAATCAGTTGTGTGTGAAAAGGTAGGGGTGGTATACAGAAGATAGCCCTATTTGGTAAAAGACCAAGTCCATATTAGGGCAAGAACAGCTCAAATAAGCAAAGTGAAACGACAGTCCATCCTTACTTTAAGACATGAAGGTCAGTAAATACGGAAAATTTCAAGAACTTTGAAAGTTTCTTCAAGTGTTATGATGAAACTGGCTCTCATGAGGACCGCCACAGGAATGTAAGACACATAGTTACTAGAGGTCGACCGATTATGATTTTTCAACGCCGATACCTATTATTGGAGGACCAAAAAAAGCAAATATCGATTAATCGGCTGAGTTTTATATATATATTTGTAATAATGACAATTACAACAATACTGAATGAACAATGAACACTTTTATTTTAACTTAATATAATACATCAATAAAATCAATTTAGTCTCAAATAAATAATGAAACATGTTCAATTTGGTTTAAATAATGCAAAAACAAAGTGTTGGAGAAGAAAGTAAAAGTGCAATATGTGCCATGTAAAAAAGATAACGTTTATTAAGTTCCTTGCTCAGAACATGAGAACATATGAAAGCTGGTGGTTCCTTTTAACATGAGTCTTCAATATTCCCAGGTAAGACGTTTTAGGTTGTAGTTATTATAGGACTATTTCTCTCTCTACCATTTGTATTTCATATACCTATACTATTGGATGTTCTAATAGGTACTTTAGTATTGCCAGCCTAATCTCGGGGGTTGATAGGCTTGAAGTCATAAACAGCTCAATGCTTGAAGCATTGCGAAAAGCTGCTGGCAAACGCAGTATAGTGCTGTTTGAATGAATGCTTACGAGCCTGCTGCTGCCTACCACTGCTCAGTCAGACTGCTCTATCAAATCATAGACTTAATTATAATATAATAACACACAGAAATACGAGCCTTAGGTCATTAATATGGTCAAATCCGGAAACTATCAATTCGAAAACAAAACGTTTATTCTTTCAGTGAAATATGGAACCGTTCCGTATTTTATGGCATCCACAAGTCTAAATATTGCTGTTACATTGCACAATCTTCAAAGTTATGTCATAATTACATAAAATTCTGGCAAATTAGTTCACAACGAGCCAGGCGGCCCAAACTGTTGCATATACCCTGACTGCGTGCAATGAACGCAAGAGAAGTGACACAATTTCCAACGTGAATTTCTTTTAACTAAATATGCAGGTTTAAAAATATATACGTGTGTATTGATTTTAAGAAAGGCATTGAAGTTTATGGTTAGGTACATTTGTGCAACGATTGTGATTTTTTCGCAAATGCGCTTTTGTTAAATCATCCCCCGTTTGGCGAAGTTGGCTGTCTTTGTTAGGAAGAAATGGGCTTCACACAGTTCGCAATGAGCCAGGCGGCCCAAACTGCTGCATATCCACTGACTCTGTTGCACAGAACGCAAGAGAAGTGACACAATTTTCCTAGTTAAAAGAAATTCATGTTAGCAGGCAATATTAACTAAGTATGCAGGTTTAAAAATACATACTTGTGTATTGATTTTAAGAAAGGAGTTGATGTTTATGGTTAGGTACACATTGATGCAACGACAGTGCTTTTTCGCAAATGCTCTTGTTAAATCACCCGTTTGGCGAAGTAGACTGTGATTCAATGATAAATTAACAGGCACCGCATCGATAATATGCAACGCAGGACAAGCTAGATAAACTAGTAATATTATCAACCATGTGTAGTTAACTAGTGATTATGTTAAGATTGATTGTTTTTTATAAGATACGTTTAATGCTAGCTAGCACCTTACCTTGGCTCCTTGCTGCACTCGCATAACAGGTAGTCAGCCTGCCACGCAGTCTCCTCGTGGAGTGCAATGTAATCGGCCATGATCGGTGTCCAAAAATGCCGATTACCGATTGTTATGAAAACTTGAAATCAGCCCTAATTAATCGGCCATTCCGATTAATCGGTCGACCTCTAATAGTTACCTCTGCTGCAGAGGATAAGTTCATTAGAGTTACCAGCCTCAGAAATTGCAGCCCAAATAAATGCTTCACAGAGTTCAAGTAACAGACATATCTCAACATCAACTGTTCAGAGGAGACTGTGTGAATCAGGACTTCATGGTCAAATTGCTGCAAAGAAACCACTACTAAAGGACACCAAAATAAGAAGAGACTTGCTTGGGCCAAGAAACACAAGCAATGGACATTAGACCGGTGGAAATTTGTCCTTTGGACTGTAGTCCAAATTGGAGATTTTTGGTTCCAACTGCCGTGTCTTGGTGAGACGCGGTGTGGGTGAACGGATAATCTCCGCATGTGTATTTCCCACCGTAAAGCATGGAGGAGGAGATGTTATGGTGTGGGGTGGGCTTTGCTGGTGACACTGTCTGTGATTTATTTAGAATTCAAGGCACACTTAACCAGCATGGTTACCACAGCATTCTGCAGCTATATGCCATCCTATCTGGCTTGGGCTTAGTGGGACTATCATTTGTTTTTCAGCAGGACAATGACCCAACACACCTCCAGGCTGTGTAAAGGCTATTTGACCAAGAAGGAGAGTGATGGAGTGCTGCATCAGATGATCACCCGACAATCCCCGACCTCAACCAAATTGAGATGGTTTGGGATGAGTCGGACCGCGGAGTGAAGGGAAAGCAGCCACCAAGTGCTCAGCAGACTGTTGGGAAAGCGTTCCAGGTGAAGCTGGTTGAGAGAATGCCAAGACTGTGCAAAGCTGTCATCAAGGCAAAGGGTGGCTATTTATTTAACACTTTTTTGGTTACTACATGATTCCATATGTGTTATTTCATAGGTTTGATGTCTTCACTATTAATCTACAATGTAGATAATAGTATTAATAAAGAAAAACCCTTGAATGAGTAGGTGTGTCCAAACTTTTGACCAGTAGTGTATGCCAAGAGAAGTGCAGTATTATCATAAGGAGACGCATACTTGGAATACGGGGGAGGAATGGAGGGAAAAGAGAGGCAGAGGAGGTCTAAGAGAGAGAGGGAGGAAGACGGTGAGCTTTAGTCCGTTAAAAATTGAGGGGAAAAAGGAGATGGTTTGTTAAAGAAGAATGGTAGAAAGTATAAGTAGAGTGAGCTGAAGACAGGAGGAGAAATGAAAGTGAATGAGGGCGAAGTATCGGAGGTGGAAGGTGTGGTGAAGTACTCGGAGCCTGAGGCTTGCACCGAGGGTCAGGACAAAAATTTGTCTGTGACTGTAGGAGTGACGTTTTTGGAAAAAGTGGACCCTTGCCTTTTGGCTGATCCATTTTTGGTTTCAGGGTGGGTGAAAACAGAGTTGGGTACTGTGGAATCGGTGACGGTAACCAGAAGTGGTCTTGTGATAATTGTTTGTGTTTCTGCTGGTCACAGGGAGACGGTGCTCTGCTTTAAACGAATGGAGGCAAGAAATGTGAATTGTTTCGCTCTCAAGAAAAGGGCTCCATTGAAAGGAGTGATTACTGGGGTAGCAGTAAATGTAAAAGTTGACCAACTGAAGGGGAAGATTCCCGGTGTTAGTGATGCTCGTCGTTTGGTGTAGAGTGGTGACGACAGGGTGGCGAGAGTGGTGAAACAGAAGAGTCATTATCTATTTTTTTGAGTTTTGATGTTGAGTCTTTGCCGGACAAAGAGATGTTAGGATATATAAGTTATCCTGTACGAGCTTTTGTGCAGAATACATTACGTTGTTATAGGTGTCAAGCTTATGGGCATGTGGCAGCAGTGTGTAGGAGGAGGTTCCTAGGTGTGAGAAGTGTGCAGAAGGCCATGAGACAAAGGAATGTATAGCATTGGGGAAAGTAGTGTTAATTGTAGGGGTGCCGATGGGGCTAGGGATCAGAAATGTGCGAGAGAGGCAGGTTGAGGTTTCCAGGGTTAGAGTAGTGCAGAAGTTGTCATATGTTGATGCAGTGAAGAAAGTAAAGGAAGATGGGTCAGGCAGGAGGGATCCTGAGAGGACTGGTGTGAGTAGTAGATCTCTACCAGTACATATGTTTACATTTACATTTAAGTCATTTAGCAGACGCTCTTATCCAGAGCGACTTACAAATTGGTGCATTCACCTTATGACATCCAGTGGAACAGCCACTTCTCACAATGTGCCGATCTAAATCTTTTAAGGGGGGGGGGGGTGAGAAGATTACTTTATCCTATCCTAGGTATTCCTTAAAGAGGTGGGGTTTCAGGTGTTCCGGAAGGTGGTGATTGACTCGCTGTCCTGGCGTCGTGAGGGAGTTTGTTCCACCATGTGTGGGCCAGAGCAGCGAACAGTTTTGACTGGCTGAGCGGGAACTGTACTTCCTCAGTGGTAGGGAGGCGAGCAGCCAGAGGTGGATGAACGCAGGCGCCTTGTTTGGGTGTAGGGCCTGATCAGAGCCTGGAGTACTGAGGTGCCGTTCCCCTCCACAGCTCCGTAGGCAAGCACCATGGTCTTGTAGCGGATGCGAGCTTCAACTGGAAGCCAGTGGAGAGAGCGGAGGAGCGGGGTGACGTGAGAGAACTCTGGGAAGGTTGAACACCAGACGCTGCGGCGTCTGGATGAGTTGTAGGGGTTTATGGCACAGGCAGGGAGCCCAGCCAACAGCGAGTTGCAGTAATCCAGACGGGAGATGACAAGTGCTGGATTAGGACCTGCGCCGCTTCCTGTGTGAGGCGGGGTCGTACTCTGCGGATGTTGTAGAGCATGAACCTACAGGAACGGGCCACGCCTTTGTTAGTTGAGAACGACAGGTGTTGTCCAGGATCACGCCAAGGTTCTTAGCGCTCTGGGAGGAGGACACACATGGAGTTGTCAACCGTGATGGCGAGATCATGGAACGGGCAGTCCTTCCCCGGGAGGAAGAGCAGCTCCGTCTTGCGGCAGGTTCAGCTTGAGGTGGTGTCCGTAATCCACACTGATATGTCTGCCAGACATGCAGAGATGCGATTCGCCACCTGGTCATCAGAAGGGGGAAAGGAGGAAGATTAGTTTGTGTGTCGTCTGCATAGCAATGATAGGAGAGACCATGTGAGGTTTATGACAGAGCCAAGTGACTTGGTGTATAGCGAGAATAGGAGAAGGCCTAGAACAGAGCCCTGGGGGACACCAGTGTGAGAGCACGTGGTGAGGAGACAGATTCTCGCCACGCCACCTGGTAGGAGCGACCTGTCAGGTAGGACGCAATCCAAGCGTGGGCCGCGCCGGAGATGCCCCAACTCGGAGAGGGTGGAGAGGAGGATGATTGGTTCACAGTATCGAAGGCAGCCGATAGGTCTAGAAGGATGAGAGCAGAGAGGAGAGAGTTAGCTTTAGCGCAGTGCGGAGCGCCTCCGTTGATACAGAGAAGAAGCAGTCTCAGTTGATGACTAGTCTTGAAACCTGACTGATTTGGATCAAGAAGCGTCATTCTGAGAGAGAGTAGCGGGAGAGCTGGCCAAGGACGGCACGGTTCAAGAAGCTTTTGGAGAGAAAAGAAAGAAGGGATACTGGTCTGTAGTTGGTTGACATCGGAGGGATCGAGTGTAGGTTTTTTCAGAAGGGGTGCAACTCTCGCTCTCTTGAAAGAGAAGGGACGTAGCCAGCGGTCAGGGATGAGTTGATGAGCGAGGGTGATAAGGAGAAGGTCTCCGGAAATGGTTCTGGGAGAAGAGAGGAGGGGATAGGGTCAAGCGCGGCAGGGTTGTGGGCGGCCGGCCGTCACAAGCTGCGAGATTTCATCTGGGAGAGAGAGGGGGAGAAAGAGGTCAGAGCACAGGGTAGGGCAGTGTGAGCAGAACCAGCGGTGTCGTTTGACTTAGCAAACAGAGGATCGGATGTCGTCGACCTTCTTTTCAAAATGGTTGACAGAACGTCATCTGCAGAGAGGGAGGAGGGGGGGGGGGAGGAGGATTCAGGAGGAGAAGGTGGCAAAGAGCTTCCTAGGGGTTAGAGGCAGATGCTTGGAATTTAGAGTGGGGTAGAAAAGTGGCTTTAGCAGGAGGACAGAAGAGGAAAATGTAGAGAGGAGGGAGTGAAAGGGGATGCCAGGTCCGCAGGGAGGCGAGTTTTCCTCCATTTCCACTCGGCTGCCCGGAGCCCTGTTCTGTTGAGCTCGCAATGAGTCGTCAGCCACGGAGCGGGAGGGGAGGACCGAAGCCGGCCTGGAGGATAGGGGACATAGAGAGATCAAAGGAATGCAGAAAGGAGGAGAGGAGGGTTGAGGAGGCAGATCAGGAGATAGGTTGGAGAAGGTTTGAGCAGAGGCGAAGAGATGATAGGATGGAAGAGGAGGAGAGTAGCGGGGGAGAGAGAGCAAGTTGGGACGGCGCAGATACCATCCGAGTAGGGCAGTGTGGAAGTGTTGGATGAGATCGGAGGGGAAAAGGATACAAGGTAGTGGGTCGGAGACTTGGAGGGGTTGCAATGAGGTTAGTGGAAGAACGAGCATCCTAGTAAAGATGAGTCGGACGTATTGCCTGCCTGTGAAGTAGGGGGGAAGGTGAAGGGTGAGGTCAAAAGAGGAGAGGAGTGGAAAGAAGGAGCAGAGAGAGAATTGGTCAAAGGTAGACGTGGGGAGGTTAAAGTCGCCCAGACTGTGAGAGGTGAGCCGTCCTCAGGAAGGAGCTTATCAAGGCATCAAGCTCATTGATGAACTCTCCGAGGGAACCTGGAGGGCGATAAATGATAAGGATGTTAAGCTTGAAAGGGCGGTAACTGTGACAGCATGAATTCAAAGGAAGGCGATAGACAGATGGAGTAAGGGGAGAAAGAGAGAAATGACCACTTGGAGAGATGAGGATCCGGGTGCCACCACCCCGCTGACCAGAAGCTCTCGGGCGGTGTGCGAGAACACCGTGTGGCGGACACGAAGAGAGAGGCAGTAGGCTAGTAAGCGAATGTTATCTGTGGTGATCCATGTTTCCGTCATGCCAAGAAGTCGAGGGACTGGAGGGAGGCATAGGCTGAGATGAACTCTGCGCTCTGTGTGGCGCAGATCGGCATTCTCAGAGAGCTACCGAGGACCTGGAACTCCAGCTGGTCTCCTGCGCGCGCTGGACACCAGATGTAGGGTGGCCGCGGCCACGCGGTGTGGAGCGTTTGATGGTCTGTGCAGAGAGGAGAGAACAGAGGATAGACAGACACATAGTTCAGACAGGCTACAAGAAGACTACGGCTGAATGCAAGGAGATTGGAAGACAAGTGGACTAGCGTCTCGAATGTTTCAGAAATGTAAGCTTACAGGTAGCAAGAATCTTATTGACTAAAATGTGCTAAGATGATACAGTACTGCTGAAGTAGGCTAAGCTGGCAGTGGCTGCGGTTGTTGACTTTGTAGGCTAGCTGGCAGTGGCTGCGTTGTTGACACTAGCACTAGATCAACCGTCGTTCCGTTTAGATGTAATAGTTTCTACAGTGCTGGCTCGTTCGGGGGGCTAGCTGGCTAGCTAGCAGGTGTTGAATACGTTACGTTGGCGTTAAAAGAACGACAATAGCTGGCTAGCTAACTAGAAGAATCCGCTCTAGACACACAGATTATCATTTGATACAAGACGGCTAGTAGCTAGCGCTATGGTGTCGCTAGCTTACGATTAAACAAATCAAACCGTTGTTGTTACTAGTAATAGAAATGAATGAAAAATGTAGATACTACCTGTGGATGGCGAAAGCGCGAATGCGACGGGTGTTGAGTGCGGGGAAGTCTCTATTCGTTAGATAACGTTGGCCTAGCTGAGTTGGCTTAGCTAGCAGTGTCTCCTACAGTTAAGGACGAAAATAGTGGCCTAGCGTAACGCTCGGTATAATTAGATATAATCACTGCTAAAAACTACCACTCTAAACTACCACATTATCATTGGATACGAAGACAGCAAAGTACACACGTATTGTCAAGCTGGCATCAACATCCTATATGAACCTTAATCTAAGCTTCGTTCAGTCTTGAGCTGTGAATTAGTTGTCACAGTGCTGCTATTCGACGATAGTTATCGGTGGATCGTTTGCGTAGCTGGCTAGGCTGCTGAGGCAGATAGCATGGTGTAAGAACTGCGTTAGGACGACGAAATACGATAATTACGCAATTATCTTTGATACAAAGACGGCTATGTAGCTAGCTAAGAAGAAATTGCTAAGATTAGACAAATCAAACCGTTGTACTATAATGAAATGTAATGAAATGTAATGAAAAGTTATACTACCTGCGGACCAAAGTGCGAATGCGACCGCTCGCTCCAACCCGGAAGTCGTTATTTAGCTAGCTAACATAGACTTCCAACCCGGAAGTCGTTATGTTTCAGTAAGATTGGATTTTTAGCATTTATAGCAATGGTTATCAACTGTACTGCAGGGATGGAACGTAAAGTCGCAGAAATTTGAGGTTGTGGTGGCAGCTGCATGGAGGTATTTGGGTGTGAGAGACTTGTCATCAGAAGAGTTACAGGGTGTGTTAAGTGGTGATGTCCCATCCTTTCAGGTTGTTGGCCTGAGGAAATTCTAAATAGATTTAAATAGTCGAGTAGGGTGGTATTATTTTTATTGTATAAAAAGTGTGGTGTTAAATTGGTAGGGTGTTTGCTTTTTTTTTTTTTCAAGCGAGGTATAAGGGAGCTGTAATTCAGTCTAGTAGGTGGCGGTAATGCAACATATTTGATGTCAGACGCCGTTAATCCTCATCGAAGAAGAAAATGATCAAGAATGTTGGAACCTGACCAGTGGGTGTGACAGTTTATGGAAAATGGCTAGCTGGGGAAGGGCTGCTGGAGTTTTGAGAAACTTTTTGAGGAGACCTTGGTCGTACAGAGCGCTGCATCGTGCCTTGGGACCTGGCATTTTGGGGTCTCTCATTGGAAGCGGACTGATATATTATCACTATGAACCGAGCAAGAGGTTTTTTCCCTTCACCGTTCATGCCGAGGAGGAAAAGGTAACGTATATTTGGCGCAGCAGTAACTAACGTTAGCTGGATTGATATCTATGTTAGCTAGCTATAGTTAGCTAGTCAGCCACGATGTTTGACATTTTCTTGCTAGTTAGCTACCTGTCAGTGCCTGGTGAATCAGTATTTGTTCGCTACACTCGTCTACCATTATCACAACTGAATATTACAGTACACAAGTAAACAGCCCTACATAGAACGATTCGCGGAGTCCTATATAGGGCTAAAGTAAACAAGTAACGTTAGTCAGGGTTGATGAGTAACGGATTACATGTAAGGGATTACAAAAATGTTAACTGTAATCCGTTACCTTTAAAAAATATTGTAATCAGATTACCGATAGTTTTGAAAAACTAGATTACTTCGAGGATTACTTTTGAATTCTGAAAGGATGTTTGCGAAAAAAAATATTTGACACTTCTCTGTTTACTAAATGACATTCAAATAAGCATTGAAAAAAGGCGCATGTTTAAATTTGTTCCACCTGAGAGAATCAGGCCACAATGATGACACACCAAATGTGTTTGATGGATCGGGGGTAAAGAGCAGGAATAGGCTTTTGCAGGCTACAGTTCAAGCGATGTCTTCCAATGGTTCGACTAATGTCGGCATACAAAGATGATCCAACTCGAATAAATGGAGGTAAGGGTGGAGGCAGTGGTGTAGCCTATCACTTATTATTGATATCTACATAGCACATTGACGTGGATCATACTGCTGCGCTGTCATTAGCTATTTGCGCCTTACGAATTGAGGTTGTTGTGGATGGCTGTTGAACCCAATAATGGTTGAATTCAAGAAGCTTAAACTGCTTATCAATTGAAGCTAGTGGACAGTGCGGAACCTAGCCTATGGAATACAAGTGGGTATTTTATTGCTCAATCTAATTAATTCTGATAAATAAATACAACAAATCCATAGGCCTAATGGACACGTGCTCAAACTGGCACACTTTTGATACACTTAAAAGGACAATCTGTAGTTGCTACAACCATTTTTGGACTTATCAATTATATATATATCTCCATTGATTGTTGAAGAATATAACTTATAAATGCCTCATGAGCTTAGTTCAACTGTCACACTCCACGAGAACCCAAAATATAAGCGTGTTTTTCACCAATGTTTGTAAACATTGTAAGTCTAAACAAACACTTTATAGCCTCATAACATTGTTCAAACTATAATGTTAATATCATGGATGGTCAATCCTTGCATCCATAGCTTTGTCTATTAATCTGAGAGTGGTTACATTTCTTCAGGCCCATCCCTCAGTTTTCTTTACCAAAACAGAGGCGGGCAACCGTTTTGTTATTGTTTCATCTGAGGATTTGCCCTTTAAACAGCTGCATATTAAGATATCAGAACTTTTGTGAAATAGCACAGTTGCAAATAGAAATCAAACTGGATGGACATCAGAAATAGAGGAAGGTCAGGACTAAAAACAAGCAAAATATAACTATTGTAAAATAGAATGTGTACGTAAAATGTATATAGTATGTATAAGCTGGAAGTAGAAGCATAAGTGTTATTGTTTATTAGTTTACTCCAATTAGGGGAGGGATGGTAGGGTTTGCGGGGAACAATAAAGGAAAATATATTTTTAAAAGGTGTGTGTGCCCAAACATTTTTTATATATTTACCCCCAAAAATATATGGGGGATTGGAAATGATGCAGACAATTACATTGATGGAAGCTACAATCTATCTGCAATATTAAAGCTGATCCACCCCCTAAAAAAAAAGTGTCACCAACAAAAAGGTAAACAATAGGCCTAGAGCAAATGCAGCATATGGCATTCATTTTCACATGTAAATAGCACTTGTCAGTAGAGCTATTTAGTGTAAACATTAACATTGATGTATCCTGCAATAGATGTAATTCAATTGGTAACATTTTTGTCTTCTTCTAATGCCTCTTAAAGGGAAAGTAATCTAAAAGTAATGGAATTGAATCAGATTACGTTACTGAGTTTGGGTAATCCAAAAGTTACATTACTGATTACAATTTTGGACAGCTAACTGTAACGGATTACATTTAGAGTAACCTAACCAACCCTGCAAGTAGCCTATTTAAGTCTGCGTACAAATATGGTAGGTAGCTAGAAACTACGACTACTTATTTGGTGGAGTTCACCGTCGGTTGGCATCCAATATGTTGCATTACCGCCACCAACTGAAATATAGTATAAATCCATTACACATTGTGATACAAAAGGGGAAATGGGAAAAATAAAAATATGTATTACCCTACCAACTAACCCTATACTCATTAAAACCCACCACCTTATTCCACTACTTTAACCATATCTGATCCTACCCCAGGACAAGGACCTGAGAGGACAGGACACTACTACTCAACACACCCTGTAACTCTTCTGAAGTCAACTCTACTACCTCCAAGTACTTCTCTGCAACTGCGAATGCATCTATTTTCTGTGACTTATGTTCCATCTCTGCTGTACAGTTGATAAACATTGCTATGA
The DNA here is from genome assembly GCF_002910315.2 of Salvelinus sp. IW2-2015. Classification (NCBI taxonomy): domain Eukaryota; kingdom Metazoa; phylum Chordata; class Actinopteri; order Salmoniformes; family Salmonidae; genus Salvelinus; species Salvelinus sp. IW2-2015. Next base: position 13,051,480 of record NC_036863.1, on the reverse strand, counting down.
ACACTAAGAGGACAACCTTACTTAAATTTCACTCATTGGTCTCCCTCTGTTCTTGCACAGATTTACTATTCACAGGGATCCTCTCAGAATCCCTCACCATTGAGCCACCCTCCTCCTTTCATCACTGCCTCACCATACTACATCTTCTGTACTACTCTGACCCTGGCCACCTCAACCTGTCTCTCTCGCACTGGACACCTCCAATCCCCAGCAATGTGGGCACCCCTACAGTTGACACACACAGCTTTTTTTCATCGGCACTACACATTCCTCTGCCCCATGTCCTCCTACACACTTCCCACATCTTGGAATCTCCCTCCTACACACTGCTGCGACATGCTCATGATGCCTATAACACTAGTGTATTCGTCACAAAATCTCTAACAGCATCACTCCAACAGTTGAAGTCGGAAGTTTACCTACACCTTAGCCAAATACATTTCAACTCAGTTTTTCACATTTCCTGACATTTAATCCTAGTAAGAATTCCCTGTTTTATGTCAGTTAGGATCACCACTTTATTTTAAGAATGTGAAATGTCAGAATAATAGTAGAGATGATAATTTATTTCAGCTTTTATTTCTTTCATCACATTCCCAGTGGGTCAGAAGTTTACATACACTCAATTAGTATTTGGTAGCATTGCCATTAAATTGTTTGACTTGGGTCAAACATTTCGGGTAGCCTTCCACAAGCTTCCCACAATAAGATGGGTGAATTTTGTCCCATTCCTCCTGACAGAGCTGGTGTAACTGAGTCAGGCTTGTCGGCCTCCAAGCTCCCACACGCTTTTTCAGTTCTGCCCCCACATTTTCTATAGGATTGAGGTCAGGGCTTTGTGATGGCCACTCCAATACCTTGACTTTGTTGTCCTTAAGCCATTTTGCCACAACTTTGGGAGTATGCTTGGGGTCATTGTCCATTTGGAAGACCCATTTGCAACCAAGCTTTAACTTCCTGACTGATGTCTTGAGATGTTGCTTCAATATATCCACATCATTTTCCTGCCTCATGATGCCATCTATTTTGTGAAGTGCACCAGTCCCTCCTGCAGCAAAGCATCCCCACAACATGATGCTGCCAGCCCCGTGCTTCACGGTTGGGATTGTGTTCTTCGGCTTGCAAGCCTCCCCCGTTTTCCTCCTAACATAACGATGGTCATTATGGCCAAACAGTTCTATTTTTGTTTCATCAGACCAGAGGACATTTCTCCAAAAAGTACGATCTTTGTCCCCATGTGCAGTTGCAAACTGTAGTCATGCTTTTTTTATGGCGGTTTTGGAGCAGTGGCTTCCTTGCTGAGCGGCCTTTCAGGTTATGTCGATATAGGATTTTCCCATGATGTCAAGCAGAGGCACTAAGTTTGAAGGTGGGCCTCGAAATACATCCACAGGTACTCCTCCAATTGACTCAAATGTCAATTAGCCTATCAGAAACTTCTAAAACCATGAAATTTTCTGGAATTTTCCAAGCTGTATAAAGGCACAGTTAATTTAGTGTATGTAAACTTCTGACCCACTGGAATTGTGATACAGTGAATAATCTGTCTGTAAACAATTGTTGGAAAAAATTACTTGTCTCATGCACAAAGTAGATGTCCTAACCGACTTGCCAAAACTATAGTTTTGTGGAGTGGTTGAAAAACTAGTTTCAATCACTCCAACCTAAGTGTATGTAAACTTCCAACTTCAACTGTATATCCTAACATTACTTTGTCAGATAAAGACTGAATCAAAGCTCAAAATTAACAGACTGTCACCACGCACACTGTTTCACCACGCTCCCCACCGGATCTACTTTACACCATATGGCAGGCGTCACAAACACCAGGAAACTTAAATTGCTCCACCTCCACACTTAACGCTACCCCAGAAATCACTCCCTTCAATGGTGCCCTGTACCTAAGTGCAAAGCAAGATACAGGTCTTTCCTCAAGTTGCGTTGCATGGCGGGCCTGCTCCCTCTGATCGGAAGAAACAAACATCACAAGTCTGCTTCGGGTTACCTTCACCGACTCAACAGCACTCACCATCTTTTCCACCCAACCTGAAACCATCCATGGATCAGCCAAAAGGCCTGGTACCACCCTCTTCAAAAATCACACTTCCTCTGGACCAAACGTATCTTTATCACAACCATGTCCATCAATGCAATGCAAGGATCGGGCCCCGAGCTCCTCACAACACCTTCTACCCCTTCCATTTCACCTCCAGAACTCAAAAATGGCATCTGGCTTACTCTATTTGTACTTGACACCAATCGTCCTCTACATACCCTCTCCCTTGTTATTGCTAGCTTCAACAGATTCAAACCCATACTCTGCCTCCCTCAGTCTATTCAACCTCCTCTCTTTCCCTCCAATCCTCCTCCCTTAACCAATTACCCGACTCCTGAAAATATTCAACTTTTCCAAGACAATCTCGTTTTAGCCTCCTCGAGAGATATGCTAAACCCTGTACTCCCTTCACTTCAAACGTGAGCAATCTGCCCAAAATGCTACTGAACGACAAGCTAGCTAACGAACTAGCCCCAATCAGCATTCGAGCCCGAAATGCTGATTGGCTGACAGCCATGGTATATCAGACCGTATACCACAAGTATTTTTACTGCTCTAGTTACGCGGGTAACCAGTTTATAAAAGCAATAAGGCTACTATGATATATGGCCAATATACCACAGCCCTTAGCCGTAGTAGATTGGTCCTATACCACCCCCCTCAGGACTTATTGCTTATATATACCACTATCCCCAACACACCCCACCATTCCTTCCCACTACTTTTGGACATTGGGGGCTTAGCAGAAAGTTACATAGCCTATAAAGGGATAACAGACAATAGGCTAACAGACATGAGCCAAGTAGAGAATAGGTTATAAGACCTCTATGATTAATTTAATTTAGTCAGTTCTACCACTAAATTGCTCATTTTTAACAAGGTTAAATATGTTGTAGTAAAGTTCAGCTTCAGTCCACAGGAGRGCACTGTGTCACTGTCAGAAGATGTGTGCTTCAGTCAGAAAAAGGTTCTCATCTCTTTGGTCTCAGCTAGCTAGCTACAGAAACGAAACCAAGCAAATGCACTCACTGGAAATAAACACTTTTCCTGTTATCGTGACTTATATCAACATCAGTTGAGGCTGCTGATTGGAGGACGGGTCATAATAATGGCTGAAATAGAGCGAATAGAATGGCATCAAACACATAGAAATAATGTATTTGATACTATTCCGCTCTAGCCATTACCACGAGCCCATCCTCCCCAATTAAGGTGCCACCAACTTCCTGTGATCAACATCCTTACATGGTGACCCCACCGCTCACGTTACAAAATGAATGTAAACATACATGTTATTCAATCATTGCATCCAAACAGCTTGCGCGTGTCAACGAGCGTCTGCGTAGCCAGGCGCTAAGATATAACTTGGTTCTATTTGTGACGCTTGACGAGCTGAAAGTCCTGCCTCTCCCATCTCCTCATTGGTTTTTAGGAACATATTCCCATGTGGGTGATTGAAAGATGAACTGAGGTCCACACTCCAGCCCAGTTGATGGTGGTAATGCACCTTAAAGTTGGTCGCCAACCGCCATATAAAGTCCAAAGAAGAAGAAGCCTGAAGGAGGAGATAACTAGAAACAAACTCGGTTTACCCTTTTATCTGTGGATTAATTAAAAATAACACAATGTTTATATCGCAGGACAAATTAGCTAACAGCAAGCTAGCTAGCTAAATTCCCATGAATGTTTAATGCTTTTCGACTTGTCCCCAAATGATTAACATAATTGTAATATAGTTCCTTCAGAGTTCGTTTTGATATTTCAACTTACGTGTCCTGATCGTGTCTGGTGTGGATAGACAAAATCAACATGCGCGAACGCACGATCTAGTCAGCATGTTAGCTTGCCCGTTCACTAAATATACTGTTAAATAACTCCGACTGACACACAATATCTTAAATTAGCCAACCCTTATGCTGAGGGAGACTAGCTAGTTAGTATGAAAGTCCAGAGAGGACATATAAATAAAACATTTATCTCATGTTGATCACAATTTATTTATTTCATGATCATGACATAATAAAAGTTGTTTTGTTGAGATCACGATAAACTCTATATATAGGAGTGGACATATTGATGATAGATTAAAAGTATGGCTGAGGCGGCAGAGCCCACGGTGGATCAGCGCATAGTGTAGCAATCAATAAAAAAAACTAAGGGATGGTACCTTTCATGCTAACATCATGCTTCCATTTGTGTTTTTGGAGCTCAGTATCAGTTTATAAATTAGAATGTTAGGAAGCCACATTGCCTCTTACCTTGAGCTAAGAGCTTGTGGGGCATTTAAGCACTTTACGACGCCTGTAAGCCAGCTCTTTTTCTCCTAGGCTGTGTGCCACCCCCAAAACCACAGCCAATCGCATGCGAGCAACAATGCCACTAACTTGCCGAATCTTGTGAGCGAGCGCATTGCAATCAAAGCAGTCACAGGGTTCCTTGATGAGGTGGTTCTCGTGCATCTGGACAAATTAATGGATAATACGTGGTACTTTGAATTCATCTCATCTCGACAAAATGTTCTCGTGATCACGATTAAACAACTTTTGTTATGTAGTGATCATGAGATAAGTAAGTTGTGATCTCGACATAACGAGGGATTTATTTTATTCATATGTCCTCTCTTGACTAGCTATCACCAACTCTGCACACACCAAGGGGCCAGGGTTCTGGTCTAGAAGCACTGGTTTGACTGCTCCTACAGTTTTGCTTCGGTACTGCACGCCCGGCCCACGCCAACTGACGCCCGGCCCAGAAACACAATTTCCATAGACGGTCACATACAGAAATCAGATTTGAAAATTCCTAATAAGACACTTTAGTCATCAACTTTGTGCACAAAACATCCATTGAATTATTCAAATAATTGTTGCTGAGGTGGATTATTATTATATATATTTTTTTAAATGCATCACTTTTTTATATTCATCCAATGTCTTCCTTGTTTTTGGATGACCAGATGATGTCGCTGCTCGTTGACGCTGACCCCTACCTTTTTGAGGGAAGAAAAGTATTACTTTTTCTCTGAGCAATTTTATTAGTATAAAATAATTTCCCAATTTTTTTTGGAGCATACAATATAGCTCAGAACTTGAATGATTTATTTTATACAGTAATTTTTGTTCATCTTTATCAAGGGTGTCAATAATTTGGGACACCACTGTATATCCATAGTAGGTAGACGGTTCTTACTAAATCGGCATCCCTTACATCACCACACCGAGCAGTGCACAAGAAAGTATTCAATCCAGTTGTTAGACCTATGTTTTCTATCTATGGGGAAATTGTGCAATCAGTAGCCTTGATAAATTGATAGCTGAAGCAAGTAAAATGTATTAACTAATTGCTGTTAGACAAATGACAGACCTTCATCCAATGTGCCACAATAGTTGGTCAGGAGTACTGACAATTCTTCTATAGTCATTACCTTATCCAATTTTCAGCTTTGCACTGCCCTTGTATTTTAGACCTTGTCCTTTTAGTGATAATGCTTCTTTCCATATTATAGTTGCTTCCAGTGTTCCAGCTGTCTGCCAGACGGATGTGCTTCAACCAGTTTGCTTCCATGACGTACAATAAGGAACTCTACATGACACCAAGGGATTTCCTCTTCTCAATCATGTTGGAGAATGTCGACCGTAAGTACAGTAGTATCAAATAATAGTGTCCATGTTGTAAAATGGCTTAGCTGGTAGAAAAGGGAATACTTCATGATGTATTGAATTGATTGGTATATGGCTACACAAGCTCCCTCTGTAATCTATTGAATTTTGTTCCAGGCAAGAACTGCACTTTACATAATTTTTCTTTCATCTGCTATTAGGTAAATTACCAAAGAAAGCTCTAACCAAAAAGGTGAGTGTTGTGATCGGGTTAACTCATTGTCAGAACGTGTTTTGTATTTTAGTCCTATCGTGCAATGCCATCAACATGAGCATTACAGCAAGAGAAGACTATTGGTTGTTTCTCCTTGTATAATTTATGATACTTGCAGGAGGTGGATAAGATGCTGGATGCTGCCTCACGGGTCCAGGCAGGTAACAGTCTGTTCAGAAACTTCGGAGACGATGGTACGTTTTCATGCCATGGTCAAACAGCCTCACAGGTGCTATGTGCTTCATCAATGTAAAAATATTCTGGATAGTTATACTTCAGGCAGGAAATATGTATTTTATCACTATGTGGGAGTGTCAATCTAAACAGGATAAATGAACACTCACTGAAATGTTTGTGTGATGGAGAAGGCATGTTTTGTCTTGCAGGTCTGATATCCTACACAGAGTACCTGTTCCTGTTGACTATTCTGACCAGTAAGTTATAGACCCAGAATGACATACAGTGGAAACAGCCCTCATGCAACATGCATTTGGAACCGGCATCCTCTAATTCTTACACAACACATTTTACGTCATCTGGGTTGTGTGGATTAGGAGTGCATGTCCTTGTTTTTGAATGAAAAGCCTTCTTTTTTTTGTCAATTTAAAATAACATAAAATTGATCAGAAATACAGTGTAGACATTGTTAATGTTGTAAATGACTAATGTAGCTGGAAACGGCAGATATATTTTTTATGGAATATCTACATAGGCGTACAGAGGCCCATTATCAGCAACCATCACTCCTGTGTTCCAATGGCACGTTGTGTTAGCTAATCCAAGTCTATAATTTTAAAAGGCTAATTGATCATTAGAAAACCCTTATGTTATTATGTTAGCACAGATGAAAACTGTTGTTCTGATTTAAAGAAGCAATAAAACTGGCCTTCAGATTAGTTGACAATGTTTGCACTGTATTTCTGATCAATTTGATGTTATTTTAATGGACAACATTTTTTTGCTTTTCTTTCAAAAACATGGATGAGAGAGAGCGAGATCTACTCATTCAAGGGTTTTTATTTATTTTTACTATTTTCTTGTAGAATAATAGTGAAGACATCAAAACTATGAAACAACACATGGAATCATGTAGTAACCAAAAAGGTGTTATAAATTATTTTTTTTGTTGAGATTCTTCAAAGTAGCCACCCTTTGCTTTGATGACAGCTTTGCACACTCTTGGCGTTCTCTCAACCAGCTTAATGAGGTAGTCACCTGGAATGCATTTCAATTAACAGGTGTGCCATGGAATTTCTTTCCTTAATGCATTTGAGCCAATCAGTTGTGTTGTGACAAGGTAGGGGTGGAATACAGAAGATATCCCTATTTGGTAAAAGACCAAGTCCATATTATGGCAAGAAACTCAAATAAGCAAAGATAAACGACAGTCCATTACTTTAAGGCATGAAGGTCAGTCAATCTGGAAAATTTCAAGAACTTTGAAAGTTTCTTCAAGTGCAGTCGCAAAAACTACCAAGCGCTATGATGAAACTGGCTCTCATGAGGACCGCCACAGGAAAGGAAGACCCAGAGTTACCTCTGCTGCAGAGGATAAGTTAACTAATTAACTGCACCTCGGATTGCAGCCCAAGTAAATGCTTCACAGAGTTCAAGTAACATACACATCTCAACATCAACTGTTCAGAGGAGACTGCGTGAATCAGGCCTTCATGGTTAATTTGCTGCAAAGAAACCACTACTAAAGGACACCAATAAGAAGAAGAGACTTGGTTGGTTAAAGAAACACGAGCAATGGACATTCGACCAGTGGAAGTCTGTCCTTTTGTCTGAGTCCAAATTTGAGATTTTTGTTTCCAACCTCCGAGTCTTTGTGAGACAAAGAGTAGGTGAATGGATGATTTCCGCATTTGTGCTTCCCACCATGAAGCAGGAGTTGTGGCTGGGCTTTGCTGGTGACACTGATTTATTTAAAATTCAAGGCACACTTAACCAGCATGGCTACCACAGCATTCTGCAGCGATACGCCATCCCATCTGGTTTGCGCTTAGTGGGATGATAATTTGTTTTTCAACAGGGCAATGACCCAACACACCTCCAGGCTGTGTAAAGGCTATTTGTGCTGCATCAGATGACCTGGCTTCCACAATCACCCGACCTCAACCCAATTAGAGATGGTTTGGGATGAGTTGGACCACAGAGTGAAGGAAAAGCAGTGCTCAGCATATGTGGGAACTCCTTCAAAATATAGAAAAACCCTTGACTGAGTAGGTGTGTCCAAACTTTTGACTGGTACTTATCTTTTTTCTTTATTACTTTCTAACCCTACCTCCCCTAATTAGAGTGAGCTAGTGAACAACAACGCTTAGGCCTCTACTTCCAGCTTATACATATTATGGACACAGTATTTACAATAGTTATATTTTGTTTGTTTTTACTCCATTCCTTCTTTATAATTTACATGCATTAACATGTAGTGTGTGTGCATCTATCAGGTACATGTCAGTACATATTCCACATTTCCACCTGGCCACCCCTACCCCGGTCAACAGCACTGCACCCCCCACAGCAACTCGCCCAAGCCTTCCCTATTTCTCCTTCTCCCAAATCCAGTCAGCTGATGTTCTGAAAGAGCTGCAAAATCTGGACCCCCACAAATCAGCCAGGCTAGACAATCTGGACCCTTTCTTTCTAAAATTATCTGCCGAAATTGTTGCAACCCCTATTACTAGCCTGTTCAACCTCTCTTTTGTGTCGTCTGAGATTCCCAAAGATTGGAAAGCAGCTGCGGTCATCACCCTCTTCAAAGGGGGGGACACTCTTGACCCAAACTGCTACAGACTTATATCTATCCTACCTTTCTAAGGTCTTCAAAAGCCAAGTTAACAAACAGATCACCGACCATTTCGAATCCCACCGTACCTTCTCCGCTATGCAATCTGGTTTCCGAGCTGGTCATGGGTGCACCTCAGCCACGCTCAAGGTCCTAAACGATATCTTAACCTCCATCGATAAGAAACAATACTGTGCAGCCGTATTCATTGACCTGGCCAAGGCTTTCGACTCTGTCAATCACCACATCCTCATCGGCAGACTCAACAGCCTTGGTTTCTCAAATGATTGCCTCGCCTGGTTCACCAACTACTTCTCTGATAGAGTTCAGTGTGTCAAATCGGAGGGCCTGTTGTCCGGGCCTCTGGCAGTCTCTATGGGGGTGCCACAGGGTTCAATTCTTGAGCCGACTCTTTTCTCTGTATATATCAATGATGTCGCTCTTGCTGCTGGTGAGTCTCTGATCCACCTCTACGCCGATGACACCATTCTGTATACTTCTGGCCCTTCTTTGGACACTGTGTTAACAACCCCCCAGACGAGCTTCAATGCCATACAACTCTCCTTCCGTGGCCTCCAACTGCTCTTAAATACAAGTAAAACTAAATGCATGCTCTTCAACCGATCGCTGCCCGCACCTGCACGCCCGTCCAGCATCACTACTCTGGACGGTTCGGACTTACCAGGTGTCTGGTTAGACTGTAAACTCTCCTTCCAGACTCACATAAAACATTTCCAATCCAAAGTTAAAATCTAGAATTGGCTTCCTATTTCGCAAACAAAGCATCCTTCACTCATGCTGCCAAACATAAACTCGTAAAACTGACCATCTTACCGATCCGCGACTTCGGCGATGTCATTTACAAAATAGCCTCCAACACCCTACTCAACAAATTGGATGCAGTCTATCACAGTGCCATCCGTTTTGTCACCAAAGCCCCATATACTACCCACCACTATGACCTGTACGCTCTCGTTGGCTGGCCCTCGCTTCATACTCGTCGCCAAACCCACTGGCTCCAGGTCATCTGCAAGACCCTGCTAGGTAAAGTCCCTCCTTATCTCTGCTCGCTGGTCACCATAGCTGCACCCACCCGTAGCACGCGTTCCAGCAGGTATATCTCACTTGTCACCCCCAAAGCCAATTCCTCCTTTGGCCGCCTCTCCTTCCAGTTCTCTGCTGCCAATGACTGGAACGAACTACACAAATCTCTGGAACTGGAAACACTTTTCTCCCTCACTAGCTTTAAGCACCAGCTGTCAGAGCAGCTCACAGATCACTGCACCTGTACATAACCCATCTATAAATAGCCCAAACAACTACCTCTTCCCCTACTGTAATTATTTATTTATTTCGCTCCTTTGCACCCCAGTATTTCTACTTTGCACACTCATCTACTGTCAAATCTACCATTCCAGTGTTTTAATTGCTATATTGTATTTACTTCGCCACCGTGGCCTATTTATTGCCTTTACCTCCCTTATCTAACCTCATTTTCTCACATTGTATATAGAATTATTTTTCTACAGTATTATTTACTGTGTTTGTTTTACTGCATGTGTAACTGTGTTATGTGTCGAACTGCGTGTCGAACTGCTTTATCTTGGCCAGGTCGCAGTTGTAAATGAGAACTTGTTCTCAACTTGCCTACCTGGTTAAATAAAGGTGAAATAAAAATAAATAAATAAAACATAGTGGAGGCACAACATATGGGTGACAGTTGTTGACGTGTTTAGAGGGTCCCTGATTCGAGCCCGGGTTGGGGCAAGGAGAGGGACTGAAGCAACACTGTTACACAAGTACATATAGTACCACCTAGTTTCACTCAGTTTTGGAACATGTTCTTCTGTTGAGTTTTGCCTAATGAACAGGACCCTGGTTTAGTGCAGCTGAAGCCTAAAGACGTGACCAGGCAGTGCCACATTAGTGAGCTCTCATATACTTTTCTGCACGCATGGCACAACCATGTCTTGGCGGACCAGCGCAACCATAATTGTCTCAATATTTTTGTACAGGAGCTGGCTCCTTATGGATTGCCGAGTGTCCGTTGTCCATGATATTCTCAGGACCTGCAGTTGTCTGCACATTAACTTCATTTATTGACATTGTACATTAGATTATGGTATCTATACTGTTTAGGATAGTACATTGTGTAGCCTGTTACTGTAACACATTGACTGAACCTGGGTGGTGTTCAGTTGGCACAAAACAAAAAAGGACGTCTTCAAACGGTCCAATAGAACACTCATTTTCCATTGATAGTTTTGTTGCTGTTTTCGTACTTACTGAACACACTGCCCATGTGGTAGTATTTTGGCGACTTAACTTCCTCATTCAAAATGTTGCCCAGTCACCAACAATGTTGTGCTTGAATCATTATTTCAGGAGACCCTGCTGTTAACCTTGTGACGTGGACAGCAATTGAAAACTAACCGCTCATCTTGTCGCTGCTTTGTTCTGTCCAAGCAGCACCTAGTGACGTTAATTTCTAACAGAAAATGCATTGTTATTTCAGAGCCACACACAGGATTTCATATAGCTTTCAAAATGCTTGATATTGATGGCAATGAGCATGTGGACAGAAAGGAGTTTCTCAAGGTATGTTTTATAATCTATATTATAAAATGTTCCTTAAAGGGCCAATCTGCAGTTCAAACAGCAAACGAGTACCACTCCACAGTTTTGGGTAAACGGCTTTGGGGTGGGACTAGAGAAATGTAACCACTCTCAAATTCATAGACAGGACTATGGATGCAAGGACTAACCATCCATGAGATCAAAATAATAGTTTAAACTATGTTTTTAAGCTATACAGTGTTATTTTACAATTGCATTGTTTATAAACAATGGAGTAAATCAAGCTTATATTTTGGGTTCTGATGGATTTAGACATTTGAACTAAGCTCATGAGGAATTTATAAGTTATATTCAAGAATCAATAGCTACATATCATTAATTTTACATTTTAAAAATGGATGTAGCAATCTCAGATTGCCCCTTTTTTAAATGTTTTATTTTATGCTTCTCAAGGAATTGATGGAATTGTATTTTTAGTATTCTGTATTCAGTCTCATGTATTGTATATCTATATAAAGTATCCACACTGCAAAATATTCCCGCCCCTTACATGGACATTACCTAATTGGAGGTTTTGACATACACGCTCCTACAATGAATGAGTACTATGGACACTTGATGCTAACGCGGAGGTACTGTTTGGCCAGTACCTTAAGTCTGTGCCACATGTTTGTTCCTCTGCACTAGTTTCTCCCACCTCAATTGGTTCCTTCTGTCAAAACATTGGCCTATTCATTCTCAGTCTGAGGTATCACATTTTACAAGGCACAGAAACTAGCTTGTAAACATACTGTATTTGCTAGTTGGCTTTAGCACAATACAGAATGCATTAGAGGTCGACCGATTATGATTTTTCAATACCGATTATTGGAGGACAAAAAAAGCCGATACCGATTAATCGGCCGATTAAAAAAATAATTTAAAAAAATATAAATAATTTTTTTTAAAGTTAAATATATATATATCATACACACACATTTTTGTAATAATGACAATTGCAACAATACTGAATGAACAATGAACACTTATTTTAACTTAATATAATACATAAATACACACGCACACAGCTCTGAAGTGACAATGATACTGAAGAGTCTGCTTAGGAGACAAATACTCTCAACTGTTTGAATAAAAATAGAGTTTAAGTTACCTGTGATGAATGTTGAAAACAAACTTTAATTTCTATATGCAGGAAATCCTATTTTAATAATGGGCATGGTAAGAATTGACAACCAAAGTGCGAGTCATAATTCCCATGACACCTAGCAAAATCTGAAAAGCGGTTCCTTCATTTATTCCATAGGATATTTTTAGATTCACTTAAAATAAGGTCTGTGTTTCGTGTAGGCTTACATCACCGTGCCAATGTTATAACTGTGTAGATATCCATAGGACAAGGTAACTCTGATCAATATTGGCTAAATATAAGCGAAAAAACATTTGTAGAGTGGATTTATGAAAATATGTTGACAAACGTTACCTTATCCTAGTGAGATTTACACGGGTATCAAAACGTCGAGGCGGTTTAAGCCTGCACGAAACACAGACCTTATTTGAAGTAGATCAAGACATTCTCTATGGAAAACATGAACGGTAAAATAACGAAGGAACCCCTTTCAAATTCAGCCGCAAGTTATTACAGGAATTATAACGCGTCGACTATTTCTCTCTAAACCATATACCTTTGACTAATCTGGAAACTATCACCTCGAAAACAAAGCGTTTATTCCGTTCCGTATTTTATCTAACGGGTGGCATCCATGAGTCTAAATATTCCTGTTACATTGCACAACCTTCAATGTTGTCATAATTACGTAAAGTTCTGGCAAATTAGTTCGCAAAGAGCCTTAACTGTTGCATATACCCTGACTCTGCGTGCATTGAACGCAAGAGAAATGACACAATTTCACCTGGTTAATATTGCCTGCTAACCTGGATTTCTTTTAGCTAAATATGCAGGTTTAAAAATATATACTTGTGTATTGATTTTAAGAAAGGCATTGATGTTTATGGTTAAGTACACATTGGAGCAATGACAGTCATTGATTGATTGTTTTTTATAAGATAAGTTTAATGCTAGCTAGCAACTTACCTTAGCTTACTGCATTCGCTAACAGGCAGGCTCCTCGTGGAGTGCATTGTAATCAATGCAAGATTGGATCCCCCGAGCTGACAAGGTTAAAAATCTGCCGTTCTGCCCCGTAGGCCGTCATTGAAAATAAGAATGTGTTCTTAACTGACTTGCCTAGTTAAATAAAGATTAAATAAAGGTGTAAAAAAAAAAAAAAATTAAATCGGCAAATCGGCGCCCGAAAATACCGATTTCCGATTGTTATGAAAACTTGAAATCGGCCCGATTTAATCGGAATGGCCGATTAATCGGTCGACCTCTAGTATGCATACATGGCTACAAAAATGCCTGTGACTATACAATTTTGTACAAAACCAGTGAAAAGTTGATTCCCTAATTTAGAACAGAGGCTGGTGTGAAAATCGGCAACACTGGGAACCACAAGGGTTAGAGTTAGACCACTGTTGTGTTCCTAAAACCCACTGCATGTCTAAAAGGTGTTAACCACCTCCAATTAGATTATGGTTTGGTTTAGAAGATGAGTTCCACACCTGACAAAGTAGAGAGGAGCAGCATGGATAATAATTTGGTGTGTTTGAGGGGATCAGTGTGAGCAAAGCAAGGATCACTAATCTTGATCACATAATAATTAGTAATTGGGATGCAAGGTGATTTGTAGATTAGTGATTCTGTGTGGTCCAACCGCTTTGTAGTCGATCTCAAACACTCACTGTTTGCTGTTTCATACTGTTTCCAGTTTTAATATTAGAGTGTGGGTAGTTGATAACCTTTTGACTAATGAAATGTTCTCTGTTATTGCTGACATTTCTTGGATAATTCAGATGAGTAAGAGGTATGTATGTGTTATTAGTGAGTTTAACTGAATTAGTAGTTTCCCGCATTCTGAGGACATGTGAGAGCATTTCTTAGCTAGCTTACAAGTAGTAAATGTTTTTAGCTTAATCTTCTGTTTCATCTGCATTATTATAATGCAAGGAATCATTGTTGCTGCTTTGTTTTATGATGAAGCTCAAGAAAATCATTGGGAAAAGAAAAGAGACGGTGCCTAAGGAAGGTGCCACAGACGTGGTGAGTCAACACTGAACTTTTATTTTTAAGGTGGAAATCTCATGTGACTTTTGGAAACACTTTTTTAGAATACTTTATATAGATGACATTGAATGGCCTTTGGGGAAATGCCTATTGAAAGCACTAAGGCTGGCCAACTGTCATTATACGATAAATGTAAACCGTTGTGTACGGGGCTAGAAAAATGATTGTTTACTCGTATTTCAAGCGTGATGGGGCTTTCAGTAATAACAAAGGCAGGAAGTGTTGAAACTTGATGTCATCTAAACAGAAACCAGTCGCAGAGGGGGATGATGTGAACACTACACTGCAGGCCTTCTTCTTTGGCAGGAATGGTGAAAACAAGCTTCAGTACAAGGGATTTTGCAGGTAAAATATCTGTGGGTTACCATGTAGTATCATTGGTGTTAAACGGTATAGCTACTCCCAACCTTTTCCTTGTAGGTATACCTAATCCTAGTAAAATCATGTTTTCGATACTTCGTGTAGACACTGTATGAATAGACTTCAGAGTAGAAGTGTTGATCTAGGATCATTGTTGCCTGTTAGATCATAATGAATATGGACAGGGGGAACCTGATCCTAGATCAGCACTCCTACTCTTAGACACTTTTTGAATACAGGCCCAGAACCGACCTAGTCATGTTCAGTGTCTTTACTCTGGATTTCTCCTCTAGGTTCATGGAGGACCTTCAGGCGGAGGTGCAGGAGATGGAGTTCCTGCAGTTCTCCAAGGGTATGGACACCATGCGGCGGGAGGACTTTGCCGAGTGGCTGCTGCACTACACCAACGAGGAAGCCAACGAGGCCTACTGGGAGAACATGAGGAAGAGGATCCCCGCGGGCCAGGTAAAAAAGAAAGTAATCCACCCTCGTTTCCTTGAGGTCATCACAGATCAGTAAGGGTTGTTATAGGTGAAAGCGAGGTTGCCAATTACCACCCAATTGTTTTCCCCAATCCAACAAATTCAGATATGGGGGTCACTTTTTATTGAAGGAAGGATGAAATTTCAAAATATTCGGATAGGGATAATATGCAGTCATGTCAATGTACCTTCAGGTCTAAGAAGTGAAATATATAACACATTTTGGGGGGATCTCAAGGGGTGACTGATCAATGTACGACTTGGACATTTGTCCCTTTTCTCTTGTAGAGCATCACATTTGATGAGTTCAAAGCATTCTGCCTCTTCACCAACAACCTGGAGGACTTTGCCTTCTCCGTGAAAATGATAAGTGAAGCCAACCGACCTATCGGAATGGGTAATTTTCTTATTCTACATAGTTTTTTGTAGGAAGGACATTTTGTCTGAAATATTCTGATTCTACACAGTCAAATCACTTTAAAGCAGCATTCAGCAGTTGAAACAGTAACAAAGCGCACTCCCTGCCCCTGTTTCGGTAAAAAGCTGAGGGAAGGTGCTGGAGAAATTTAACCACTCTCAAATGTATATCCAGAAGGACTGACCATCCATGATATCAACATTTTAACCATGTTTTGAGGCTATATATGTTGTAACTTTAATGGGTTACAGAGTTAATGTTTAAGTTAATTCATCGAGCTCTATCTAAAGATATTTGTAATTGTAATAGAATTTGTGTGTTGGAGATTGAGAGAACTACATACATATTTTATACTGGTTAGTATTGAATTAGGCTTTTGACTGCAAGTACTTCCTGTCGCAAGGCAGTCTGGAAGAGAGAACGCACTAGTTAAGTGCAATTGACAGGTGATTATCCTGACCTTTCCGCTGCTAGCAACTCATTATTCATTGTTCTGTAGAATCTAAAGTTTGTAAATGTAACGTGAACAAGTATTATTACTAAAAGAAGCTTTCATATCAAACCCGCCATCCCGAGTCATTACTTTGAAGATAGTTATTCTATAATATAGTGTTTATTTACATTTACTTTGTTTACAAACATTGGTGTAAAACAAGCTTATTTTGGGTTCTGTTGGGGTACGACAGTTGAACTCAGTTCATGAGACATTTCTAAGTTATATTCTTCCATGGATACGTATCATAATTACTTTTTTTGTCCAATAATAGATGTAGCAACTGCTGATTGCCCTGTTAGCCAAGTACATTATCCTGATAGTTTATTTCCCTTGCATTCTCTGCAGTCCAATTTAGGCGAGCTGTGAAGATTGCCACAGGGCACGACCTCTCTGAGAACGTGCTGGACACGGTGTTCAAGATCTTTGACCTGGACGGCGATAACTGTCTGAGCCACAAGGAGTTTATCGGAGTGATGGAAGACAGAGTACTGCGCGGCTTGAAGGTACAGGGAGCATTTATCTATCAGTTGAAGCAGTCCTTTATAGCGTTATTTGGTCTTGAGATCCACGCTTAACTCTAACTTTCATGCAAGTCTCCAATTGACGTTAATAATCATTGTGATGTGAGTTGCGGTTTCTGTATGAATTGTGCTATACAAATGAAGTTGAGGCTGCATGACCTGATCGATTTGCGATGTTACTTTAAGCACAAAAAAACATTCCGAAAACCTGACGCAGCTGCTGCTCCCTCCCCATCCCTTCACGCTACTCACCTTTATGAAAACCCCAGTCTTATCAGCAACATGGTTTACAATCTGCCTCACATTTCTGAACTAAAATAATATATTTTACATTTATTTCACCTGTGCTTTTGAATATGTCCTGCATGTATTATTTTAGAACGCATGGGTGTGGTTTTATGCTGTCTGTTAACTCCCCCATCAATTGATGTAATCTATTTGGGCCTAATACAGACTAAAAAGCTTTGTGCAATGATGTAATCGTCCTAGATATGCTGTCATATCGGAGGCCTACCCTAAATTACAGGGGGGGGTGGGGAGTTAATAGCTGCTTGTAACTCCCCACCTGAGAAAGGAATATTAAATCACTATTTGGATGTCGATCATGTCGTCCACATTTTTTTGTATGTTCATCCCGGAGGTAAATGAGAATTAGGAAAAGGGGGAGGGAGGGAGCAGCAGAGATTGTGTAAAAAAATAAATAACATGTGCAGTAAAGTTGTTTAGTCCTGGGCACAGTTTGTCAAAAGTTATCTGGATTTTGCCTATCGGATAGGATTAAATGCATAGAAATAGAACGGACGAATCAGTCTTGAATGGGGACTACCGTTCTATTTTTATGCTTTTAATCCTATCTGATAGGATAGGGCCCTGGTGATCAGGTCATGCAGCCACTCTGGGAAGTTTATTAAAGCTGCAATATGTAACTTTTTGGGCGACCCGACCAAATTCAGACATTTCAGTTCTGTCATTCGCATGGAAAGCAAGTCTAAGAAGCGGTAGATCTGTTTTATGTGTACTATTTCTATGCTCCCTGTTAAGTTTTTTTTTTTTTTTTTTGTCTTTTACTTTCGGTTTTGTATACTAGCTTCAAACAGCAGAAAATACAATATTTTTGGTTATGGGAAAAATACTTCAGTTATTTTAGATGGTACAATGAATTATCTAAACAATGACTGCTTGTTTTGTCTGCAAACTATTAGAATTAAGCGAACTATTAGAATTATAGCAGAGCGATATTTGCATATTGTATCTTTAACATTTATTATGTGATGTCTGTATTTCCCCAGGTGCAACCCCAGCGCGGCATCACAAATTACTGGAAGTGTGTGAAGAGGGAGACCCTAAAGGGGGCCCAAGAGGCCCTCCGGGACACCGGAAGCCCTTTTTGAGGGGCTAGGCCATTGGATGGAGAAGCGCCTTACGAGTGTTCACTGGCTGACTCCAATGTAAAGCATTGATGGCTGACCACTAGTTGACCATTATCACTGGATATTTGTCAATGGAATATAAACATGGTCCTAATGAACTAAATCAATGTTTTTCAGGCTTTTTGTTTGTGAAAATATTATTGCCATATACAGTACAATCTATGGGTGAGGTTTATTCTAATAGAAATTGGTTGTTGTGATGCTTGATACCAGTCTATGCATACAAGGCATATAAATATGAGATCTTTTTACATTTTATTGAATGTGTCATGGCACTTTTTACCCTGTTTCCCTCAAATGCAAGTGATTTGTTTACAGGTAGACATGGTTTACTGTGGTATCATCTGAAAGTTCTAAACTTCTGAGTCATATAGGTGGCAAGAGTCATGTTTGAAATATGTTTGCCTTCAACACATTGCTAAGTACAGTTGTGTTGTAATATATTGGCACCCTTGCACGATTCACTTTAATTTCTTCAATAAGTTGACATTTAAGCTTTTTGTTCACCCATGTATTTAAGAACTGCGCAGGATCCCCAAAAAATTCTGAAATGAAGATTTTTCACTACAAAGTCAAAATGGTGTGGACAAAAGTATTCAGAATTCCAATTAATTTGGTTGAAGGCAGGAGATTCTTGTTTACGGTGTAATTTTTCGCCTGTGCTTACAGGGTACAAAGCCATTCAATACGTTTTGAAAACAGAACATTCTGCTCCATTGCAAAGTGCAAGGGTGCCAATCTATTAGATCATAGCTGTGTACTTTTTTTTTTTAAATAAATTGAGAAATGCTGCATTGCCCCTGGAATGTGCATTTGGGAAAGATTCAGACCCCTTGACTTTTTCTACATTTTGTTACGTTACAGCCTTATACTAAAATGGATTAAATACTTTTTACCCCCTCATTAATCTACACACACCCCATAATGACAAAGCTAAAATGTTTTTTTTTAGCAAATTTCTTTAAAAAACATACCTTATTTACAAAAGTATTCAGACCCTTTGTTATGAGACTTGAAATTGAGTTCAGGTGCATCCTCTTTCCATTGATCATCCTTGATGTTTCTACAACTTGATTGGAGTCCACCTGTGGTAAATTCTATTGATTGAACATGATTTGGAAAGGCACACACCTGTCTATATAAGGCCCCAAAGTTGTCAGAGCAAAAACCAAGCCATTAGGTCTAAGGAATTGTCCATAGAGCTCTGAGACAGGATTGTGTCGAGGCACAGATCTGGGGAAGGGTACCAAACAAATTCTGCAGCATGGAAGGTCCTCAAGAACACAGTGGCCTCCATTCTTAAATGGAAGCAGTTTTAAATGGAAGCAGCCACTGTGACTCTTCCTAGAGCTGGCCAAACTGAGCTATCGGGGGAGAGGGGCCTTGGTCAGGGAGGAAGAACCTGATGGTCACTGACAGAGCTCCAGAAGGACAACTATCTCTGCAGCACTCCACCAATCAGGCCTTTATGGTGGAGTTGCCAGATAGATGCCACTCCTCAGTAAAAGGCACATGACAGCCTGGTTGGGGTTTGCCAAAAGGCACCCAAAAAACGGACCATGAGAATCAAGAGACTGATGAAACCAAGATTAAACTCTTTGGCCTAAATGCCAAGCGTCACATCTGGAGGAAACCTGGCACCATCCCTACGGTGAAGCATAGTGGTGGCAGCATCATGCTGTGGGGATGTTTTTTTAGGGGCAGGGACTGGGAGACTAGTCAGGTTGGAGGGAAAGATCCTTGATGAAAACCTGCTCCAGAGACCTCACTGAGTCGACGGTTTACTTTCCAACAGGACAACGACCCTAACCACACAGCCAAGAAAACACGAGTGGTTTCGGGACAAGTCTCAATGTACTTGAGTGGCCCAGCCAGAGCCCAAACTTGAACCAGATCGAACATCTCTGGAAACCTGAAAACAGCTATGCAGTGATACTCCACATCCAACCTGAGCTTGAGAGGATCTGCAAAGAATGGGAGAAACTCCCCAAATACAGGTGTTCAACGCTTGTGTCATACCCAAAAAGACTCAAGGCTGTAATCGCTGCCAAAGGTGCTTCAACAAAGTAGAGTTGGCGGACTGAATAGTTATTTAAATGTGATCAGTATTTATTTTTTGCTAAAACGTCTAAAAAAAAGTTTTTGCTTTGTCATTATGGGGTATTGAGGGAAACAAACTATTTCATCCATTTTAGAATAAGGCTGTAACTTAACATTTGGAAAAAGTGAAATGGTCTGAATACTTTCCGAATGCGCTGTAAATACAGAACCATTTTCAGCAATAAATGTAAACAAAGCGTATCATTACAAGTTGGTAGAACTGCAATTGCACCACCAAAAAGGGAGCAAGAAAAAAAACAAGTGCAATGAATGTTCTGTCATTTATTATAGAGTTGACCCCATTCGATCACATTTGAGTACGTGGGCTAACCATTGAAGCATGTGTTGCTAATTATCTAACCGTACATATATTTGGGAGGATTTCAGGAAAAGTCAATAGACAGACAAACAACGAGCTTACTTCTGTGGTAGATGAAACAGAGTGACTTGATGCCAGAGGTTATCAGCAAGTACAGCATACATAGATACAATACAATTACAGCGCACAAAGCAGTCTTTGGTCTTCTTACCACTATAAACTCATACATATAAATGTGTATTGTATCAAAAGTAGAAATTACATAGCCGTTGAAAGTAAATTCACATTTTTGACATACACTATATGTAATAAAGGAGCATACATAGGAGAGACATTGTATGTGTTAATAAAATGTTGAAACCGTGGCTTTTTTAAGGACTGGTTTTGCCATTTATTTTTTCACAATTATATTTTTCCTGTCCAAATAATTGCATGGTTCTGGCTACCCATGTACTTTCAATATCAGTATCATTCACTTGTATGACAGTATGCAACTAAATATTTTTTAATTTATTTTTTAATATAATATATAGAAACATCTGAAATGCTGAGAGATTGTCATATTGAAGAGCAGACCTGTGCTTTCAATCCTGGGCTTTTAAAACAAGGCCTCTTGAATAGCCTCTGCTGCTGTGTTGGACATGAAGAATAATGTGTGCCAGATTCTCTTGTTTAAATTGTTACTACTAACCCCTGCAGATGAGCCCAGCCCAGAAAAGACTTGTGGCCCCCCTCTTGGAGCAATGATTCTGGTGCCCTCCTAACTTGTTTAGAAGGTTGTTCTGTTGCCTCCTGGCTTGCGTGGTGATTCAGTTGTGAGGCACATGTGATGAACCTTCCGGGTGAGATAGATCAGGGAAGTGCTTTTAAAGTGTTTGAACCGCTGTGGAGAAAGAGGACAATTACAATCTTTATTAGCAACAGAATCACTAATCACTAATAGATCTATGGAAAAATATAAAGAGTGATGTCATCAGCCTCTCACCTCAATAGGACTTGGGGGTCAGGGGTCGTTCTCCTTCTTTACCATCACGTCTCCGTCTCCGGCAAGGATGGTGGAGATCTCTCCCTGCATGAAGGCCCAGGGCACGGTGGATCCAGCCAGAGGGCAGCGCTCGCCGCTGGGGCAGTACACCTCTCCTCCGTTGCCCTGGCTGCGGATGGAGCCACGCGTGCATGGGAAGCAGAACTTGTGGTGCGGGACAGATGGACACTGGACAAAATGAGTGTCCTCCAGACGCTCTCGGCAAAGGGTGCAGCAGAGCAGGGCGCTTGGGGTGCCGCTTCCAGACTCCCCGACGCTGGTGGTGCTTGGCCCCCCTTGGCCCATAACTGCCTGGGAGACTGCGGCAGAGGCTGAGGAGGGACTGCCACTGGTTGGGCGGCCAGATGCAGAGGAGTGGGCCGAGGACATTCCGGGGCCATCTCGGGACATCTGGTTGGAGCTCAGGCTGTCGGCCACTCCCATGAGCGCTGAGATGGGTGAGGGCTGGCTGTGGGAGCGGGGCGGGCCGTCCTGGGGGTTGGGCATGCCTGAGCCCAGGGGCTCCATGCCTGGATAGGCACCTCGAGGCCAGGGATCCCTGGCTGGGTGATCCCCCATGGGCCTTCCTTCACTATCTCCGTTTTCTGAGCCAGGGGATGCTTTGCGTCGCCGTGCAGCACCCTTTGGAGGTGCAGAGCGAGCGGCAGGCGCCATTGGCATGCCGCCATCTGCGTACAACTGTGGAAGAACATCGGGCATCGGTGGCTCCTTAAATGAACGCACGCCATCGCTCAGGAGCTCAGTGAGTGCACGCCAGTCCCCAGCGCCCTGCCGCCTCTCGTATTCCACATAGCGCAGCCCAGAGTTCACTGCTTTGCCTGCGTCTTTGTTAGAGTCACGGAACATCTGCCTGACCAGCTCCGTGATGCCAGAGAACACTATTCCAGAGCCGCTGGGGTACTCCACAAACACCTTCAGCTCAAACTCGGGCCCGGCCCCGGCTTCGAAAGCGAGGATGCGCCCCACCAAGTTGTGGTCTTTCCTGAAGCGCACGCTGAAGGGGGCACAGCCACAGAGGGTCACCAGGACTTCTCGTACCACTTTGGGGCGGTTGGGCCAGCCCTCTGCCCGGCTCCTGGCGCTCTCCGCTAGCTCAGCCATGACCTCCCCATTCCTCCAGCCTGCTTCCAGACCCACCAGAGCAGAGGCACCAGCTCCCAGTGACATAGCTGACACTACCTGACGCCTACTAACATCACCCATTATAGGGCCAGAGGAGGCAGCCATCTGTTGGCCCCCAGCCCTGGTGCCTAGAACGGGGGCCAACAAGCCGTGAGGGGGCCCCACTAACCCCTGGGCTATCAAAGCATGAGGTATGGTCCCATGTAGCGCAGGTATGGCCCCAGCCATAGCCCGTCTGGTGTTGGGGCTCTGCCTGCTCCCTTCTGACATACTCACATCTTCAGCTCTGTGCAGACCATTGGGAAGGCGGGGGGAAACTCCATACTCTCCCCTAACCCTGTCTAAACGCTCTGCGTGCTGCCTCCCTCCTTCCATTGGCCCACCTGAGCTGGGTTTGCCTTGCTGAGGGCCTGGGGACCTTCCGTCCAAAACACCGTGGCTGCTCTTCAACTGCCTGGCCGTCTCAATTAGAAGCTCGATTCTGTCTGCCCCGTCGTAGTTCACACATCCCCGGCAAACAGCTTCGCTGAATTCCCAGAGCATGGCCCAGGGCATCTTGGGCAGATCGCAGAGATAGCACCATTGCCGCCTAGATGATGCCTGTGAGGCAGACGACATGTTGTTTACAGGCCCTCGCACAAACTTTCTTGAGCGGCCAACGCGTTTCAGTCTTTACTTTTCGCGGATTTTTCAATATTCAGTCACGTCGAACAACATGCCCCGATTTTGTTGTAAACTATGAAACTGTCCGAACAGCTCTTGTCGATTGCCGCTTTTAAAAGTTAGCTACGTTTTCTTTCTCGGGCTGCCCGTGTCGTTATGTCTGGGAGGAAGTAAAATGAGTTTAAGACACCGGATACACCTACTGCATTGCTGTTGAATTCTGGGAGTTGTAGTTGAAGTCTGAACTTCTCTCATAGAAAGCTAGCCAGCTCACACGCATTGAACAATGAAAACTTAGCTACTAACTAGGTACATGAGTAATGCAATTTTCAGTCCCCAATGCTTCTTCTACGCATGATGGCAAAAGATAAATGATGGGACTAGTTTATATTTACTGAAGTTGATAATATCTAGAATTTCCGAGATACCATTTAAAAATGTCAACATTTTGAGATACACACAGACCATATATATTTAAGCAATAAGGCACGATGGGGCATGGTATATAGCCAATATACCACAGCTAAGGGCTGTTCTTAGCTGTGGTATATTGGCCATATACCACGAACCTCTGAGGTGCCTTATTGCTATTATAAACTGGTTACAAATGTAATTAGTGCAGTAAAAATAAATATTTTGTATACCCACGGTATGCAGTCTGATACACCACGGCTGTCAGCCAATCAACATTCAGGGCTCTAACCACCCAGTTTATAATTCTTCATTTGTAACATTGTGAGGTGATTTCAAAGGTGACACCACATGAGTGTTTTCCTGGGGCCCAAAGTTTATCCTGATCTGGTAGGCAAAGCTAACCAGGAAAAACTCCGGACCCTAGTTCTAGGGTATGACAAAGTAAAAAATCAGCTGTAATTTTATATGGGCTATAATGGGACCAGTTCTAATCAGGCCACACATTTTTTTTTTACGACAACTGCGATTAGACAACAGAACTAACAGGAATGAGCTTGCTTTATGCAGGGTTGCATTGTGTAGGCAATTGCATCGGTACTTAAACAGTTACTCACGCAGTATGTCATCACTGTGCAGTGTTGGGAAAAAGTACACAATTGTCATTCTTAAGTAAAAGTACTACTTGAGTAAAAGTCTAAAAGTATTTGATTTTAAATATACTTAAGTATCAAAAGTAAAAGTATAAATCATTTCGAATTGCTTATATCAGGTAAACCAGACTGCAAGATTTTCTTGTTTTTATTTTTAAATTGATGGATACTCAGGGTCCCACTCCAACACTCAGACATAATTTAAAAATGAAGCATTTGTGTTTAGTGAGTCAGCCAAATCAGAGGCAGTAGGGATGAGCAGGGATGTTCTCTTGATAAGTACGTGAATTGGACCATTTTCCTGTCCTGCTAAGCATTCAAAATGTAACGAGTACTTTTGGGTGTCAGGGAAATGCATGGAGTAAAAAGTACATTATTTTCTTTAGGAATGTAGTGGAGTAAAAGTAAAAGTTGTCAAATATAAATAGTAAAGTACAGATACCCCAAAAAACGACTTAAATAGTACTTTAAGTACACAACTGCTATTGTGTTTATTAATTCCAGTCAATAATTTTGGATTCATAAGGTTTAGGTAGCCTAATCACCCGAAGTTTGAATATAATCCAAATTTGATCACATTCACATGTTCTCTTAACACATATAAATAGTCGATAAATACATAGCTTATGGTCTATAAATACATGGCGTTACCGCTTCGTTTCCCCTGGCCAGAGGGGATAAGACTTCATAGTCTTCTCTAGGCTACCTACAGTTGTGGTTGTTATCAGTAGGTTACACTTAATCAGACTGAAGCACAGATTAATTGTGCATGAGCTAACAAATCATGAGGCAAAACAGACTAAACAACAGTACTTGGTCCCTCTTTTCAGCGCTTTTGTGTTTATTAAACCTAATCTAAAGTGTTGCGGCAAATACCAGCTCACCACATGTTTGCCAGTGGCCCTGTTGTGCTGTTCTCTGCAATGATAGATGATATAAATCTCCACATAATGCTACAAATGAAGAAACATATCCAGTTTGTTCTATCTCAAAATGTCGAGTTACTATCTCGATTTAAAAAAAATAGTATCTCAACATTTTTACATAGGTATCTCAAATTGAGATAGTATAAAAAAATACATCTTATAAATTGATGGCTGGAATGGGCTTCCTTCCATACAAGACAGTGCCGTTTTAATGTGCTTATCTGATTTGCTTGGTGAGGCCATGGCATGAGGGAATGTCCGTTGTCCCCAATTGAGTGAAAAGTAGGCTCTTTCTTTGTCTATTCATAACTGTTAAGCTAACTACAGGTGTAAACTATATACTCAGATGTTGAAACAAATTCGCGAATTAGCTAAGTATTTTGATTGAATTTGACTTTTGTCAAAAGTTTTGGTGACGTTCATGTCTAACGTTACTCAATGCGAGCTAGCTAACTAATGCATAGTTAGCTAACGTTATCTAGCTAACGTTACAGTACACAATAATGTTAAATTGGTGAAAGAAATTACGTTTGCAGTAAGTAGCTAGCCAGTTACTTTTACGCTCATACTTTTATTTTATATAACTAACCACCTGGGTAGATATTTGTAGTCAACTATTTGTTAGCTAACGGTTAACTTGCTAGCAAAGTTGAATTTAATTTCACCCAAATATCAACATTGTTTTTTGGTTTTGTCCATTTTAGAAATGTGGACCATCCAGGTCTCCCTCATTCTGAGCTTTCTGTGTGGAAGAGGATTAGGAGGAGCAGCTAGAGGAGAGTGTGAATGGGGTGTCAGTCTGTGTGAAATCGGTGACCCCCTCAACAGCATTTCAACCTGTAACTTTGAGAGTCCTCTGACCACCCTGTCAGGAGGCATAGAGATGCAGCAGTTCAGCACCAAGGTTCAGGACATTATAAAGACTCTGACTGACCAGCCAGTCAACACCCAGGAGAGTACCACTGTGAGTTTCCAACCCAGTCGAAGTACAGTGGTTGAGATTTATACTGTGTAACTAGAGGAAGATTCTTCACTGGTTAACTGTGCACAGTTTCTGTTCTGCAGAGTTATCTTGGCTTCCCTTACTACCTACGCATAGACCTACTGTGTGGTTCAAAGGTAACATAACACCTCTCACATCCTTTAATATGACTTATTTTGAATGCAAACACATCGACTAGAAGAATAATCTACATGTTTGTTCGAACAGGAGTCTTCTAAGCGTGCCATTCAGGAGGCCTTTCTCACAGGGTTGACCCCCAATGTAGTCCTGACCTTCCAGGAACCCGTCCACCCCATCCGCCTCAAATCGCAGAGACTGCAGACCATTCTCACCACAGCCCCCCTGCTGGACAGTGGTATGTGCGCATGTGTGTCAGTTTTGTCTTGTATGTTAATTTGAACTAGGCCAAGTTTTTATGAGCTTGCAGCTGTATGTGCTACATGTGTGGTCTGTTTGTAGAGTGGAATTCACTCATGTTCATTTGTGCTCCCGGTCAGGAATGTCAAGTGTGTGTGTGTGTTTTCCTCTGCAGTGCCCTGTGACAGCGACCTGTGCCAGCTGGGTTGGTATGCTCCCATGCCCATCCTTAATGGGTCGGTAGTATACAGGGTTCAAGTGGTGTCAAATGGCAAGGGGCAACTGGTGCCTGAGAGAAGGTCAGTGACAACTGTTTGTGTATTTAAATGTGCACGCATGCATAGGCCTATACCACACAGTGTCTGCCTAGCGTTGGTCATGTACTTGCTTCACTTTACAGGATGTCAAATCAGCCACACGTAAAAGTTTACTATTCAATTCTCATCTAGAAAATGTTTTTTGGGGTATGGCTATTAAGAAATAAGACACGAGGGAGTATGGTATATGGCCAATATACCACGGCTAAGGGCATTTCTTATGCACAACGCATCGCAGAGTGCCTGGACACAGCCCTTAGCCGTGTATATTTTGGCCATATACCACAAACCCCCGAGGTGCCTTATTGCTATTAATAGTAATTAGAGCAGTAAAAATAAATGTTTTGTCATACGGTCTGATATACCATGGCTGTCAGCCAATCAGCATTCAGGGCCAGAACCAAGATCATGACCCTCTCTCTACATGACTGCTGAACTGCATGCTGTGTCTGTGTTTGTGTGAGCAGCTTTGCAGTGAATGTTAATGGCTATGTGCGCACCACTGACAGAGGGGAGACGGAGATCTCCTTTGGTACGGAGGTGAGGGACAGACATCCACAAAGAGGGAGAGGAGGAAGGAGAGAGAAAATTAAGCTAATAGACATTCTGTAGATGTGTGGGTGGTTTTGTGTGAAAATGGTGCGAAAATGTTTTGCACTAGGTGTCTTCTGAATGAAGGATTTTTAAAGAGATGTAAACAAAAATGTATTGAAGTTGATTATCCACGAGTAATTGTTAAAGTATAGATTATTTATGATTTATGATATTTCAAATGTATATACAGTGCTCTGCTCTTTCTGTCTCTCTCTGTTCGTATGTCTATAGATGCCAGCACTGGAGGACATGATGGTTTTGGGCAGTCCCTCTCGCCCTCTGTGGGCAGTGGTGCAGAATTCTCCCGTCCTCATCCTCCCTGGTATTCCTGGCTTCAAGGCTGTTCTGATGACCGCCACAGAGTTCCAGCACACCTCCCCCATCGAGGTAAAACCAGACACATAGTGTAAAGATGCAGGCTCATTGACTGTTTGTGTGAGTGTGTAGTACTGTGTACCCAGCAGACCTGGGTTCAAATAGCATTTGAAAAAAGTTCAATCTATTTTGTCAGGGAGTCATGCTTAGACTAAGGTCTCTTTTGCAGATTAGCCCTGTAATTACAAAAATAAAAGTCAATACAATACATTATGCAAAACAGAGATACAAAAATACATTCATGGAAGGCAAACATATTATTCGTCAAAATATCCCCAATCAGCTGCCTGAATTGCTATAGAGGCACCAAATCATCCAATTTCAAATCAAATAAAATAAAATAAAATAAAATTTTATTAGTCACATACACATGGTTAGCAGATGTTAATGCGAGTGTAGCGAAATGCTTGTGCTTCTAGTTCCGACAATGCAGTAATAACCAACAGTAATCTAACCTAACAATTCCACACTACTACCTTACACACACACACAAGTGTAAAGGGATAAAGAATATGTACATAAAGATATATGAATGAGTGGTGGTACAGAACGGCATGGCAGATGCGTACGAAATGGTATAGAGTAGCGTAATATACGTTAGTGAGAGGAGTACTGTAGGGTATGTAAACATAAAGTGGCATAGTTTAAAGTGGCTAGTGGTACATGTATGTCATAAAGATGGCAAGATGCAGTAGATGATATAGAGTACAGTATATCAATATGAGATGGGTAATGTAGGGTATGTAAACATTGTATTAAGTGGCATTGCTTAAAGTGGCTAGTGGTACATTTTTACATAATTTCCATCAATTCCCATTTTTAAAGTGGCTGGAGTTGAGTCAGTATGTTGCAGCGGCCGCTAAATGTTAGTGGTGGCTGTTTAACAGTCTGATGGCCTTGAGATAGAAGCTGTTTTCAGTCTCTCGGTCCCTGCTTTGATGCACCTGTACTGACCTCTGCCTTCTGGATGATAGCGGGGTGAACAGGCAGTGGCTTGGGTGGTTTGTTGTCCTTGATGATCTTTATGGCCTTCCTGTGACATCGGTGGTGTAGGTGTCCTGGAGGGCAGGTAGTTTGCCCCTGGTGATGCGTTCTCAGAGCCTCACTACCCTCTGGAGAGCCTTACGGTTGGTGGGCGGAGCAGTTGCCGTACCAGGCGGTGATACAGGCCCGACAGGATGCCTGCTCGATTGTGTGTATCTGTAGAAGTTTGTGAGTGCTTTTGGGGTGACAAGCCGAATTTCTTCAGCCTCCTGAGTGAAGAGGCGTGCTGCGCCTTCTTCACAACGCTGTCTGTGTGTGGGTGGACCAATTCAGTTGTCCGTGATGTGTCACCGAGGAACTTAAACTTTCCACCTTCTCCACTACTGACCGTCGATGGTGGATAGGGGGTGTCTCCTCTGCTGTTTCCTGAAGTCACAATCATCTCTTGTTTTGTTGACGTTGAGTATGAGGTTATTTTCCTGACACCACACTCCGAGGGCCCTCACCTCCTCCCTGTAGGCCGTCTCGTCGTGTGTTGGTGATCAAGCCTACCACTGTAGTGTCATCCGCAAACTTGATGATTGAGTTGGGAGCGTGCATGGCCACGCATGTCGTGGGTGAACAGGGAGTACAGGAGAGGAGCGCACCCTTGTGGGGCCCCAGTGTTGAGTGATCAGCGGGGTGGAGATGTTGTTACCTACCCTCACCACTTGGGGGCGGCCCGTCAGGAAGTCCAGACCCAGTTGGCACAGGGCGGGGTCGGACCGCAGGCTCGAGCTTGATGACGAGTTTGGAGGGTTATGGTGTTAAATGCTGAGCTGTACGATGAACAGCATTCTCACATGGTATTCCTCTGTTCCAGATGGGTTAGGGCAGTGTGCAGTGTGGTTGCGATTGCGTCGTCTGTGGACCTATTGGGTCGGTAAGCAAATGGAGTGGGTCTAGGGTGTCCGGTAGGGTGGAGGTGATATGGTCCTTGACTAGTCTCTCAAAGCACTTCATGATGACGGAAGTGAGTGCTACGGGGCGGTAGTCGTTTAGCTCAGTTACTCTAGCTTTCTTGGAACAGGAACAAGGTGGCCTCTTGAAGCCATGTGGGAACAGCAGACTGGGATAAGGATTGATTGAATATGTCCGTAAACACACCAGCCAGCTGGTCTGCGCATGCTCTGAGGACGGCGGCTGGGGAATGCCGTCTGGGGCCTGCAGCCTTGCGAGGTTAACAGCACGTTTTAAGATGTTGTACCTCACTCCTGTCTGGCTTGAGTGAGGAGAGGAGAGCCGCAGTTGGTGTGAGTTGTGGCCGTGTCAGGTGTGTCCTTGGTATAGTGCGTCGTAAGCGGTGGGTAGTGATATTCGTTAAAGCGGCAAGTGTTGTTTTAGTCTGGTTGGGGAGCAGATGACATCCCTGGTCCGTCGTGACGGGCGTGGTTTTTCTTTGGTGAATCCGTGATTGATGTCAGGGACTCCGCTGCCACAATACCGTTCTTGTGTCTGACTGTGATTCGGACTGATTTTTGTCTGCTGCTGACGTGGGAGACTTAGTCTGTTTGGAATTTGGCCTTGGCGCGGAGAGTAATAGTCTAAGCTGTTTGTATTTCGGGTCATGGCCGGTTCCTGGGTCACGCTTGGCCTGGTTAAGAAGCAGGTGGTTGCGCGCTTGTCAGTGGTTCAACGCGAATGCTGCCGTCAATCCACGGTTTCTGGTTTGGGAATGTTTTTATCGTTGCTGGTGGTACGACATCGTAAATGCACTTCCTAATGAACTCGCTCACCGAATCAGCATATTCGTCAATATTGTTGTTGGACGCGATGCGGAACATTTCACACGCGTGATCGAAGCAGTCTTGAAGCGTGGATTCAGATTGGTCCGACCAGCGTTGAACAGACCTGGAGCGCGGAGCTTGTTGTTTGAGTTTCTGTTTGTAGGCAGGAAATCAAACAAAATGGAGTCGTGGTCAGCTTTTCCGAAAGGGGGGCGGGGGAGGGCCTTATAAGCGTCGCGGAAATTAGTATAACAATGGTCTAGTGTTTTTCCAGCCCTGGTAGCACAATCGATATGCTGATAGAATTTAGGGAGTTTTGTTTTTAGATTAGCCTTGTTAAAATCCCCAGCTACGATGAATGCAGCCTCAGGGTGTGGTTTCCAGTTTACAAAGAGTCAGATAAAGTTCGTTCAGGGCCATCGATGTGTCTGCTTGGGGGGGAATGTATACGGCTGTGATTATGATTTTGGAGAGTTTTGGAGATTATTCCACAAGTAAGGTGAATTTTGTTTCTTCTAAAACCTGATTTACACAACTCTTGTCGACTGAATTATCTGCTTTCTACTATTAAGCAAGAGGCATGACATATTTCTATAGAAGAAGCCAATTTCTATTCTAAGCTTCTTAACTTACTGCTCAATATGCTTTTTAAAAGATGGATGCCCAGACATTTGTAAGCTGGGACACGATAATGTGGACCCCATCCAAAGTACATATGCTTAAGTTATTGGCGTCATCTCTATCCGTTCTAGAAAACAACATATACTTAGTTTTAGTTTTACCCGCTTTCAAAACTAATTTAAGGTCAAATGTTTTCTGTAAAACAATGAAGTTCAGATAGAGCCTGGTTAACAGAAAGGGCAATAGAATACACAACAATATCGTCCTCATACAAGTGACAGTTACAATTTTTTACAGACAAACCAATATTGTTTATATAGATAGTAAAAAGTACATCACCTAAATTCAACCCCTGTGGGACACCTTTTGTAATATCAAGGAAACCTGACTTAACACCATCAGAAAATACACATTGTGTCCTGTCAGGCAGGTAGTTTTTAAACCAATTACATGCAGCCTCATCCAGACCAATTTTGGACAACCTTTTTAATGAATAATGAGTAGTCAACAGTGTCAAAGGACTTTTACAGGTCAATGAAAAGGGCAGCTCAATGTTGCCTTTTGTCCATACAGTTAACTATATCATTTATAACCAATGAAGCAGCAGAGATAGTGCTGCCTGAAGCCAGATTGAGGAACTCTTAAAATACATTTTGTAGATAGGAACTATCTTAGCTTAGAGTTGATCAGAGTTTCTAATAATTTTGCCAGGCAAGAAAGTTTAGAGAGAGGGTGGGAATTATTTCGTTCTGATGGGTCACCATCTTTGTGGAGAAGGAGCACATGGGTCGCCTTCCAAACGCTCGGGATAAAACCAGATATGATCACCGGACAAAAAAATGGTTAATGATTCAGCAATCAAGGGGCCGGAAACCTGCAGTAAAAACGGGTCAAGCATATCAACCCCAGTAGGTTATGTAACATCAATCTTAAGCAAGGAAGTTAGCACATCACAGGTAGTAACTTGTTGAAATGAAAACACAGATTTACTAGTAGTTGAGGAGTTTTCAATCAAGTCAGCTAGAGGCTGGGAACAACAAACTGACTGACCAGGGCCCGGTATCCCGATTGCGATGGAACTTAGGTTTACGAGTGTTTTAACTATGCATCTTTCCTACAACGGCTGAAGATGTAACGTACATTTCCCAAAACACCCCACAGATACGTCGTTGAGGCATGTCGATACTGATAGGATCAAAAGAACGCTGCTCTCGGATCAGCTTTCTCCATTAAATTCTTAACTTAACATTAGAATTATTCTACAATACTGATGATGGATCAGCTCCTAGAAAGATATTATCACCTATGGCTGCAAATATTGATGCGGCTTATTATAATGCTTACCCTATAACAGGTTACCAACTTTGTTAAAGCAAGGCCCCTGAACTCTCATGTATTTTCTGCACTATGCAATGATATGGGCAGCAACCATGTAACGCTTTTACAACATTTAGAAGTGCGCTGGTTATCAAGGGGCAAAGTATTGACAATTTTTTTTGAATTGAGAGACGAGCTTAAAGTTTTCTTTACTGACCATCATTTTCACTTGTCTGACCGCTTGCATGATGACGAGTTTCTCACACGACTGGCCTATCTGGGTGATGTTTTTTCTCGCCTGAATGATCTGAATCTAGGATTACAGGGACTCTCCGCAACTATATTCAATGTGCGGGACAAAATTGAGGCTATAATTAAGAAGTTGGGGCTCTTCTCTGTCTGCATTAACAAGGACAACACACAGGTCTTTCCATCATTGTATGATTTTTTTGTGTGCAAATGAACTCAAGCTTATGGACAATGTCAAATGTGATATAGCGAAGCACCTGAGTGAGTTGGGTGCGCAATTACACAGGTACTTTCCCGAAACGGATGACACTAACTGGATTCGTTATCCCTTTCATGCTCTGCCTCCAGTCCATTTACCAATATCTGAACAAGAGAGCCTCATCGAAATTGCAACAAGCGGTTCTGTGAAAATTAAATTGAATCAGAAGCCACTGACAGATTTCTGGATTGGGCTGCCCTCAGAGTATCCTGCCTTGGCAAATCGCGCTGTTAAGACACTGATGCCCTTTGCAACCACGTACCTATGTGAGAGTGGATTCTCGGCCCTCACTAGCATGAAAACTAAATACAGGCACAGACTGTGTGTGGAAAATGATTTAAGATTGAGACGCCCTCTAATACAACCCAACATTGTGGAGTTATGTGCATCCTTTCAAGCACACCCTTCTCATTAACCTGTGGTGAGTTATTCACAATTTTCGATTAACAAATTAGGTGTTATATGTAAGATGGTTAAATAAAGAGCAAAATTATTGATTATTATTATTTGTGCACTGGTCCTATAAGAGCTCTTTGTCACTTCCCACGAGCCGGGTTGTGACAAACTCACACTCATTCTTATGTTTAATAAATGTATCGTATAGTGTGTGGCAGGCTTACAATGTTGGCAAAAAACAACATTTGAGAGTGCGCTGACTCTGGTGCTAGAGGGGGTACGCAGCTGGAGGTTGAATGTTTGAAGGGGTACGGGTCTATAAAAAGTTTCGGAACCACTGCCCTATAATAATGCACTAAATCAAGATTTGGAACATCATTATGCACATGTTAGGCTACACTTCATGAAATATATTGAGACAAATTACAGACGGTAGCGTACAAGTAGAAAAATAGAACTCAATGGATTGAACATAGGCCTATAGCCTAGTGTAGGCTATTTATATTTGAATGTAGTCATCTGTTTTAATTTGAAGCATCTTTCTTTATATTGTTTGTATGAATTGCAAAGACATTGGCAACTTTGTATTTGTATTTTGTAATCAACTTTGTTCTGAAGTTATCAGCTGTCACAGAGAGGCGGATAAGCCATGTGATTCAATGTTTAGTGGAGATCTTCTGTATATAAAGTGACACAGGAGGGCAAAAGAACATCTAATGACGCACTTAGCTGTTCTTGTCTGGGGCAGGTGTTAGATTACGAGCGCTTTCAAGTGCAACGTTAATTACGATGGTTTTGGGAAACAGCTCTGAGATTTAACGATGCTCCTACGAAGGTTCTAATGATGAACTTAGCCTTAAGATGCTTTTGTGAAATCGGGCCCATGGCTATAAAATAATCCTCAAATTAAAATATACATTATGATTAAAAGCATCAAAAACATTTATTGTAATGATGCCTGAGTCTGACAGAACTTGCTTAGGCAGGGAAGGGGAGGGAATTAGCACACTTCAGCAAATACATTTTTTTCACGAATTTATAAGAATCACCAGCAGGGTCAGAAATAGAGCTTAACAAGTAGTTGGATTTAGCTTTCTTAATCAAGATAGTACAACTGTTTCTGAGTTGTCTGAAAGATTTCCAATCAGAGACAGTCAGTTTTCCTAGCTTTGGCTGAGGCTTGGTTTCTCTTGTGAATAAGCTCTGAAATATCAAATGAATACCAAGAGTTTGATTTGTTCTTAACTCTATATTGTTTCAAAGGTGCATGTTTATCTGCTAGGCACCAGCCTGGGCAACTCCAGTCCTCGGGGGCCTGATTGGTGTCACACTTTTGTCCCAGTCCCAGCTAACACACCTGACTACAATAATCAACTAATCATGATCTTCAGTTTACAATGTAATTAGTTTAAATCAGCTGTGTTTGCTAGGAGGGGCAAAGTGGGGGAAAGTGTGACACCAATTAGGCCCCCGAGGACTGGAGTTGCCCAGGCCTGTCAGACCTCAGACAGCAAGGGGAATAAAAATAGAGGAGAAATGTTCAATGGCTAACTGAGTCAGGAATACAGGAAACTCTGGATAACTCGCATTGGGATAATTCATGTAAAACGATAAAAGCCGATTAAGTATATTTATTGTCCGTAGAGGTTCGGCCACTGTTGCGACTCGATAGGTTTGGGAGATCCCTCGATGACCAACGGGATGTGGGACATGGTGGACCCAAGCCAATCAGTAGAATACCCCGAGGCTGGGGGATTGCAGTCCTCCGCAAGTAAACAGTTGTTGCATTGGAAATTGGGCCGGTCCACGTTGTCCCAAAACAGAGCAAAATAGATGCAACTCCTACAACGTAGGAAACGTTTACATTTGATATTTTTGTTTCGTATACTCCCAATAATAAACTATACAAAAAGCTGAAAATGTTTAAATGCTTTAGTTGTGCTTGATTGAGCTTGCATGGTGCAATGGATCTAATGGAATAGTCCCTAAAGTGCAAACCCTGCCCATCTGTCACACCAAACAGGCTCAAGCAAATGTTTCATTTTAGTCCATTTCAATTCCAATTTTCCTGAATGCTTCTCCATAAGAAAAACATTGTAATTTCAGTTTACTATCTGAATTTACATAGAATTAACCCCCACTCTGGTATGCATGTGTGTCCAAACGGTTTACACTTAGGTGGGCATCGAGAGCTGTTGGGCGGGCTCCCTGAACTGCCCCCAGGTGGAGTTCTCCTCCATGATCTTGGAGGCAATCTCCACAGAGAGCTCCCTGTTCATCCGCCAGAACCAGCTGCTGCACCGCTTCGTGGGCAACTTCTCTCTGCTGCCTCTAAGAGTCCCGCCCTCAGGTACCAGCGCACCGTCAGACACTGCTGGCTCCCATTCACCCTGCTTACACACTGGAACATGAAATCTGGAATCTCTGTCCCCTGTGTTCACAGAATAAATCAAATCAAAGTTTATTTGTCACGTGCGCCGAATACAACAGGTTTAGACCTTACAGTGAAATGCTTACTTACAGGCTCTAACCAATAGTGCAAAAAAGGTATTAGGTGAACAATAGGTAGGTAAAGAAATAAAACAACAGTAAAAAGACAGGCTATATACAGTAGCAAGGCTACATACAGACACTGGTTAGTCAGGCTGATTGAGGTAGTATGTACATGTAGATATGGTTAAAGTGACTATGCATATATGATGAACAGAGAGTAGCAGTAGCGTAAAAGAGGGATTGGTGGGTGGCGGGACACAATGCAGATAGCCCGGTTAGCCAATGTGCGGGAGCACTGGTTGGTCGGCCCAATTGAGGTAGTATGTACATGAATGTATAGTTAAAGTGACTATGCATATATGATAAACAGAGAGTAGCAGCAGCGTAAAAATAGGGGTTGGGGGGGGCACACAATGTAAATAGTCCGGGTAGCCATTTGATTACCTGTTCAGGAGTCTAATGGCTTGGGGGTAAAAACTGTTGAGAAACTTTTTGTCCTAGACTTTGTCCTAGAAATTGCACAGTTGATTCTCAAACTGAGACTACGGCACCTAGAGACGCATGAACACAGATGAAATTACGTATTCATTCATTAATATTATGTTTCTGTCCATCAAGTTAAACAACTCAACTATTGTTGGATAAGCTGCATACGTAAAAAGACTGTCAACAGATGACTCACATTGAAAAAAAACAGTGGCAAAATTTCGGGCACAAAGTCTCTTTGTGGCCATAGCATTCAGGTCCACTAACAAAACCATACATAGCTCCATTAAAACTCTCCGTATCCCCCTCTCTCTACCCTGTGTCAGAGGCGTGGCAGCAGGTGCTGCGCACAGTGTGTGTGTCCCGCATGGTGCCTGTGTTCATCCCGTACCACGACACCGAGTACTTCTACATCCTGGGAGGAGGCTGGCAGAAGGGCACCCTCTACAGGGCCCAGGTCTACGGTCAGTCAGTCAGTTAGTTAGTTATTCAAGCAGACAGGCAGCCAGTCAATTAGTCAAACAATGAATCAGTCAGCCAGTCAGTCCCAAACCTCTGGCTTTCATCTGCTGTCAGATATGATGATTCTTTTTTTACTCAGGCTATGTGCTTAGCTGTCTCTTATTTTGGATTTCCTTCTCTGTTTTTTTCTTATCACACAATTCTCTTAGTCTTTACTTCTCTTATTATTTTCCACGGTTCAATTTCCCCAACAGATGGGGATGTGACGTTTACTCAGTTGCTAGACTCCAAGGGCAGAACTGCTTGCGAGTTTATGAACAGTGAGTTCACCAGCCACCATATTTTCCATGAATTACCATGAATGTTTTATATTAAGGTTTTTTGTAGTACAATACACAACTGTCTAATGTAGGCTAACTGATGGTTGTGTTATGATATATTATTTTTCACTGTCTGCCGACCCGGGTAAAATTGTATTTTAAATTATTTTAAATACTTTATCTGTGCTTGATTGAACTTGCCTGGCCTAATTAACTAATAGAATAGTTACAAAGGTGCTAACCCTGCCAAATTGGTGCTCAAGCAAACGCTGAAAGTATTTGAATGAATTCAAGTAGTATTTGAACCCAGGTCTGAACTGTTTAGATTCACGCCTCATGTGTATATTATCCTCAGGTAAAGCCTGCCAGGTCAAATGGGCAGCCCAGGATTCTTCTCACAACCACCTGATTGACTTGATTCTCCTCGAACTGCTACTGGACAATAAACAGGCCCACTCCTACCACCTCCTCATATTAGGTACAGTAGTAACATGTTATTTCAGATAATTTACAGAAACTTTGAAGCCCGAAAGTCTGCACACTATAATTTCAATGTAACAGAGTGGTGTGAGAAGTAGGACATGTAATAATACGACTGTTTCTGGTCTTTGCAGACAATAATTTCCACCTTGGCGACACCTTGCCCAAGTATATACCAAAAGGTATTTTCTGCCCCTCTTATATATGTTTTGCATTTTGTAACTGAGTTGAGTTGGTTTAAACTCACTCCTCAGGTTGAAATACCCCCACCCGCTAGCTTTTCGGTGGTGCAGCTGGCTAAGGTGTTTCCAGAGGACGGTCACGTGTGTTTGCAAGACCGAGGATGCAAGATTGAGTACCAGTGTGAACTCTTGAGCGAGGAAGCTAAACTATTGAGCGACAGCGTAACCACATTAATATTATGTATTATATTATGTGAAATATTGACTTGTTTTGCATTAGGGTGAGTAACGGTGTGTGTTTGTGCAGGCAGTGGAGACTCGTTCACGGTGGTGACCAAGACTCAGGAGAATGTCACAGTGACTCTGCACTTGAGGGGCATGGTGTTCAACCCCATCAGTGCCATCCTCTACATCTGGGGCAACGCTCTGCTCTGCTCGTGGGTATTCAGCTGTGTGTGTGTGTGTGAGAGAGAGAGAGAGAGAGAGGCAAGCTTACATTTAGGGTTTATATAGCTATAGATTTGAGCGACAGGACTGTGAGCACACACAACTGAAACAGCCTCTGAAATAAAGGCTAGAAAGTAGCATAATTGTGTGCATAACGTTTGTGTAAGGGTTTCCATTAGGAAAATGTGGCGCCGAACATTTGGCTGGCATTATTTTAATTTACCGGACACCCACGGTTCTCAGAATGACAGAAATCACCTCTCCATCACGGTTGACAACTCCACAGTGTCGCCCTCCCAGAGTGCAAAGAACCTTGGCGTGACCCTGGACAACGCACTGTCATTTTCTGCAAACATCAAAGCATAAAATGTTGATAAACAATTATTTCTTCACATTATAAGCAGAGCAATGCACAGGATTGTGCCTTTGGCTACTGAACAATGAAAGAAAGTTGATTTGAAAACCAATAGAACATGAGAGAAATGGGCTACTTGTTTCAATGGCATATAGAACTCTTTATGAAATAATTACCTCCCATGTTTGGTTGTGTTTTGGCTAGGCTGCTTTGAAGCAAGGTGATCATGCCTCATAATATGTCGTAAAACGATCAGGTTTCAAATCATTAAGTGTATGTTTTCAAAATGCATACTGGCTCCAGCTCATTGCAAAGTGGTGTGTGACGCGCTGAAGCCTGCCTACCGTTATATGCACTTGAATGGCAAATGGGAAGTGTGCTTCAGTTACAGTTGAGAAATAAAAAATAGTAGCTCCATGGCTATCAAAACTGTTTTTAACATGCAATTTCATTTAGAATTGTTTGCGCAATGATTGGGCTTTAAAAAAAATCACGTTTCACTCCAGCTGCAAAATAAGCTGTAACAGATTTTCAGCTTAAACTAGGCTCTCTTATCTGTATGTGTGATAAATAATAATCATAACGACTAATGAAAATACATCTGGCCATTTAATTCCACTAAATTATGCAAACTAACCCATAGACCGATAAGTATGAGCGGTCAAATGTATTTGCATCAACTGGTATTTTCATAAATGAATAGGCTAAAAAGCATTATTTTGCAATGGGAATTTTTTTCTTCTCCCAGACAATTAGGTTACGCCAAGTTTATTTCTCGGTTTCGGTTTATAATTTTTTACATCTGCCAAAAGCCAGCTACTATCGGCTAACGGAAACCATGGTGCATGTGTGTGTAAACGCAGGTACAGTTGAAGTCGGAAGTTTACATACACTTAGGTTGGAGTCATTAAAACTCGTTTTTCAACCACTCCACAAATTTCTTGTTAACAAACTATAGTTTTGGCAAGTCGGTTAGGACATCTACTTTGTGCATGACACAAGTCATTTCCCCAACAATTGTTTACAGACAGATTATTTCACTTATAATTCACTCTATCACAATTCCAGTGGGTCAGAAGTTTACATACACTAAGTTGACTGTGCCTTTAAACAGCTTGGAATATTCCAGAAAATTATGTCATGGCTTTAGAAGCTTCTGATAGGCTAATTGACATAATTTGAGTCAATTGGAAGTGTGCCTGTGGATGTATTTCAAGGCCTACCTTTCAACTCAGTGCGTATTTTCTTGACATCATGGGAAAATCTAAAGAAATCAACCGAGACCTCAGAAGGTTTTTTTTTTAGACCTCCACAAGTCTGGTTCATCCTTGGGAGCAATTTCCAAACATCTGAAGGTACCACGTGCATCTGTACAAACAATAGTACGCAAGTATAAACACCATGGGACCACACAGCCGTTATACCGCTCAGGAAGGAGACGCGTTCTGTCTCCTAGAGATGAACGTACTTTGGTGCAGAAAGTGCAAATCAATCTCAGAACAACAGCAAAGGATCTTGTGAAGATGCTGGAGGAAACAGGTACAAAAGTACCTATATCCACAGTAAAACAAGTCCTATATCGACATAACCTGAAAGGCCGCTCAGCAAGGAAGAAGCCATTGCTCCAAAACCGCCATAAAAAAGCCAGACTACGGTTTGCAACTGCACATGGGGGAAAAGATTGTACTTTTTGGAGAAAGCTTGCAAGCTGAAGAACACCATCCCAACCGTGAAGCACGGGGGTGGAAGCATCATGTTGTGGGGGTCCTTTGCTGCAGGAGGGACTGGTGCACTTCACAAAATAGATGGCATCATGAGGATGGAAAATGATGTGGATATATTGAAGCAACATCTCAAGACATCAGTCAGGAAGTTAAAGCTTGGTTGCAAATGGGTCTTCCAAATGGACAATGACCCCAAGCATACTTCCAAAGTTGTGGCAAAATGGCTTAAGGACAACAAAGTCAAGGTATTGGAGTGGCCATCACAAAGCCCTGACCTCAATCCTATAGACAATTTGTGAGCAGAACTGAAAAAGCGTGTGCGAGCAAGGAGGCCTACAAACCTGACTCAGTTACACCAGCTCTGTCAGGAGGAATAGGCCAAAATTCACCCAACTTATTGTGGGAAGCTTGTGGAAGGCTACCTGAAATGTTTGACCCAAGTTAAACAATTTAAAGGCAATGCTACCAAATACTAATTGAGTGTATGTAAACGTCTGACCCACTGGAAATGTGATGAAAGAAATAAAAGCTGAAATAACATTTTCTCTACTGTTATTCTGACATTTCACATTCTTAAAATAAAGTGGTGATCCTAACTGACCTAAGACAGGGAATTTTTACTAGGATTAAATGTCAGGAATTGTGAAAAACTGAGTTGAAATGTATTTGGCTAAGGTGTATGTAAACTTCCGACTTCAACTGTACATGCATGATGCTTGCATGAAGGTAGGTCATATTTGCAGAAAGTCATTGTCTATCTTTTGTCTGTGGTTCCCAACAGTCAAGACCAGGGGATGAGCTACCTGTTCTTTAATGGCTTCCCTCTGGATCAGATGATCAAGTACTTCACTCTGTCCTACCACGGAGAGTTCGCCTTCGTCACAGAGACCGAAGAGGTATATCCGTGTGAAGTACTTTTTTGCTCATTCATTGTGAAATTACGTGTATTTGTGTTACAAACGTGTGTGATATGAAACACTCATTTGTGACAATATAAAATGAGTGTGTGTGAGCATGTTTGTTTGTGTGCACGTGTGTGTGTTTCAGCTGTGGTGGGGGCAGGAGAGCGTGGACCAGGTAATGAGAGTGCGCCCCTCCCTGGGCTGGCAGGCCTTCTCTAGCCTGCAGGCTCTGAAGGGCGACAGCTCCTACTCCATGACCCACAGCCTGCTCACTGTCTTCTACGACTGGGACAAACAGTTGCAGGAGGTAACCCTATAACTATTATCAATTTATAAACGTGGATTGTGTATCAGTCTCATAGGGATGTGTATGATTAACCAGATTGACAAGTGTATTTTGGCAGAATCAGAAAGACAGTTGTGGCAGTCTTAAGATTTGATCACAGTTGTTATATAAAATAGGTTGTACATCACTTGTACAACCTGAGTGTGCACTAGGCCTATTTGTTTTCATGAGAATATACACTGCGTGTACAGAACATTAGGAACACCTTCCTAATATTGAGTTGCATCCCCTTTTGCCGTCAGAACAGCCTCAATTTGTCTGGAATGGACTCTACAAGGTGACAGTTGTGTCAAGTTTGCTGGATGTCCTTTTGGTGGTGGACCATTCTTGAAACACACGGGAAACTGCTGAGTGTGAAAAACCTGAGAGCGTTGCAGTTTTTGACACTCAAACCGGTGCGCCTGGCACCTACTACCATACCCTTTTCAAAGGCACTTAAATCTTTTGTCTTGTCAATCACCCTCTGAATGGCACACGTCTCAATTGTCTGGAGGCTGAAAACTCCTTCTTTTAACCTGTCTTCTCCCCTTCATCTACACCGATTTAACAGGTGACATCAATAAGGGATCATAGCTTTCACCTGGTCAGTCTTTGCAATGGAAAGAGCAGGTGTTCCTAAGTTTTGTATTCTCAGTGTAGATGTTGTATAATTTTATTTTATTAACCCTCTCTCTCGTCTCTCTTTCCTCTCGTTAGGTGGTTTACACAGTGGACTCTAAGGGAAAGGGTTCTGTGGTGAAGAGGGAGCTGCCTGTGCCAGAGATACTTTCCTATAGCCACTTCTCGACCACACCCCGCAAAGTCCACCACTTGGAGTACTGTGCCTTTATCTGGGTTTTATACTGACTACTTCAATGTACATTTTTAGCCGAAAACATATTACCGTTTTCCTTTCTCCTGCCCTTTCCCCTCTCCCCCCAGGTCGTTCAGTACCTTCTCTTTTCCCCTCACCTGCCCCTTCTTCTGGGAGCACATGGCAGACCTGCCCCACCCAGAGCCCTACAACCGTATCCAGCAATACCTGACCCGGCCCCCCCTGGTGCCCACCTCCTTGGGCCTCCAGACCACTGCCTCCCTGGCCACCTACCAGGGCCTGCTGCACCACCTGCTCCAACTGCACTCAGACTACATCATGGTAGGCCTACATCAGCCGTCTGTCTGCTCCATACCACGCCCAATCCCAAGTCGACCCCTATTCACTTGTGGAGATGAGAGGATTTCCCCAGGTCCTACAAATGAGAATGTCATCTCGGTCAACTTACCTGGTAAAATAAGGGTTAAAAAACATTTGACCATTATCTACCTCAGATCTCCACAAGTGCATAGAGCGTAGAATCGAGGGGCCGATTTGGGATTGTGTCCTACTCCTTCATTCTCCTTCCTCTAGCTCCAGTGTAAAGTTACCGCCTCCCATCAGGCTGGTGAAATCACTCACCTCAGTGCTGTTGTGATTGCCAGAGGAGGCATTGCTTTTGTGAAGGATTTAACGATACTGACTTGATTGACTTTACTTCTTTCCAGGACATTGGCGACCCCGTCCATAACCCAACCTGGCGCTGGTGGAAGGACAAAGTTATATATGCGGTCAGATTCTTCTAAGAGTTTGACCCTGCACAGAAAACACACACGCACAGATGGATACACACACAAATATATACACCGTCTGTCACTCCACATGAAAGTTTCCTTTTACCCCTTAATACCAATCGTGTCCTCTTGGCTCCCCAGGACTACTACTTCTACATGGCTAGCAACGGTGTGTCGTCCACAGGCTTCAACGTGGAGATTGGGGGCTACTCCCGGGCCTACATGAGTTCGGAGATCACCTTCCCAGACATGGTGTACCTGGACCGGGTTTCCTCCTTCTCCTTCTCCATCTACATCGCCTGCGGCTCAGCCAAACACCTCTCTGTGGAGGAGAAACCCAGAGGTGGGAGCAGAGAATGGGCTCATGTTCATTAGGCTATATTTAAAAGAAAGTGAATGCTGTTTGTACTCAAGTCATACACCAGTGAAAATCATTTCAACATACTAATGAACTGTTTAAGAGCATTCTGTTGGCGTTCCTGTGATGTTGTTTTACGTCATTTGTTGTGTGTCTAATGATTGTCGTACCTTAAAGAGCTCAGTGACATCAACTACATCTGGCTCTCAGCTGAGGTATCCAACAACCGCTACATCCATGTGTCTGTGACCAGGAACGAGCTCTTCAACAGAGGGGCCGTGTTATATAAGGTAACACATACAGAAACCAAGCCTGAGATACCTCAGTATGTCCTTCACTGTATCACCACCACTTGACTTTTACAACCTACAACATACTTTTCACACAGCTTCATTTTCACATATTTTCAGTTGATCACAGTGGCAGTGTGCTCACAGCTCAGTGTAATATAATATTTGCCATTTAGCAGACACTTTTATCCAGAGCATGCATACATTTTCATATCGGTGGCCCCAGTGGCAATCGAACCCATGGCCCACGACCCTAGCATTGCAAGTGCCATGCTCTACCAACTGAGCAAACAGGTCAAACTGTGTATAGTGTTACCATTACGGAACAGAATTATGTTCTTCCGCATTCCCAGGTGACTGTGAAAGACAGGGGGCTGTTTCCCGGTCAAGTGCTGGCGGGTGAGGGGCTCCTGGCTTTCAACCTCCTGCTAAGGGTGAGACGTGAACCGCGAGGGCCTGGAACAATATGGCTCATATATTTGACAGGGAATGCTACAACTCTGAATGTTTGGATATGTTTTATGAGTAGTGTTGTTGAGTCTTCTATCCACCAGGTGTCTCTCTCTCTCTCTCGAACTGATGTGTGAATGCAGGTGAGCAGCTCGGAGATGAAGTGCTACCAGCAGAAAGACCAGGGGATAGCCCTTAGAGTCAGTATCATGTTGTCTGTACTCCATCTATGCTGTCCTATTTTGTTCGACTCATTTAGTAGGGTCAACTTCAAGACAACCCAATGCATTGAAAACACTGGTGCTATAGACCATTCAATGC
Source organism: Salvelinus sp. IW2-2015 (assembly GCF_002910315.2). Classification (NCBI taxonomy): domain Eukaryota; kingdom Metazoa; phylum Chordata; class Actinopteri; order Salmoniformes; family Salmonidae; genus Salvelinus; species Salvelinus sp. IW2-2015. The sequence continues at coordinate 13,006,612 of NC_036863.1, read as the reverse complement.
CATCTAATGCCTAATTCACATGGCTCGAATATTTTCCTTTCATGTCATCCTTTCCATCACAGTTCCAGCAACTATGGTGGATGTGTTACCAGGCTAGCCCAATACAGCTCAGCTCAGCCCTATAGTGTGACCAGGCATACATGTCTCTGCCACCTGTAACTGATATTCCGTTTTGTTTTGCACCACCACTTAGGGGCTGCACAGGGTGCCCATCTACATTGGCTGCCCTCCCGGGAACCGCCTGGCATTTGACATCACAACCACCCTGGAGCAGTGTGCCAACAACAACAAGCGCTACTTCAACTGCCCCAAACCCGACCCCATCATGCCTTGCTTTTACTATGAAGACCGTGAGACTATGACCCTGAACTAAACCTGATTTGAAATAGTCAATGTTTGCGAAGACATAAGTTTTGACCCTCAACCTAAATCTAAATTGCACACATACATCTTGTACATTAGTGCGGCGGGGAGAACGGCAGTGAAAATGTATAATGTAAGCCCCCTCTAAATAGGGAAAGGGGGATACCTAGTCAGTTGTACAACTGAATGCAGTCAACTGAAATGTGTCTTCTGCATTTAACCCAACCCCTCTGAATCAGAGAGGTGCGGGGGGCTGCAATAATTGACATCCACAGCGCCCGGGGAACAGTGGGTTAACTACCTTGCTTGGGCAGAACGACAGGTTTTTACCTTGTCAGCTCAGGGATTCGATCCAGCAACCTTTCGGTTACTGGCCCAACGCTCTAACTACTAGGCTACCTGCCGTCAACTACCTACCACATTTACATGTCCTCCATTGTGTCTCTGTCTGCAGTGTTCTATCCCTTCTTCTTGATCCAGGACATGGTCTCTGGAGAGTCCGAGAGATTCCTCGGGAGGTAAACCCCCTCCCCCTTCATATCAATCTTATCCCCTCTTGTGCTGCCTTTTTGTACTCAAGACAAAAAAATAAACATCTTTGTGGTTTCTATACATTAATTGCTGTTGTTGAAGCCCATAGCTTGATATCATACTGTCTCTAATTGTTACACTACAGCTATACCTTTAAGGTGGTTGGCGGAGGAGCTTACTCGAAAGATCACATCCGCCTCTACACTCCAGAGGAGGTGCTTATGTATAACAGCCTCAACTACAGGTAATGGAGTTGCACTGGACCTACACAGGAAAACACAAAGGACCCAAATGTATCGTTTTAATATATTAGGACCAGGTTGGTTTAAAATACGGTACCAATAGAGATGCATATTTGTGTGATTCACCCTGGTTTCTCTCTGTCCCACAGCTCCCAGAGGACACTGGTCTGGATGTTTGAAGACATGGACAGCAGTGTTAATATCACTAAGGAAGGATTCGTGGTCATGCATGGCAATACAAACAAGATTCGGTAACACTCACATATATATATATACACATTATTTCAGCTTTTATTTTTTTCATCACATTCCCAGTGGGTCAGAAGTTTACATACACTCAATAAGTATTTGGTAGCATTGCCTTTAAATTGTTTAATTTGGGTCAATCGTTTCAGGTAGCCTTCCACAAGCTTCCCACAATAAGTTGGGTGAATTTTGGCCCATTCCTCCTGACAGAGCTGGTGTAACTGAGTCAGGTTTGTAGGCCTTTTTGCTCGCACACGCTTTTTCAGTTCTGCCCACAAATGTTCTATAGGATTGAGGTCAGGGCTTTGTGATGGCCACTCCAATACCTTGACTTTGTTGTCCTTAAGCCATTTTTCCACAATTCTGGAAGTATGCTTGGGGTCATTGTCCATTTGGAAGACCAATTTGCAACCAAGCTTTAACTTCCTGACTGATGTCTTGAGATGTTTCTTCAATATATCCATATAATTGTCCTTCCTCATGAAGCCATCTATTTTGTGAAGTGCACTAGTCCCTCCTGCAGCAAAGCACCCCCACAACATGATGCTGCCACCCCCGTGCTTCACGGTTGGGATGGTGTTCTTCATCTTGCAAGCATCCCACTTTTTCCTCCTAACATAACGATGGTCATTATGGCCAAACAGTTCTATTTTTGTTTCATCAGACCAGAGGACATTTCTCCAAAAAGTACGATCTTTGTCTCCATGTGCAGTTGCAAACCGTAGTCTGGCTTTTTTATGGCTGTTTTAGAGCAATGGCTTCTTCCTTGCTGAGCAGCCTTTCAGGTTATGTCGACATAGGACTTGTTTTACTGTGGATATAGATACTTTTGTACCTATTTCCTCCAGCATCTTCACAAGGTCCTTTGCTGTGGTTCAAGGATTGATTTGCACTTTTTGCACCAAAGTACATTAATCTCTAGGAGACAGAACGCTTCTCCTTCCTGAGTGGTATGACGGCTGCGTGGTCCCATGGTGTTTATGCTTGCGTACTATTGTTTGTACAGATGAGCGTGGAACCTTCAGGCGTTTGGAAATTGCTCCCAAGGATAAACCAGACTTGTGGAGGTCTACAATAATTTTTCTGAGGTCTTGGCTGATTTCTTTTGATTTTCACATGATGTCAAGCAAAGACGCACTGAGTTTGAAGGTAGGCCTTGAAATACATCCACAGGCACACCTCAATTGACTCAAATGATGTCAATTAGTTTATCAGAAGCTTCTAAAGCCATGACATCATTTTCTGGAATTTTCCAAGCTGTTAAAAGGCACAATCAACTTAGTGTATGTAAACTTCTGACCCACTGGAATTGTGATGCAGTGAATTAATTATAAGTGAAATAATCTGTCTGTAAACAGTTGTTGGAGAAATTACTTGTGTCATGCACAACGTAGATGTCCTAACCGACTTACCAAACTATAGTTTGTTTTAACAAGAATTTGTGGAGTGGTTGAAAACGAGTTTAAATGACTCCAACCTAAGTGTATGTAATCTTCTGACTTCAACTGTATATATACACACATACGTATACACACATATATGTATATACACACACACACATATATACACATATATGTATATATATATTAATTATACACATGTGTGTGTATATATACATATATATATACACATCACATATATATACACTGCTCAAAAAAATAAAGGGAACACTTAAACAACACAATGTAACTCCAAGTCAATCACACTTCTGTGAAATCAAACTATCCACTTAGGAAGCAACACTGATTGACATTAAATTTCACATGCTGTTGTGCAAATGGAATAGACAACAGGTGGAAATTATAGCAATAGCAAGACACCCCCAATAAAGGAGTGGTTCTGCAGGTGGTGCAACAGACCACTTCTCAGTTCCTATGCTTCCTGGCTGATGTTTTGGTCACTTTTGAATGCTGGCGGTGCTTTCACTCTAGTGGTAGCATGAGACGGAGTCTACAACCCACACAAGTGGCTAGGTAGTGCAGCTCATCCAGGATGGCACATCAATGCGAGCTGTGGCAAGAAGGTTTGCTGTGTCTGTCAGCGTAGTGTCCAGAGCATGAGGGCGCTACCAGGAGACAGGCCAGTACATCAGGAGACGTGGAGGAGCCGTAGGAGGGCAACAACCCAGCAGCAGGACCGCTACCTCCGCTTTGTGCAAGGAGGAGCAGGTGGAGCACTGCCAGAGCCCTGCAAAATTACCTCCAGCAGGCCACAAATGTGCATGTGTCTGCTCAAACGGTCAGAAACAGACTCCATGAGGGTGGTATGAGGGCCCGACGTCAGCCCAACACCGTGCAGGACTTTGGCATTTGCCAGAGAACACCAAGATTGGCAAATTCGCCACTGGCGCCCTGTGCTCTTCACAGATGAAAGCAGGTTCGCACTGAGCACATGTGACAGACGTGACAGAGTCTGGAGACGCCGTGGAGAACGTTCTGCTGCTTGCAACATCCTCCAGCATGACCGGTTTGGCGGTGGGTCAGTCATGGTGTGGGGTGGCATTTCTTTGGGGGGCCGCACAGCCCTCCATGTGCTCGCCAGAGGTAGCCTGACTGCCATTAGGTACCGAGATGAGATCCTCAGACTCCTTGTGAGACCATATGCTGGTGGGGTTGGCCCTGGGTTCCTCCTAATGCAAGACAATGCTATACCTCATGTGGCTGGAGTGTGTCAGCAGTTCCTGCAAGAGGAAGGCATTGCTGCTATGGACTGGCCCGCCCGTTCCCCAGACCTGAATCCAATTGAGCACATCTGGGACATCATGTCTCGCTCCATCCACCAACGCCACGTTGCACCACAGACTGTCCAGGAGTTGCTTTAGTCCAGGTCTGGGAGGAGATCCTCAGAAGACCATCCGCCACTCATCAGGAGCATGCCCAGGCGTTGTAGGGAGGTCATACAGGCACGTGGAGGCCACACACACTACTGAGCCTCATTTTGACTTGTTTTAAGGACATTACATCAAAGTTGGATCAGCCTGTAGTGTGGTTTTCCACTTTAATTTTGAGTGTGACTCCAAATCCAGGCCTCCATGGGTTGATAAATTTGATTTCCATTGATAATTTGTGTGTGATTTTGTTGTCAGCACATTCAACTATGTAAAGAAAAAAGTATTTAATAAGAATATTTCATTCATTCAGATCTAGGATGTGTTATTTTAGTGTTCCCTTTATTTTTTTGAGCAGTATATATATATATATATATATATATATATTATATATATATATAATATATATATATATACACATCAACATATATATAATATTATATATATATACACACATCACATATATATATATAACACACACACATATACATACATACGCACAGTGCATTCGGAAAGTATTCAGACCCCTTGATTTTTTCCACATTGTTACGTTACAGCCTTATTCTAAAATGGATTAAATTGTTTTTTTTCTCAATCTATGCACAATACCCCAAAGTGACAAAGTGAAAACAGGTTTTTAGAAATGTATTAATTTTTTTTTTTTAAGAAATCACATTTACATAAGTATTCAGACCCTTTGCTGGGTACTTTGTTGAAGCACCTTTGGCAGTGATTACAGACTCAAGTCTTCTTGGGTATGACGCTACAAGCTTGGCACATCTCTTTTTGGGGAGTTTCTCCCATTCATTGCAGATCCTCTCAAGCTCTGTCAGGTTGGATGGGGAGCATTGCTGCACAACTATTTTCAGGTCTCCAGAGATGCTCGATCAGGTTCAAGTCCGGGCTCTGGCTGGGGCACTCAAGGACATTGAGACTTGTCCCGAAGCCACTCCTACATTGTCTTGGCTGTGTGCTTAGGGTCGTTGTCCTGTTGGAAGGTGAACCTTCACCCCAGTCTGAGGTCCTGAATGCCCTGGAGCAGGTTTTCATCAAGAATCTTGCTCTACTTTCCTCCGTTCATCTTTCCCTCGATCCTGACTAGTCTCACAGTCCTTGCCGCTGAAAAACATCCCCACAGCATGATGCTGCCACCACCATGCATCACCATAGGGATGGTGCCAGGTTTCCTCCAGGCTAGACATTCAGGCCAAAGATTTCAATCTTGGTTTCATCAGACCAGATCATCTTGTTTCTTATGGTCTGAGTCTTTAGCTACCTTTTGGCAAACTCCAAGCAGACTGTCATGTGCCTTTTACTGAGGAGTGGCATCTATCTGGCAACTCCACCATAAAGGCCTGATTGGTGGAATGCTGCAGAGTAGGTTGTCTTTCTGGAAGGTTCTCCCATCTCCACAGAGGAACCCTAGAGCTCTGTCAGAGTGACCATTGGGTTCTTGGTCTCCTCCCTGACCAAGGCCCTTCTCCCACGACTGCTTCGTTTGGCCTGCCGGCCAGCTCTGGGGAGTCTTGTTGGTTCCAAACTTCTTCCATTTAAGAATGATGGAGGCCACTGTTCTTTGGGACCTTTAATGCTGCAGACATTTTTGGTACCCTTCCCCAGATCTGTGCCTCGACACAATCCTATCTCAGTGCTCTACGGACAATTCCTTCGACCTCGTGGCTTGGTTTTTGCTCTGACATGCACTGTCAACTGTGAGACCTTATAGACGTGTGTGCCTTTCCAAATCATGTCCAATCAATTTAATTTACCACAGGTGGACTCCCAAGTTGTAGAAACATCTCAAGGAAGATCAATGGAAAAAGTATGTACCGGACGGAGCTCAAAGCAAAGTGTCTGAATACTTAAAATAGGGTATTTATTTCATTTTTAATAAATTAGCAATAATGTTTGCTTTGTCATTATGGGGTATTGTGTGTAGATTTGAAGGGGGAAAGGATGTAATCAATTTTAGAACACAGCAGTAATGTTAACAAAATGTGGATAAAGTCAAGGGGTCTGAATACTTTCCGAATGCACTGTATATAGTCACATACACTGGATAGGTGCAGTAAAATGTGAGTTGGCTATACAATACAATCAGATCTGGACCAGGCTACATACTGAGCTACTTGTTGATGTGCAGGTGGATGTGTCAGGGGAAATCTCCCTGTGGCAACATGGCCTGGAAGAGCCTGGAAGCACCAGACTATTACTTTGTCGTCGAAGTCTCAAACAAGTACGGCTCAAATTTTCTGCATTACATCTGTGTGTATAGGGTGTAATTTTTGTCATTGTGTGCACACAAAAGGTCTACTTGCATATTAACTGGACAGTGCCTTGTGTTCTTCTTTAGGGGTATAGATTTGAGTACGTACTGTGACTATGCGTTGCGGTTTATACTCCACGTGCATGGATTCCCATTGGACCCCAGCAGAGGCCTTTTCTACATGCTGGTGTGTTCCCTGTGTGCGTCCCTATTCCCTATAAAGTGCACTAAATTGGGTGCAATTTGGGATGCAAACACATAACATAACTCTTTCTGCACTGTTGTCAAGTATTACATTTGGTTGACCTGTCTTTCTTCCTCCAGATGACTCTGGCCACCATCGTAGGAATCCTCTTCTGCTTCATTGTGTATAACTGCTGTGGTCCAGGCTTGAAGAATCTGTTAAAGGCAGCCTACCATGCCACCAAGCACAGGAGCCACGCAGCGCACGGTAAACCACCCCAAAACCTTATCTTTGAGAATGACCTGTATATTCAGTGATTAGTTGACTGCAAACAGTCGTACCTCAAAGTTAAAGTGATACAGTGCATGCTCCTTGTGAATGGGTTTAGTAATCAACCGCTTACAGCGATCAAATTGTTCTGATGTGACTATAAGAGTGAACTGTATTTCTTCTGACATTGTTCATGGTTTTATATCTGATGCTATGTACTGAAGAGGGTGGCATCTGTGTTTCAGAATCCGATGTCTCACTGGCACCTAGTATAGGGGAAGGATTTCACAGATCCAAGGATTCAAGGCAGGGCTTAAGCCTAACATCTACTAATTGAAAGAAGAAAAAATATCACCATAGTTCACCATTCACTTTATTAAAAAAAGAGGCAGTGTTAACATGGAATTTTAATTAGTTTCAGAATAGGAAAAGGTTCTTTGTTCTGAGGTCTAATGTACTGAACAAATTCAAATGTTTTAAAATAAAAACCAAACAATACACTCTGGTAAAAAATCTTGCCCTCAATATCACTTAAGTTAAAGGAAAACGCTGGTCAATCTCATACATTTTGTTTTAGATTCATTGGGTCATAGAGGGGACTTGGAGTGAAGACGTGACTGCAATATACACTATGTATGGACACAGAGTTAAGTGGGGGGGGTGTAACAGGGTGGGTCAGGGTTTGTCCTAGTTGGCATGCTGCGCGGTTGAGAAACACAGCTTCAATGTGTAGGGGTACGGACCACCTGGAAGAAAGGTGGGGGGAAAGTTAGCCAACTGTGGAGAGATGTTGTCGGGACGGAATAATACATTCTCATTAACTAGTCTGGGGTGAATTCCCAAAAACAAAGAATTCTTAGCATTAAGATCAGTCAACATCCGCAGCGTTTATCATGAATGTGATCTCTGTGAACGTTTGGTAAATTGCCTTTTCAAAAGGCTCATTGTCAGTAGGGTGGTGCAGCGCCTTCGAATGAATCCCGGACTGATCTTAGTACTAAAGATAATGTTTTTGGGAAAGTCACTCCTGAATGACAGACTAGTTACTGTGTGTTTGCTCACCGTTGGTATCATTAGCTGTGGTGTTGTTATCGCAGTCTGAGTACTTACTGGGGTTCTTCATCTGGTAGTGGTTCATCATGGCCAGAGCCTCCATGGCGTCGTTTATAGATTCCCACTCCAGCAGCCCGGATGAGCTCCGCTCACCTGTCGCGCCACCCGAGGCGAGAGACACACATTCCAATTTATTGACACTGCAGCATCAAACCAATGGGAACTCACTCCAATTTAAAAGACCAGATGCAACATAATTCATGCAAATAAAGTTCATATTACTCACTCTTTCCAGTGAAGAGTTTGATGTTAGATGGGTTCTTCACACTAAGTTCCTCACAGACCTGAAAGGATAGATAAAGGGTTTGTTCATGAGAAATGCATTTTCCACCCACACACAAACTAAGTAAGCCAAACTTGTCAAGATCAACCCTCCAAGAGAACCAACAGCCCAATTCAAAGCTTCCAGCCCCAATCCTCTCCAGTTGTCTTACCCCATTGAAGACCTCCACGGAGATGTCGGGCTGCCCGTTGAAGAAGTGCAGGACGTTGCTTGGGTGCTGAATGCGGTTCTTGGCCGCCTGCTCCGGGGAGGTGAAGCGGTTGTTGCGGGAGCCATGGAAGTCCTTGAAGCTGCTGGAGCCATCCTCCAGCTCGTAGGACTGACCAGGCATGATGGCCTGCTGCTTGGACACACTGTGGACAGAGGATGGACAACATGTTGCATCAATGTGTTTCTAGTCAGTTTCTATGGACATCAATGTGTATGCAGAGTTTGAAAGCAGCACTGACCAGACGTTGAGCTTCTGTTCAAACAGGAAGTTGTTGTTGAGGTGGCTGATGGCGCGATCCACAGCGTAGCAGTCGCCCATCTCCACCATGGCTGCCCCCGGCTTACTCTTCATGAACTTCACCTGAGGACAGAGGGGGACAGGGCTCAGAAACCCTATCCTACTATCCAGTGGTGTAAAAATAATTAAGTAGTACTTTTTAAAGCTGTTTTGGGGGGTATTTGTACTTTACTATTTATATTTGACAACTTGTACTCCACTACATTCCTAAAGAAAATTTGATTTTCTCCAATACATTTTCCCTGACACCCAAAATTACATTTCGAATGCTCAGGCAGGGCAGCAATATGGTCCAATTCACACACCTATCAATATTATGCGTTGTCATCCCAACTGCCTCTGATCTGGCAGACTCACTAAACACAAATACAGCATTTGTAATTGAGTGTGCCTGTCTGTCCTTAAGTGAAAGTCACCCAGTAGAATACTACTAAAGTAATTTTCTATTAAGGTATTTTACTTTTACTCAAGTCCGACAATTGAGTACTTTTTCCACCACTGCTACTACCCACCTCCAACATGACCATAGAACCTTGTTTTCACCAGTCTATACCCACAGCAAGAACATAACCCTGAAGAGTCTATAACCTCCGCCTCAGTAATGCACCATTCCCATCTGAACTCACCCGCTCCACATTGCCGTAAAGACAGAAGACGTTGAAGACCCTGTCGGCGTTGATCTTTGCGGGCTCCAGGCCGTACACCATGACAACAGGGGAGTCAGCGTGGGCGGTGTAGTCACCGGGGGGAGGTGGGCCATGTCCGTACCCAGGTCCCCCGTAGCTTCCACCACGTCCGCGGCCACGCCCTCCCATCAGAGGCCCCATGCGGCGACCACCCTCGTAGTGTGGAGGAGGTCCGTAGCCGCTTTCATCATGGTAGCCGTGATAACCACCGGTTGGGCCGCCTTGTGAAAGAAATGGATAGACAGAGGTGATTGGGCAAACCGACTCAAACCATTACTGGAGTCATTCTAGACATCCCAACAGAGTTGACCTGTGACGCTCATAGTACAATGAACGTCTCTGCCTACCATACTCTGGAGGATGGTCTCCTAGTAGAGCTGGCTGTCTCACACGCTTGTTGGGGTTGGCATTGGGATCTGAGGGCAAGAAACAGCAATAAAGTGAGCCCCTGACTCCTGATAAGACAGTCTATCAGTGTGTCAAAAGGGGCACATCTACAAACTATGGGGCAGTGCTGTGATTAACATGCACAAGAAGCTGGGTAGAGATATTGAGCGTGTTAAGAAAATCATATGTATTTGTTACCATAACTACAAAATGTAACATACTGGAGATTTGTAGGAGGATTTAACATTAGCACAGCAAATGGAATAGATACTCTTACACACTAATACTCTTAACCACTCACACACCTTGTGAATTGTTCCAATTGCCTTCAGCGTCAGCATCTGTACAGGTACATACACATAGTCAAAACCAAAACAAATTATGTACAAACTAAACTAAAATGATTCTACCAAAAGAGAGGCTCAATACATGTATTAGAAAAATATTATATTGTGCAGGATGTTTTAAGAAAGCAGACTAGAGCACAACCCCGTGGCAAAAACAAATTGAAACACTAACGGGCTACATGAATTAAGATACATTTTTAATTCAGAATTATTTTACTCTTTATTGAGCTATTAAATGTAGACATCAAAACAACTGATTGATTCTAGCATGATTTGAGTTTCCTAGTCTGACAACAAATGCATGGTACCCCACCCATGGGCCACAAAGTCTGAAATACAGTTGACAGAAAAACAAAAACCAGGCCTGGAATTTCATATTGCCATTGCCTGGAACACTGGACCTATTTTGTGTGAATGAATATACTGAGTTTACAAAATATTAGGAACACCTTCCTAATATTGAGTTGAACAGCCTCAGTTCGTCGGTATGTACTCTACAAGGTGTCAAGCATTCCACAGGGATGCTGGACCATGTTGACTACCACAGTTGTGTCAAGTTGGATGGATGTCCTTTACGTGGTGAACCATTCCTAATACACACAGGAAATTGAGCGTGAAAAACCCTGCAGCATTGCAGTTCTTGACACACACAAACTGGTGCGCCTGGCACCTGCAATTTAAAAATATTTTTTTTTACCTTTATTTAACTAGGCAAGTCAGTTAAGAACAAATTCTTATTTACAATGACGGCCTATCCCGGCCAAACCCGGATGATGCTGGGCCAATTGTGCTCTGCCCTATGGGACTCCCAATCATGGCCAAATGTGATTCAGCCTGGATTCGAACCAGGTACTGTAGATGCAGTGCCTTAGACAGCTGCGTGACTCAGGAGCCCAACATACCCCAATATTTTGTTTTGCCCATTCACCCTCTGAATGGCACATACACAATCCATAAAAAATCCCTCTTTATCCAGTCTCCTCCCTTTACACTGATTAAAGTGGATTTAATAGGTGACATCAATAAGGGATCATAGCTTTCACCTGGATAGTATCATGGACTACCCAACAACAAAGACATTTCCTAAAATGTCCAGCTTTCTGTGATTTTACAAACTACGTCAGCTTTTACATCTAACCGTGGTCTGCCTCAATGTGGAAAACTAGATATTTCCATGTTGCTGTGAGACTACACATTTCTATCTTAAATCTGAGGAGATTCCAGACCTGGAATTTTATGCATGAGTTTGATAAAAGTCAACGATTCACATATGGGGTTGACAAAGTCAATCACAACAAACAATTTACATTACAATCATTATCTATTACCAGGTCAGTCATGTCTCTTTACATGTACTTACAGCACCAAGCACGGAGAACACAGGATGCAGAGGGCAGGTAGGGGGGCACTCTTCAGCAAGGATCCTACCCGCCAAACCTGTGACTCCAGCTTCAACTCAGTTTCCACCTTTCCCCACCACCAGAGAAAGAGCATCCACCAATCTTCCATGCTTGGCTTCAAGTTGCCGTCGCTTTGTTTTTATGGGTTGCCATTTGAGGCAAATTTCCAGCTTACCGTGCTTTGAACGCAAAGCCGGAGGATATTTGCACCGTTTGATTGAGGCGTGTCTTGTCGTCAGACACACAGAGCCAAACCTGCATCACACGGGAGGCGTTAGAGGTATCACTTACGGGCCAGTTCAGAAAGAAAAAAAAACAACGTAGTAGAATCAACAAGAACAGCACGGAAAAGAGGGGAAATGGGAGGGGAAGGTAAAGGGGAAAAAACAGCACCTGAGTCCATCAATGCAGAGAGAGCTTTGGGAAAATGCTGAAGTTTCTATCAGTCTGCCTCTGTGCTTGTATGCTTGGCGGGTGTTTGATGCTTGTGTCTTCGTGGTCCCCTTTTGAGTTTGTGGGGTGCGTCTTCTCATGTAAGTGGGCACACGTGCTGCTTGTTTGTTTTTTTGTACAATAGAGGTGGTCCCCCCATGGCGAAGTGAAAGGCATCTAGTGCTTGGCAGTAAAATCATCTGGAATGGCATTGTCTGCGTGGTGTGTTGTCATGGCGATTCAGCTTGGTGTGTCGTTGCCGTGAATATTCAGCTCGGTGGTGTGTTGTGTTGTTCAGCACAAGATGGGAGAGTGATAGCAAAAGGAAGCCCACACACCCAAGTCAAGAGATGGGATGGCATAGTGGTAGTTTGAGAAAAGAGTGGTCGCTCTCTGCCTCTGTATATTGTCTCAGTATGTAGTGTCATCTGTTCCCTTCTTAGGATGTTTAGAGTGTGTTTAGAAAACTCCTCTGTTGCTCACTGAAGTGGTTGTGTCTGACAGTCAGATCCCGAGGGCTGGGAGGAGTGGCCTTATCGGCCACACACCAGACTCCCGCCCCCATCACACAATGTGTTTTGTCAAAAGGTGAGATCTTCAGCATTCTGGAGATGAGATATGCTGTACTTGTAAGAGGATGGATGGCTATAAATCTATTAGATCAGTCTGTGGTGGTGGTTAATGCTGGGTGTCTGCTCACAATTGACTATTGGGGTGTCTCAGGCCCTTACCATGATCAAAACAGGACAGCTACTTTCCTCAAACCAACAGTGGGATAAAGAGTAAAATGTTTTTCCCTTGCAGAAGTGGAGAGTGGGAGTAGGGAGTAGGAAGTATTGAGAGTTGAGGTTGTGTGAATTCCAGTGTCTGTTGCCCCCATTGTGTCCGATGTTTACTGAGGAGCTGGTTGGTTTGGAGTACCAGTGGGTGGGTGCTGTTTAGGGCTGTAGTGGAGTCTGTATGAGTGTGCACAGTGAGGACACAAATGAGGAGCACCTCTTTCTCAAGGGGCAGCCAGCCGCACCTTAACACCTGCACATTAACAGGGACCATCTAAACACATGGGACAGCTGTTCTTTCACCTGTTACCTCAGTGTCAAGTGTCTGAAATGAAGATGTGGCCATGGTGGACATGAAACTACTAAGACAAATTCATTGTGGCTCATATAAGAATCTGAACTACCAAAAAAAAAAAAAAATCACCAGGGTGATTAAATTGACTACCACTCCAACTAAAATTGTGTTCCCTTTTGCATAAAAGGGATCAGGGCATATGACTAAATGCAAGGAAAATCACATGCTGTTGCACTGTGTCCCATTAGATGCCAAATATTCTGCACTTTAAGAGGTTGAACTAAAAGAGCAATGTATCTACCAAGCATCATACATCACTGAAATTCTATGATTTTATTTTCGCACTCATGGCAGCATAGCATCTCCAAATGGAGACAGAATGTCACAAGAAACCCTACTTGGATACAAAACATCCATCCACAAATAGAGTAAACGACTGACTGACAGGTCATAAACTGGACTTCTTGAAAGTTCCAGAAATACCATTGAACAAATGTCTCTGCAATGTTCCTAATGAAATAAAATTAAGGGATAATCCACTAAGTCTTATGATTAACAGTGTTAACACTAATATATCCAGGACCTATATACTAGGCGGTGACAAAGGAAAGCCCCAGAAATGGTTAAAGACCCAAGTCATAGACTGTTTTCTCATCTACCGCACGGCAAGCGGTAACGGAGCGCAAAGTCTAAGACCAAAAGGCTGCTTAACAGCTTCTACCCCCAAGCCATAAGACTGCTGAACAATTAATCAAATGGCCACTGGATTATTTACATTGACACCACCCCATTTTTATTTTTTACACTGCATAGTCACCTCACCCCTACCTACATGTACAAATTACCTCAACTAACCTGTAACTAACCCCCGCACATTGACTCAGTACCGGTACCCCCTGTATATAGCCTCTATTGTTACTTTATATAATTTTTTTTACTTAAGAAAATATTTACCAAATAAATGTAACTCTTTCTTGAACTGCACTGTTGGTTAAGGGCTTGTAAAGTAAGCATTTCACATAAGGTCTACAACACATTGTATTCGGCGCAGGTGGCAGGTGGTTTGATTTGATGTGAAAAAATCTTTGAAGAAATTTTTCATTTTGTCATAAGGTTCCTAGCAATGTGAAAATCGTTCTGGAAATCTGACTACAAAACTCTCTCTGGGCTGACTGGCTGGCTAACTCGCAAACGTAGCTACACACAATAACAAAGTACATTTTATGTGAAGTAGCTAGCTAGCTGTAACATTGCCAAAACAACTATCAATTTAGGAGTCTCTCACCAGGTTCAGCTTGCAGTTCCTCTCTGCCCAGAGCAAGTGCAGAGTATGATGCTATGTTTCCCAGACACAGGGTGCATTGCAAGATGGTACTTGAAGGGGACACTGAGCTGAATAACTTGGTACACTGTTTAGATTGAGCACATCTAAAAGAAATATCTACTTTGTCATGAGACGATATAAACGTATGGATGTATGCCCATACTCTTCCTGGACCCCAGGAAGATTAGCTGCTGCTTTGGTAGCAGCTAATGGGGATCCATAATAAATACATATACCACCGACTGGCTGATTTGATGATCTGAAGTGCAGGTAATGTTTTTTTTAAATGAAATGTGAGCGTGTGTTATCTCCAGTGACGAGAACCATGTAGCTATGACACGTTCCTACATGATTTTCCTGATGTCACAGACGGAGCATTTTAATTTGACCCCGATAGAACATAGGAGTTTAATTTCTGGGGTGGATTATACCTTTCACTTCACCCCCCCCCAATGTCAGGGAATCTTGGTCCATGACAACTACAAGGTCAGCGGTTGTCTACCTCCCCCTGGCTAGAATAGAAACTTACAGACACTTAAGCCCCAAGGAACAGATTTGAATGCCAAAACCTGACCTTAACTGTGATTGACTAATCAAAAGAAAGAAATAACCAGAACTGTATTTTGCAAACAAAATCTCCAATATGTTTAAGAATAACGGATGCATGGGCATTCCAAGTGAGACGCCTAGGGTGCAACACAGTGCTTGGGTGCTGACAGGAGGTTGATGTGTGGAAGTGAGGTGTGACATGCACTGCAGGGAATGTGAACCTGTGTGATGAGACCCCAGGTGCTTCACTGTGGCATAACTGGGAATGCATCAGTTTACCCATGAATGCATGCAGTGGTCTGCAATGCAGACGATTCAACATGCAGGAGCATGTGCTGCAAAATGGCTGCCCCTCAAGGTCACTCCTCGTGCCCTTACTGCACGTCTGTGGTGTTGAGAGAGCATGAGGACACAGGGTGATGCGTCACAGACGTAGTGCCTCTGAACAGCTTCCGCTGCTCGCTGTGGTTGTGGCCAAAGTTACCGTGGAGCAGGGCGTTCAAAAGGCACTACAGCCGGAGGCCTGGGACCCTACCCATCCCACAATGCCATAAGAGCAGGAGGGGAAGAGAGAAGGGGATGGGGAGGGATGCGGGGCTGTGTTTTTTACCTTGGCCACTCGGGTTGGGGTTTGTGTAGTCCCAGGTGTCCTGGTCATTCTTGAACACATTGAGGCGGGTTGGCTGTGAAGACAGACATTCAAACATTTCATTATTTTGCCCATCACGGTGTTCCTTCAGTGAAATTAACCCAGTGTTTAGATGGACAAATGGAGATAAGCATGTAACCACTCACCTTGGCGTACTCAATCTTCAGTGTGCAGCAGCCAGAGTAGATGTCTGCCCCATTTAGAGAGGCTTTCGCCCTCTGGGCACTTTGCACAGAGTCAAATGTATGGGAAGTGAAGGAAACTATGGATAATAAAAGCATTTGCGTACTTTACACATTCCATGTTCACCTTGTCATTCAAAGCTCTGCTCACGAAAACAACGAACACTTGTTACACAATTAGACCTATATCAACAACAAATAATAAACAAATATTTACTAGCTGCCACCTGCAGACGACTTGTCAGGTGTGCTGACAGAAGCTTCAAGTGTGGAGTGAATTAAGATTGTGTGGCATGGACTGCAGGGAATGTGAACCTGTGTGTGGTGATGAGATCCTTGGTCCGATACACATTTTTGAACAATGAGATTTTGAGCAAAGGATATTCCACCATGGCCTGAACTCCATTCTTCCTGAAGATGACGATCCTTTGCACAGGCCCACAGTTGTTACAGACGGTATACAGCACATCCTGCAGAGCAGAGAACCAAAATAGTTTGATTGAAGGACCAGTGCAGTCAAACTTGATTTTCCTGTTTTATATATACAGTACCAGTCAAAATGTTTGGACACACCTACTCATTCAAGGATTTTTCTTTATTTGTACTATTTTCTACATTGTAGAACAATAGTGAGGACATCAAAACTATTAAATAACATATGGAATCATGAAGTAAGCAGAAAACGGTTAAACAAATCAAAATATATTTGAGATTCTTCAAAGTAGCCACCATTTGCCTTGACAGCTTTGTATACTCTTGGCATTCTCTAAACCAGCTTCATGAGGTAGTCACCTGGAATGCATTTCAATTAACAGGTGTGCCTTGTTAATTTGTGGAATTTCTTTCCTTAATGCATTTGAGCCAATCAGTTGTGTTTTGACATGGTAGGTGTGGTATACAGAAGGTAGCCCTATTTAGTAAAAGACCAAGTCCATATTATGGTAAGAACAGCGCAAATAAGCAAAGACAAACGACAGTCCATCATTACTTTAAGACATGGTAAGTCAATGCGGATCATTTCAAGAGTCGCAAAAACCATCAAGCACTATTATGAAACTGGCTCGCATGAGGACCGCCACAGAAAAGGAAGACCCAGAGTTACCTCTGCTGCAGAGGATAAGTTCATTAGAGTTAACTGCACCTCAGATTGCAGCCCAAATAAATTCAAGTAACAGACACATCTCAACATCGACTTAAAAAAAAAAACTTTATTTAACTAGGCAAGTCAGTTAAGAACAAATTCTTATTTTCAATGACGGTCTCGGGAACAGTGGGTTAACTGCATTGTTCAGGGGCAGAACGATACATTTTTACCTTGTCAGCTCGGGGATTCGATCTTGCAACCTTTCAGTTACAAGTCCAACGCTATAACCACTAGGCTACCTGCCGCCCCAGAGGAGACTGTGTGAATCAGGACTTCATGGTTGAATTGCTTCAAAGAAACCACTACTAAAAGGACACCAGAATAAGAAGAGACTTGTTTGGGCCAAGAAACACGAGCAATGGACATTCGACCAGTGGAGAACTGTCCTTTGGTCTGATGAGTCCAAATTTGAGATTCTTGGTTCCAACCGCCGTGTCTTTGTGAGACGGAGAGTAGGTGAACGGATGATCTCCGCATGTGTGGTTCCCAACGTGAAGCATGGAGGTGGTGTGATGGTGCTTTGTTGGTGACACGGTCTGTGATTTATTTAGAATTGAAGGCACACTGAACCAGCATGGGTACCACAGCATTCTACAGCGATACACCATCCCATCTGGTTTGCACTTACTGGGATTATCATTTGTTTTTCAACAGGACAATGACCCAACACACCTCCAGGCTGTGTAAGGGCTATTTGACCAAGAAGGAGAGTGACGGAGTGATACACCTGACCTCAACCCAATTGAGATGGTTTGGGATGAGTTGGACCGCAGAGTGAAGGAAAAGCAGCCTACAAATGCTGAGCATATGTGGGAACTCCTTCAAGTCTGTTGGAAAAGCATTCCAAGTGAAGCTGGTTGAGAGAATGCCAAGAGAGTGCAAAGCTGTCAAAGGCAAACTACTTTGAAGAATCTAAAATCCATTTTGATTTTTTAACACTTTTTTGGTTACTACATGATTCCATATGTGTTATTTGATAGTTTTGATGTCTTCACTATTATTCTACAATGTATTTCCACACTGAGGTTGGAATAATACTGTGAAATTGTGAAAATGATAATGCCATTTTAGTGTAAGAGCTGTTTGAAAACTGGCAATGTCAGCCTGTTTTAGTGGGATTGAGTTGGGGCCTGCCTGCCTGGTGGTAAATTAGTTAGACTAATGAGAAAGACTCCAAATCCCTCTGCCAATAACATCTAGTTTTCGACCTCCCCACTTAGACCACACTGACAGTCCTTGCGAAATTCTTGCTTGAGAAATTGCTCTTTGCTGTGATGCTATTTTAAATTATTTTTGGCAGTTTTTATTGAAAACAATCACAGTAAGGTACTTCATTCTTAGCCAGAAATTATTTGATATTGAGACAAAAAAAATGGCTGAATTGGACCTTTAACAATGTGTAAAACAATGTGTTGCAGCGAGCCAAACAATGGTGCCATGTCATAGCAATGAAACAGCTGCCTTGTATAACAGTGGGTGTGTTACCGAGGTTATGGGGTAGATAGGGTTCATGATGGTGAGCAGAAGCACGTTATTGACGCTGCGTGAGTCGTCTGGGTCTCCGGGCCGGGAGATCTTCTGGCTGGTGGAGTAGTTGATGAAGGAGGGGTGCCCAGCGATGTAGACCTGGTTCTCAGCTGCGTAAGTCACAGCGTTGCAGGATCCATTCAAGTCCTCATACTCCACCAGGGCCTGGCGCTTCTTGGGCATCATGACCACATAACTTTGAAGAGAATGGAAGATTGAATAATTTGGTTTCTATACACTGCAATTAGGATAATGGGCTACAGGAACAAAATACATCAATGGTGCAAAATCTAAAATCTATCCAGTCCAAGAAAAGGCTTGTTCAAGTGTGTTGGACAGTCACCTGATGGTCCCAAACTCCTGCAGGGCTTCCACTAGATCTGCTTCCATGATGCCATCAACAAGGCCCCTGATGTGGACCACCGGGGAAGGGAGCGTTTTATGGGGGTCATCATAGCCCTCCTTACAAACAAGACAAAAAAGTTAGATTAAAAAATTTTAAAAAATTAAACACAGATGACCATACCACGATAATATATATACACACACATCCCCAGGGTGTGTTACCAATCAAAACCAACCCGCCATTAATGACAGGCACCACCCCAGGGTACCAAAAAAATCCTAAACAATGATGGGGTTGATATGAACAACACATAAACAGAATTTATAAAGTAGTGGGGGGCTTTGCATAAAGCCTGGTCTTCTTGAAAAGACAAGCCCGTGCATTAGTGAGTGGAATGGTTGCCTGCCAGCAGATTGTTAGCTGGCTAACGCTTGTCGTACATTCCACGTAGGCCCAAAATATCTTACGTTACCCCATACAAACAAGTGATATCATCACAAGGTTCTGGCCAAATGCATTGCGATGTTGGAAAATACTCGTAAACAAGTGTACTAAATTAATGAAAATGGTCACCAAGTATCTCCGCTTGGTTTTATTGGTGAGCCTGATTAACCTTCATCACACAACGCTAACGTTAGCTAACTAGAAACATAGCTAGCTAGCTTCATTAGCCCCACATTTGACAACAAAAACAAACTAGTTAACAATGTTAACGTTAATTATAGTTTATGATTTTGTATACAAGCTTAGTTGAACAAGCAAAAACGCCGGTTGTGAGGCTAGTTCTGCTAGCTAATTACAGTAACGTTACCATAGCTAACTAGTTCCGCCTAGCTTAGGCTCGCTCATGTTCAGCACTCATATTTTGCACACTTGGAAGTTCCAAAACGCTGGCTATTTTTGTTTTACTGATGCATGCACCTTTCCTTCCCAACTAAATGGCGAGTCAATGCTTACCGTCGTCATCCCGTCTTCGGTTTTCTGTCTTTTCGTTGCTCTGCCACCCTCGTTGTAGTAGCGACCTGCTGCGGCGGCCATGTTGTCCCAGACAAAAGCCTCAAATGGAAAATTGTAAAGCCGAGTGAAAAACTACAACGTAACACAAAGGAGCTCGCGCACATTTACAGTGGTGAGAGTGTTCCTTCAATCTTTCACAACAGTGCGAGTGTGATACATTTTCCCTCCCCTAGTGTTTGGACGGTAGAAACGTTAATAGAAAAGAGGTGCGCACTGGAATGTTGCATGTCTAGTCTCTTGAATATTTTTGTTATTCAATGTAGCTAGCCAATGTTATATCACATCATATAATTAATACGTTTACCAATGTCTGTGGAATGTTAGCTGGGGATACTACAAGCACGACCACAATCGATACTACAACCACCACCAAATCGTTTCTCACAACCATATAAAAATCACATATTTAGGATTGCAAATCAATGGCTAAAGTATTTTGCTATAATGTACAGTTTGTCTGGGTTAAAGGGGATGGGCAAAGGTTTCCCTGTGAAAACTTCTTCATACAGCAGCTAATAAATCATAAAATTATATGCAATTATTTGGTCAGTACATGTTGTATCCTTGAGATCATAGGAGTTCATTCAGAATTAGGTGTGCTGTTGACTGATTATTCTTATTTAACCTTTAACTAGGCAAGTCAGTTATGAACAAATTCTTAGTTACAATGACGGCCCAGGAACAGTGGGTTAACTGCCTTGTTCAGGGGCAGAACAGAATTTTACCTTGTCAGCTCGGGGATTCGATCTAGCAACTATTCAGTTACTGGCCCAATGCTCTCACCACTAGGCTACCTGCCACCCCAAAATTATACAACTATTTGATTTAGAAATATACTTGAGGTTACAAAAATACTACACATTGAAATCAAGCCTAAACAACAATGCATAAGGTGAATGCACCAATTTGTAAGTCGCTCTGGATAAGAGCGTCTGCTAAATGACTTAAATGTAAATGTAAATCTCAATTAAACAATTAGCCTTCAATTTGAACATGCTCTTTTTGAACTGTCTGCATAGTTTGTCTGAAAACTGAACCCAACTACTAAATACGCTGACATCAGCTATTGTTTAAATGTGATTCATAATGACTGATCCCAATTAGACAATTTCATTGAAAAATTCAATCCAAGTTTTAAAATGCATCTGAGTCAATGGTGAGAAGTTAAAACCACTTGGACCATGAATTAGATCACTAACGTTAGTGTAAAGATTCATTTTATTAAAAAGATCCCGCCATTTACATTGAAAATGAAATAAAACCCCAAATCATTTAGCTTAAAATTTTTAAAAAAAAAGACAAACTGGAGTAAAATGCACAGAATGCAAAAAAAAAAAAAGACTAAAACAAGCCATTGAAATGTACATGATGGAAAAAGGAGTTTGGGAATCCTTTGTACATACAGATGAAATAATGCCAAAGCCAGAGGATGAAAAGGGATAAATAAAAAAAATGACAGGAGAAAGAAATCAAATACATAGACAAAGGTGTAAAATGGCTTCAAGCCCCGAGGCAAACGGGGACAGCGGAACAGGAGAGGGCAGGGAGCGGTCTCACCCCCATGGTCAGTCGGCATCAGGAGTGGGGCTTTTCCTCTGGCTCGGAGACCTGGATCGACTGACACAAGGGATGAAGACCGTTAGCATTTTCAGTGGAGCACGACCTTCGAAACAAAACAAGAACATTAGCATAGCTATTCCTTAAGCATAGTGCACCAGGCAGTGTGGAGAGCACTCAAACCACTAATCCTAATTGAAAATATAATTGTGTTTAGATACAGGGGGCAAAAATGGTAGAAACTGAAAGTTGAACGAGCATCTGGAAATCCCAATTACTACACAATAGCGAGTAATCTGGGATAAAACTGGAAAAAGACTACATCGGTGGTGCAGAAGATGGGAAAACCAGTTTAGACAGGTGACCCGTTTTGACCAGTTGAATTTAACTGTCTCCAGTACCACATGCATGAATAAAAATAGTCTTATGTCAGTGCCACAT
The DNA here is from genome assembly GCF_002910315.2 of Salvelinus sp. IW2-2015. NCBI lineage: Eukaryota > Metazoa > Chordata > Actinopteri > Salmoniformes > Salmonidae > Salvelinus > Salvelinus sp. IW2-2015. The sequence continues at coordinate 12,984,717 of NC_036863.1, read as the reverse complement.
GACAGAAAACAAATATGTAGGGGTGTGAAGATTGAAGTTCAATACCTGTCCCTCTTGGTGGTGGCTGAGCGGGACTTGGACCGGGAGCGAGATCTGGAGACGCTGCGCGCCCTGGGGCGGGACACGGACCGGGAGCGAGATCGGGAGCGACTGCAGAGGAAACGGCATGATGGTCAGTAGGCAAGATGGGGACTAAATCCTCATTGCAATACTGGTTATTTTTTGTACTGGCAGCCAATTTCATTCCACTTCAAGCACTAGCTAAGTTTCCATCAATTTGTCAAAGATTTTAGCAAATATAATATTGGCATTTTACCAACAGAGGTATTTGTCATCAAACTGGCTTCTTGTGAATAAAAGGCTGTCTGTAATGACAGTGCACTGTCTACTTTCATTTACAGAAAAATCAAAATAAATCCATCCCATTTTTTTACTTTGTCAATGGTTTTTGCACAAAAAGTCTGCGATAAACAAATGCACACTTGTCTTGACATGCACTCTAGCAAACAGTTTACAGATACAGTGCAGAGGGTAGGCTACATGAGATTATGGATAAGAGCAAGATAATTTGTAGTGGTCAATTGGAGGCCAAACACAGGTGACCCATCTATTGGAAAGGAGCATCAAGCTTATCACGATGCACTTCCATCCACCTTGTGTTAATCACAATTTATTGAAAATGTAGCCTAATATAGTGTGCACGCTTTTTTAAGTCTAAGTGAGAACCACGCCACACTACCGCAATATTGTTATTCTATCAACAATGGCTAAGAGGGCACACCTTGAGCTTCGATAAAACATTTCAGGTTTCTTAGTTTTTTCCCCTTGTGTTTCTCAAATTTCCTTAGTGTTTCGTGCATTACTACTCACACAGGTAGAATTTTGGAATACGAATCGCTGGGTACTCACCGTCCACCTGACCTCCTAGAAATCCCTGAAACAGAACAATAGACCCGAGGAGCCGAGGTGCTTGGGAGTCCTACCAGAGAGTAGGCAGAAAAGACGCCCGACGGCGAGGCAGACGCGGCGGGGTCTTAATCTCACTAAGATGCTGGGCAACCAGTCTTCCATTACAGATTATTAATTGACGACAGCTCAGCGTTCAACACCATAATGCCCTCAAAGCTCATCACTAAGCTAAGGATCCTGGGACTAAACACCTCCCTCTGCAATTGGATCCTGGACTTCCTGACGGGCCGCCCCCAGGTGGTGAGGGTAGGTAGCAACACTAGAGCCCCTCAGGGGTACGTGCTCAGTCCCCTCCTGTACTCCCTGTTCACCCACGACTGCATGACCAAGCACGACTCCAACACCATAATTAAGTTTGCAGACGACACAGTGGTAGGCCTGATCACCGACAAGAGCATATAGGGAGGTCTGAGACTTGGCCGGGTGGTGCCAGAATAACAACCTATCCCTCAACGTAATCAAGACAAAGGAGATGATTGTGGAATACAGGAAAAAGAGGACCGAGCACACCCCCATTCTCATCGACAGGGCTACAGTGGAGCAGGTTGAAAGCTTCAAGTTCCTTGGTGTCCACATCACTAACAAACTAACATGGTCCAAACACACCAAGACAGTCATTAAGAGGACACAACAAAACCTATTCCCCCTCAGGAGATTGAAAAGATTTGGCATGGGTCTTCAGATCCTGAAGAGTGACTGATTGCATCACTGCCTGGTACGGCAACTGCTCGGCCTCCGACCGCAAGGCACCACAGAGGTTAGTGCTTACGGCCCAGCACATCAGTGGGGCTAAGCTGCCTGCCATCCAGGACCTCTATACCAGGCGGTGTCAGAGGACCCTAAAAATTGTCAAAGACCCCAGCCATACTGTTCTCTCTGCTACCACATGGCAAGCGGTACCGGAAACGCCAAGTCTAGGACCAAAAGGCTTCTCAACAACTTTTACCCCCAAGCCATAACACTCCTGAACAGGTAATCAAATGACTACCCGGACTATTTGCATTGTGTCCCGCCAACCCCTCTTTTACGCTGCTGCTACTCTATGTTCATCATCTATACCTACATATTACCTCAATTAGCCAGACTAACTGGTGCCCCCACACAGACTGTACCGGTACCACCTGTATAAAGCCTTTCACTTTTCTTTATATCTTGTTAACCTAATACCTATTTTTTACTTTAAAATTGCACTGTTGGTTAGGGCTTGTAAGTAAGCATGTGAGAAATAAACTTTGATTTGATTATAGTACTCACCAATGTTCAATCATTATTGACCAAACTTTACAAACTCAGAGCAAGGATCTCCTTCCAGTGGGACATCAGATCCTGCAACACTTTTTTCCCCTGAGGCTTTGCTTTCCTCCGACATCCAGACAGATGATATACAACCAGCAGGTTTTACAGTTTTGAGCAGATAGGAAGCGGGCTCTCTGGCAAGAGCGGTGGGCTCTGCTTTATGATCAACACATGGTGCGTTGGTGGAAACTTACAGGAACTTGAGTTTCTGCTCCGCCGACTTGGAATACTTGGTCATAAAATGTTGTCCTTTTTATCTTCGAGAGAGTTCACCAGGATTAATCGCCATAGGTGTGTACATCTCGCCCCAAGCCGACACCAAAAAGGCTCTCAAAGGTCTTCATTGGACCCTGAACAAACTGGAGACTGCATTCCAGGAGGCAGAGTACACTGTTGCAGGGGACTTAAATAAAAGTAATGAGAACCGTGCTCCCAAATTATTACCAACACATCAACTGTCTAACTCACGGAAATTCTACTCTTGACCATTGCTACACACATTTGACACAGGTACAAGGCCCTCTCCCGTCCTTTTGGAAAATCCGACCATGACCCCATCTTGCTTCTCCCCGCTTACAAACAAAGACTCTAGAGGGAAGTTCCGGTGATCAGGTCGGTACAGCGTTGGTCCAACCAATCAGAATTCACGCTCCAAGACTGTTTTGATCACGTGGACTGGAATGTGTTCCGGGTTGCCTCTGGAGATGTCAACGAATATGCACTCAGTCACCGGATCCATTAAAAATAAAAAAAATGCTTAGTTAATGTTTACCGATAGGATCTTTCAAAACGTACCTGAATCAAAAACCATTGATTAATAGCCCCCCCCCCCCCAAAAATGTAATAAAAGTGTATTGATACCCTTGTAGGGAAACAGAGATGCTGCTTATATACAGGGCAAGGTGACCGGGGACAATAATTGACTTACGCAGATTGATCATGGCGAAACAAGTAGAGACGAAGTGGAGGAGCAATTCAGCTGGTCGGATACAAGGCGTATGTGGCAGAGACTTCTAACAAACACAGATTACAAAAAGAAAGCCAGCCACATCATAGTCACCAACGCCACCCTACCACACAAGGTAAACATATTCTTCTCAATATTTGAGCACAATGACCATGAGCTGCCGAGGAGAGCCCACGTTGAAAACGTGAGCTACATACTCAGTCTCTCCTGAGGAGATAAGTCTTTCAAAACATGTTAACCTTAGCAAGTCTGCCAGCCCAGATTGCATCTCTAGCCATGCCCTCAGCATGTGTAGATCAGCTAGCTGTTATGTTCTGACATTTTCAATCTCCCCCTAGCTCAGGCCTCTATTCTAGAGGTCGACCGATTAATCAGGGCTGATTTCAAGTTTTCATAACAAAAACCGGTAATCGGTTGCAATGCCGATTACATTACACTCCACGAGGAGACTGCGTGGCAGGCTTACCACCTGTTACGCTAGTGCAGTAAGGAGCCACGGTAAGTTGCAAGCTAGCATTAAACTTCTTATAAAAAAACAACCAATCTAAACATAATCACTAGTTAAACTAGTAATATCATCAACCATGTGTAGTTATCTAGCTTGTCCTGCATTGCTTATAATCAATGCGGTGCATGTTAATTTATCAAATCACAGCCTACTTCGCCAAACGGGTAATGATTTAACTAGCGCATTCGCGAAGAAAGCACTGTCGTTGCACCAATGTGTACCTAACCACAAACCTCAATGCCTTAACTTCTCTAGGGTAGGGGGCAGCATTGGGAATTTAGGATGAAAAGCATGCCCAAATTAAACTGCCTGCTACTCAGCCATAAAAGCTAGAATATGCATATAATTAGTAGATTTGGATACACAACTCTGAAGTTTCTAAAACTGTTTGAATGATGTCTGAGTATAACAGAACTCATATGGCAGGCAAAAACCTGAGAAACAAATCCAACCAGGAAGTGGGAAATCTGAGGTTTGTAGGTTTGCCTATCCAATATACAGTGGGATATTGGTCATTTTACACTTCCTAAGGCTTCCACTAGAAGTCAACCGTCTTTAGACCCTTGTTTGATGCTTCTACTGTGAAGTGGGGGTGAAAGAGGGGATTGAGTCAGATTTCTGCCAGAGAGCCACGAGCTGACCATGCGCGTTCACCTGATAGATAGCTTGCGATCCATTGCATTTCTGATAACAAAGGAATTGTCCGGTTGGAACATTGTTGAAGATTTATGTTAAAAACATCTTAAAGATTGATTCTTGACATGTTTCTACGGACTGTAATGGAACTTTGACTATCTGCACCTAGTGATTGCGCGTCATGAATTTTGATTACTGGGCTAAACGCGCAAACAAAAAGGAGCTATTTGGACAAATTATGGACATTACCGAACAAAACAAACATTTGTGGAACTGGGATTCCTGGGAGTGCATTCTGATGAAAATCAAAGGTAAGTGAATATTTATAATGCTATTTCCGACTTCTGTTGACTACACAACATGGCGGATATCTGTTTGGGTTGTGTTGGTCTCCGAGCGCTGTACTCAGATTATAGCATGGTGTGCTTCTTCCGTAAAGTTTATTTAAAAAAAATAAATATATATATATATATATATATATTTTTTTTTTAAATCTGACACAGCGGTTGCATTAAGGAGAAGTATATCTAAAATTCCATGATTTACAGTTGTATCTTTTAGCAATGTTTATTATGAGTATTTCTGTAAATTGATGTGGCTCTGCAAAATCACCGGATGTTTTGGAACTACTGAACATAACGCGCCAATGTAAACTCAGATTTTTGGATATAAATATGTACTTTACCGAACAAAACATACATGTATTGTGTAACATGAAGTCCTATGAGTGTCATCTGATGAAGATCAAAGGTTAGTAAAATGTTAGTGATTAATTTTCTCTATTTCTGCTTTTTGTGACTCCTCGTTGGCTGGGAAAATGGCTGTTTTTCTGTGACTTGGCGGTGACCTAACATAATCGTTTGGTGTGCTTTCGTCGTAAAACCTTTTTGAAATCGAACACTGTGGCTGGATTTACAACAAGTGTATCTTTAAAATGGTGTAAAATACTTGTATGTTTGAGGAATTTTAATTATGGGATTTCTGTCGTTTTGAATTTGGCGCCCTGCAGTTTCACTGGCTGTTGAGAGGCGGGACGCTACCGTCCCACATACCCTAGTGAGGTTAAAATCAATACACAAGCATATTTTTTTTACCTGCATATTTAGTTAATATTGCTTGCTAACATGAATTTATTTTAACTAGGGAAATTGTGCCACTTCTTGTGCTGCGTTCTGTTCTGTGCAAGCAGAGTCAGGGTATATGCAGCAGTTTGGGCCGCCTGGCTCGTTGCAAACTGTGTAAAGACCATTTCTTCCTAACAAAGACCATAATGAACTTGCCAGAATTTTACATAATTATGACATAACATTGAAGGTTGTGCAATGTAACAGCAATATTTACACTTAGGGATACCACCAGTTCGATAAAATACAGAACGGTTCTGTATTTCACTGAAAGAATAAATGTTTTGTTTTCGAAATGTTTTCCTGATTTGACCATATCAATTACCTACGGCTCGTATTTCCATGTGTATATTATAATTATGCCTTTGATTTGATAGTCTGATTTGATAGAGCATTCTGAGAGGTGGTAGGTAGCAGCAGGCTCGTAAGCATTCGTTCTAACAGCACTTTCCTGCGTTTGCCAGCAGCTCTTCGCTGTGCTTCAAGCATTGCGCTGTTTATGACTTCAAGCCTATCAACCCCCGAGATTAAGCTGGCAATACTATAGTGCCTATAAGAACATCCAATAGTCAAAGGTATATGAAATACAAATGGTAGAGAGAAATAGTCCTATAATAACTACAACGTCTAACCTGGGAATATTGAAGACTCATGTTAAAAGGAACCACCAGCTTTCATATGTTCTCATGTTCTGAGCAAGGAACTTAATAAACGTTAGCTTTTTTACATGGCACATATTGCACTTCTACTTTCTTCTCCAACACTTTGTTTTTGCATTATTTAAACCAAATTGGACATGTTTCATTATTTATTTGAGACTAAATTGATTTTATTCATGTATTATATTAAGTATTGTTGTAATTGTCATTACAAAATATATTTTTTAAATAACAAAAAAATAATAAAAAGTAAAAAAATAAATTTATAAAATATATATATATTTTTAAGTAATAAAAAAATTAATTTAATAAATGTTTTATTTAAATCGGCCGATTAACTTCTTGCCGCACGGATCCCTTTAGCGGGATCATTTTTGCAAACAACCGCTGAATTGCAGAGCGCCAAATAAATAAAAAAATACAAATATTTATAATCATGAAATCACAAGTGAAATATACCAAAACACCAGCTTAGCTTGTTGTTAATCCACCTATCGTGTCAGATTTTGAAAATATGCTTTACAGCGAAAGCAATCCAAGCGTTTGTGAGTTCATCACTAGACAAAACAGTAAGAACAGCTAGCCTCAAATTAGCTTGGTCACGCAATTCAGAAAAGCAATAAAATTAATAGCTTACCTTTGATAATCTTCGGATGTTTGCACTCACGAGACTCCCAGTTACACAATAAATGTAATTTTTGTTCGATAAAGATACGTTTTATAATCAAAAACCGCCATTTGGTTTGCGCATTATGTTCAGAAAACCACAGGCTCGTTCCGGTCCTGAAAGGCAGACAAATTCCAAAAAGTATCCGTAATGTTCGTAGAAACATGTCAAACGGTTTTTTATAATCAATCCTCAGGTTGTTTTTAACATACATAATCGATAATATTTCAACCGGACGGTAACCTATTCAATACTACAGAGAAAGAAAATGTCGAGCTACGCCTCTCGCGCACAGGAACTAATCAAAGGACACCTGACGCGTTTTGAAAAATCTCGCTCATTTTTCAAAATAAAAGCTTGAAACTATGTCTAAAGCCTGGTCACAGCCTGAGGAAGCCATTGGAAAAGGAATCTGGTTGATACCCCTTTAAAAATGGAGGGGCAGGCAACGGAACAGGGATTTTTCCAAATAAAAGGCACTTCCGGGTTGGATTTCCTCAGGTTTTCGCCTGCAAAATCAGTTCTGTTATACTCAGACAATATTTTGACAGTTTTGGAAACTTTTGAGTGTTTTCTATCCTAATCTGTCAATTCTATGCATATTCTAGCATCTGGACCCGAGAAATAGTCAGTTTACCTTGGGAACGTTATTTTTCTAAACATAAAAATTCTGCCCCCTAGCTGAAAGAAGTTAATCGGTATCGGCTTTTTTTGGTCCTCCAATAAACCGGTATCGGCTTTTTTTGGTCCTCCAATAAACCGGTATCGGCTTTTTTTGGTCCTCCAATAAACCGGTATCGGCGTTGAAAAATCATCGGTCTACCTCTACTCTATACCCACCTGCTTCAAGATGTCCACTATCATACCTGTGCACAAGAAAAGGTAAGTGAGCCAACTGAATGACTACCGACCAGTAGCACGCACTTCCGCCATCAGTGCTTCGAGAGGCTAGTCAAAGACCATATCGCTTCCTCCCTCAACCCTTTCCAATTTGCCTACCGCCCTGACAGATCCAAGGACAACGCAATCGCCTTTGCCCTGCACACTGCCCTTACCCACTTGGACAAAAGGAATGCATGTTAGAATGATGTTCATCGACTACAGCTCGGTCTTCAATGCCATAGTGACCTATAGTGGGGCTTCAGGTAGCCTAGTGGTTAGAGCGTTGGACTAGTAACCGAAAGGTTGTGAGATCAAATCCCAGAGCTGGCAATGTAAAAATCTGTCATTCTGCCCCTGAACACTCTTCCTAAGCCGTCATTGAAAATAAGAATTTGTTCTTAAAACTTCTTGTCAATAGGGGGGCGCTATTTTCACGTTGGAAAAAATCGTGCCCAATTTAAACGGCCTCGTACTCTATTCTAGATCATACAATATGCATATTATTATTACTATTGGATAGAAAACACTCAAGTTTCTAAAACTGTTTGAATTATATCTGTGAGTAAAACAGAACTCATTTGGCAGCAAACTTCCAGACAAGTGAAAATTCTGAAAATGGGGCTCTGTTTCAGGGCCTGCCTATTCAATTGCCTTATATTTATCGATATGCATGCACTTCATACGCCTTCCACTAGATGTCAACAGGCAGTGGAAGGTGGAATGGGGTGTCTAGCTTGATCTGAGGTCGAACAAGAGCTTTTGGAGTGGCAGGTCAGGAATTTCCTTTGTCTACCAAGGCTCGAGGCGGAGCTCGACATTAGCTTCTGAAAAGCTTTCGGTTTACACGGCGAATATCTCCGGCTCTGATTTTATTTGATACATGTGATAATAACATCGTAAAGTAGGTTTTTTCAACCGAGTTTTATCAGTTTATTCAACGTTTATTGGGACTGAGTTTTCCATTCTTTGCGTCAAGAGAGGGTGGGAACGTTATCAACATTGGCTAGCATTGTGGCGCGAATTCGACAGAAGAAAAGGACATTCTAAAACCAAACAACGATTTATTCTGGACCAAGGACTCCTTGTACAAGATTGATGGAAGCTCAGCAAAAGTAAGAACAATTTATGATGTTATTTCGTATTTCTGTGTAAATTGTTGAGTCCTTTTCTCCGCCGTTTTGGTGAGTGCTGTCTCACAATAACGCAAGCTGTACGTTATGGTAAAGTTTTTATTTTTATTTTTTATTTTATCTAACACTGCGGTTGCATTAAGAACCAGTGTATCTTTCATTTGCCATACAACAAGTATTTTTATGTAAAGTTTATGATGAGTTCTTTGGTCAGATTAGGTGAGTGTCCAAAATAGCTCCGGACATTCTGGGGAAATGTTGCTACATATTCACAATGTATAACCACGGTTTGCAGCTCAAAATATGCACATTCGAACAAAACATAAGTGTATTGTATAACCTGATGTTATAAGACTATCATCTGATGAAGTTGTTCAAGGTTAGTGATTCATTTTATATCTTTTGCTGGTTTTTGCGATAGCTACCTTTTGCGGTGAATAAAGGCATTTGTGTGTTTGGCTATTGTGGTAAGCTAATATAATTCTATATTGTGTTTTAGCTGTAAAACACTTTTTTTTTTATCGGAAATATTGGCTGGATTCACAAGATGTTTATCTTTCATTTGCTGTACAACATGTATTTTTCATAAATGTTTTATGATGAGTATTTATGCATTTCACGTTGCTCTCTAATTATTCTGGCTGCTTCGGTGCTATTTGTGATGGTAGCTGCAATGTAAAACTATGATTTATACCTCAAATATGCACATTTTTCGAACAAAACAAATGTATTGTATAACATGTTATAAGACTGTCATCTGATGAAGTTGTTTCTTGGTTAGTGACTAATTATATCTCTATTTGGTCGGTTTTGTGATAGCTACCTATGCGGTAGAAACATGGTGAAAATATGCGGTTGAGTCTTTGGCTATTGTGGTTAGCTAATAGAAATACATAGTGTTTTCGCTGTAAAACATTTTAAAAATCGGAAATGATGGCTGGATTCACAAGACGTTTATCTTTCATTTTCTGTATTGGACTTGTGATTTCATGACAATTATATTATATGATATCTCTGTCCCGTTAGGCTAGGCAGCTTTTTTGATGAGGATGCTCCCGGATCCGGGATGGGTATCACTGAAAGGTTAACTGACTTGTCTAGTTAAAAAAAGGTAAAATAAAAAAAATAAGCTCATTACAAAGCTCAGAACCCTGGGTCTGAACTCCTCCCTTTGCAACTGAGTCCTGGACTTCTTGATGGGCCACCCCCAGCCTGTCCCTGAGGGCCCTCAGTTTTCTGGCGCACCAGAGAGCATACTGTTGGACTGCATCACAGCCTGGTACAGCAACTCCACCGCTGTGGACCGCAATGCTCTTCAGAGGGTGATACGTGCAGCCGAACGCACCATTGGGTGCCCTACAGGACACCTACAGCACCAGGTGTGGCAGGAAGATCATCAGGGACACCAGCCACGCCTTGTTCTCCCCGCTTCAATCACTCAGATGCAGGCAGTACAGGAGCATGATGCTAAAAACTGAACCACTGGTAAATAGTTTCTACCCTCAGGCTGCTGAATAACCACGACTAGTCAGCTCCCCCGCCAAGGACATTTCTCCCCTGCTCCCCCTATGGTCATTCCACCCCACCAACAGCGTTTACTCTGCCTACACACCAATGGACACTTATTCATTCATCACTGCCTCAGTTATTATTATGTATAGTGTTATTTATATAGTTCATTTTATAACAATTTTCATTATTTCACTAGTCCTGCATGTTGGAGCTCAAAGCCTAATATTTTCACTGTACCCTGCAATCACACCTGCAACTCTGTACGTGACCATAAGAATCTGAAACAATTGCACAATAAATTGTTTATGCCTCAATTCACCGCATAATCTAATCAACAAAAAAATACCCACCCTCGTCTAGCGGATTTTGTTTTGCCGATATTTAACAATTTTAGTTTCCATCAGGGTTTTCTTGTTTACCCAACAGGTACTTTACTCACAAAAATAGTTGAATGGAAACTTGGTTATTGGCATACATTCAACATATAGCAATTATCAGGTCTTCTAGTCAGATTGTAGATTAGCTCTACTTTAAACCGTGCCAAAGTCCTGTATTCTTCTCCCAAGGAATAGATTTCACCAGTAAGCTGCCTCTGCCATGACAGTACAGCCTTGGGTGCAATATAGGTTGTTTTTCAACATTGATGAAAACCCCTTAGAGGGGGCAGTGGCGACACTACACAAAATGAAAGTAGCACTTAAATTGATTGTATCAGTCATTACTTTCAGTTGCATAATCTGTCTCAATAAGAGCTGGAAGATGGGCCTACCATGTAGAAAGACCACTTCATTACTGACTATCGTGTATGTGAGCCTTACCTTGCTGCTCTGCGCACTGGACTTCTGGACGACCTGCGCACTGGACTTCTGGACGACCTGCGCACTGGACTTCTGGACGACCTGCGCACTGGACTTCTGGACGACCTGCGCACTGGACTTCTGGACTTGGAACGTGCTGGGGACCCAGATCTACTGTGCAAAGACAATACCCTCAGCGTCATCATGTCATTTATTCAAAGCTGCTCTATCCACTATAAGCAAACTAAGGGTTGGGTGCCTATAGTGCCTTTAAAAAGTCTTCAAACTCCTTGACTTTATCTACTTTGTGTTACAGCCTGAATTTAATATGGATTAAATTGTGATTGTATCTCTGACCTACACACAATACCCCATGTCAAAGTGGAATCATGTTTTTATTATTATTAAAAAATAAAAGTTTTGAGTCAATAGGTATTCAACCCTGTTAATGGCAAGCCTAAATAGGTTCTGGGGGGGGGGGAATGTGGTTAACTATTCACATAATATATTGCATGGACTTACTATGTGAAATTATAGTTTACCATGGTTTTTTGAATGACTACCTCAGCTGTTAAAAAAATATACACCCAATAATAGCATAGAATTTCAAACAGATTCAACCACAAAGACCAAGGAGTTTTTCCAATGCCTCGCAAAGGGCACCTATTGGTAGATGGGTAAAAACAAAACAAAAAAAGCAGACATTGAATAACCCGTTGAGCGTGGAGAAGTCCTTAATTACACTTTGGATGGTGTATCAATACACCCAGTCACTACAAAGATACACGCGACCTTCCTAACCCAATTGCCGGAAAGGAAGGAAACCGCTCAGGGATTTCACCATGAGGCCAAACAGTTGAGTTTTATGGCTGTGATAGGCAAAAACTGAGGCTGGACCAACAACATCCACAATACTATCCTAATGGACAGTGAAAAGGAAGCCCACACAAAATAAAAAATATTCCAAAACATGCATCATGTTAGCAATAAGGCACTAAAGTAAAACTCGCAAAAGATGTGGCAGAGAAATTAACTTCATGTCCTGAATACAAAGCGTTATCTTCGGGACGAATCCAACTCAACACATCACGGAGTACTACTTCATATTCTCAAGCATAGTGGTGGCTGCATCATGTTATGGGTATGCTTGGCATCGGCAAGGACTATTGAGGGTTTTTTTAAGGATAAAAAAGATGTGGAAGAGCTAAGCACAGGCAAAATCCTAGCAGAAAACCTGTTTGTCTGCTTTCCAACAGACACTGGGAGACTAATTCACCTTTCAGCAGGACAATAACCTAAAACAGTTGCTTATCAAGATGAAATTGAATGTTCCTTAGTTTTTACTTAAATCGGCTTGTAAATCTATGGCAGGACTTAAATGGCTGTCCAGCAATGATCAACAACCAACCTGACAGTTTATTTGTCCATTGATTATTAAAATAAATAATTGGACAATCCATGTGTGCAAAGCTCAGATTTACACAGAAAGACTCAGCTGTAATCACTGCCAAAGGTGATTCTAAAATGTAGTGACTCAAGGGGTTGAATACTTATGCATTAGCATTTTTTAACAATGTGATTAAACTTTGTTGCTTCTTGTTGAAACAAGCAAATGAGTCTTCGGTTGCCTAGGCAACACCCCCTCAATGCAGCAGCAAACAGAAATATAATTAATAGAACAGGCTTGGAACCGCTAACCTTGGTAATCAAATTCTGCTAGTGTACCCACAAGTTTCTTCCACTTTGACAGAGTATTGTGTAGATCGTTGACAAAAAAAGGACAATGAAATCAATTTTAATCCCACAACGTAGAAAAATCAAGGGGTGTGAACACTTCCTGAAGGCACTGTAGTTGGGATGATAGCTACAAACCAAGCCAGAAAAAAATACAGTAAAGAGAAAAATATGTTCACCAATTTCTGCAGTAGATTAAGTCTTACCTGCTTTTGCGCTTTGAGTATGATGGGGATTTATAACACCTGCTGGAGGGAGATAAGGGAACTCATAAAGCTATTAATAGCAATTAAGAGAACACTGATCTGAATCAGTCAGGTAGGTGTCTTCAAATTTCAGACAGGTTCGAGTTCGGCTAGAACAATAAATGATCAAATAAAGAGACCAAGTCTTTCAAAAGATAGTTTGCCCTTTAGAGTCAACTTGCAGGGGTCCTTTTGTGACACAGACCCACTCACCGGTCGCGGCCGTTGCTTCGGCTGCGTGAGCGGTAACGCCTTCCTCTGGACCTTGACCGTGAGCGGGACCTGGGAGAGGATCATTGATCAAATATGTGCAGTAGAAAGGTGTAGCATTTAAAGACAAGTATGTATCATGCCTCCACAAAAAGTACATTCTCTTGGAGCCACCATGTCGTTGAATGTCATTCAACAAGTGACATTCCAATAACAGACATTCTGGAGAAGACCACCTCTACACTGTACCTGCTGCGGCGGCCACCCCCCCTCTTGCTAAAGCGATAGCAGTCATATGCATAATGGCCATTCTCGCCACATTGGTAGCAGCGGTCGTTGGGGTCGAAGTGCCGGCGGCTGGGGCGGTCGTGGCGCGACTTGCGAGACATACCCGTTGACAACTCCACTCTTATGCGGGCACCACAGAGCACTCTGAAACATGACAATGGTTTAAGAATAGATAGCATTTTGGGGCATACAATTGAGGAAAACTCAGAAAAAATATTTTATGTTGAAGTCCAAGTGTCATAGATTGAGCCCTTTGAATCCAATCATTATTGTGCTGCTGCTGTATGCAATTCAACCACACGTGTACTCACTTGCCGTCCATGCCCTTCGTCGCATCCTCAGCATCTCTGGGATCTTCGTACTCGACAAAGGCAAAACCAGGTGGGTTTCTGGCCACCCAGACACTGCGCAAAGGTCCATAGTAGCTGAACGCCCGCTCCAACTCCCCCTTGGCAGCACCGTTGCCTAGGTCACCTACATACACCTTGCAGTCAGTGTTACGCGAGGAGCTTCGTGATGACGAGTAGGACATTTTAAAATCTGAAACCAGATAAAGGAGTGGCAAACAGACATTGAAGCACCATGCAGATCTCCAGAACTAGGTGGGTAGGAAATAATCACCAACTCATCATTTTATGAAAAGATTAAATTTATCCAGAAGCTCATGTTATGGGAACACCCTGTCAACAATGAAATCGTTTCAGCACAAGCTACAAAGAGGCGAAATCAAGGTGAGCTAGCTCGCTACAACATTAGCTAACATTAAAGGGCAACCGCACTTGGCCTCTTATTAAATAAAAAACGAATTAATGTGTGGCTGCAGACAGCCTGATGTCTTGATTTAGATAATTAAGAAATGCTGTGTGTTAGTTTGATGAGTGTGTGTTCGCAGTTGGCATGAGTTGCTGGTGTGCAACTGTGGCCAAGTTGGTTTTACTTTGAATCGCCGGGGCTAGTCAGGGACCGTCAATAAATTACACAGTAAATTATAATATTTTCATGTTCCACACCTTTTAGTTCTCAAACGCTTTCAATATTTGTATAAGATTTTCTGCTATTTGGAATGTTATTGTCCCATGTACACTAATTTACTAACTAGCCCCATAAGGATATGCAAAGTCAACCCAAATTTACCACAGGAATTACAAATCGGGTCAACTGCCCCCGAGTGGCTTAGCGGTCTAAGGCACTGCACCTCAGTGCTAGAGGCATCACTTCAGACACCCTGGTTTGAATCCAGACTATCACAACTGCCGTGATTGGGAGTCCCATAGGGCGGCGCACAATTGGCCCAGCGTCGTCCGGGTTTGGCCGTCATTGTAAATAACTTGTTCTCAACTGACTTGCCTAGTTAAATAAAGGTCACACACACCAAATTGATCACTATTTGTGTGCTGCCAGCAGGTTTGAATCAAACCCAACCAGGTTTGCTATATCAGCAGCTTTCCCGACAAATTAGGCTTTGAAAAGTATGTCGCAGGTGAAAATGTATTGGTCGCAGCTTTTTGAGCTATGTCAAAATTGCAGTGCGGCCATCATGGCATCGAATTATTATTTATTTTATCTGTGCCCTGCTGCTACTGACTATCAGGCAGTGAGGCAGGCGGTTGCTGAGAATGAGTGGTGCGGAGGGCTGTGTGTTGAGCACAGTCATTGGTGTTGAGAAAGCGCCGCAGCAGAGTCAAGTGCGCGAGAAGAGCAGCACCAGTTGCTTCCTGACCACCCACAGTCCTACCAATCATTACTAGAGCCTACACAGCAGGGGAGATAAAATGAGAAATAATCATCCAACAATTCCAGAGAGAGGATTCAATATTGTGCTTTCTCTCTGGGTATGCTATATAGTCGGAGATGGTCCAAACAGACTCAAGGACAGCCCTGGGACGATAGATCCAAAATTCATACAACTAGGCCTACTGTACATAAAAATATATTTTAAAAAAGCAATGAGGCTGGCGCAACAGATCAGAACGTTTAGCTTAAAATGTTGATATCAACTATTATTTATTCACATTACAAGCACAGCAATGCGCACACAGGAGTAGGCGATGGACAAAGGTTCCTAAATGCAAATGACACCACAGATTAAAATATCCATTTGAAATGTTGAAAGAGGGGAGATCTATAGATGCAACAAGGGTTGCTAATATGACTAGGATTGTGAATGCCGACTGCCTTTGCTCAGATTGCCAAGTGGGTGATGTGCGCCGGTGCACCGGCCTTTCTCTCAACTTGTGACCATTTGATCTGAAGAACCTGTGCCTCAATTACATCAACAGAACCAAGACTTTAGATGTTAATGTTAATTAAAAGTCAGGTTTGGTTACATTTCTGGCATATCCCTCATGTAAGCGTCACTGTGGACATGAGGCTGTACGTAGCCAATAACGCTTAAAACCTAGGCTATACTTTTACATGTAGACTAATTGTGTACATTTATGCAAAATAGATTTAAGTATTATTCCAATGTTGGAATTTTTAGGGGCAATCTTTTAAATGTCAATTGCTGGCTCTGTTGACATACCCATTTATCAATTTCAGTAGTAGGCTACCAGTAAAAATAATAATAATAATTTGGTACTGGTCATCTTCAGTTTGGGACGATTTAAATTGCACTTTGGGATGATGGTGGAAAAAAAGTTTGCCTCAAGCCCTGTATGTAGCACTAGCGAGCCAACATTGGCTAGAAAGTTGAAGCCAGGAGAGAGAGGAACAGATTAACTTCATTACTGGCTAGAAAATTATCGTAGTAGTGACTGAATAATAGTATAATAAAACTTTATGTACTGGACTCACGATGGAAAGGAAAGAGGGACGAGAGCCATCTAGTTCCAGAGGGATTATGACTGGGAAAAAATAAAAATCAAGATGCCTACAGCCACACATGAATGTAAAATGTTTTATTTAATAAAAGCAAACTGTTGGGGCTTTTCGATTTTTATACTCCAGTTTAAAATCGATTTTAAAGCAATGTGCCTTGTTACACAATGTTTTCTTAACCATTCCCTATAATCACTAATATAGTTCAGATTAAATAATTTATGTGACGAACCAATATCAGAAAGGGTGAAATGCTGAGAACAAGGTAAATCAATTTTACCAGTTGTATTAGAATTGTCATTATGGATACACATTATGGATAAATGTGGGAACTCCTCTAGCAGCGAAAAATGTTGGCCTAGTTCTCAGGCCTTGTGGGCGGACTTTGAGTAACTAGCTGGTCAGCCAGACATGTACTTTTGATAACTACATAACGTTAACAACTGTAGCTAATGCATTGCAAGTAGCAGTAATTAGTTGTTACCGGCAAATGCGTAATTAAGCCGAGACCAATGCACACAATTAGCTCGCTTGCTAGCAACTGTGTGTGCCGTACAAAAAAGTGCGCGTACTGCGCTTGTCAGAAAGGATAGGCCGCACATTGGTTTCATACGGCTTTGTTCACCAAATAAGGCTATACAAGTAGGATAAATATCACGATATAAACACAGACTGCTTTAAATTTACACTAAGCATGTTTGATTTCCTAAATTTGATTTAAAACAAATTGTCGAAAACGCAGCTTGGACCACCATATTCAATGGCTGCCATACTCACTTGATGCAGATAGCTATGCTAACACTAGCCGCCTCAACTCAGCGAGTGAATGAACACCGTTTCCCGGTTGGCCTCAATCAGACGTCAGCTGAAAACACGAGTAAGAAAATGTAAATCTTTTTACGAGTTTATACATGTAATTAATGTCGTCTTCATTTCCTTAGCATAGTTACAAATCAAGCCGGGCACTCACCTTTTCCAGGTCCACCTTTCCCGTATTGACCTAGCTGTTAGCTCTTCACACAGAGCAGCAGCACGTTTTACAGATAACCCAGGGAAGGAAATACCGCCAGCCTTCCCTGGCCAACCGGAGAGCGCTTCTTCTTTCGGTTTCAAGGAGGAGGGATTTCCTCAATAGTAACATCCCATTGGTTCCTACAAACACTATGCACGGTTTCCACTAAAACCGTGCGTATACAAACTCAAAATTGGTGTAAAAATGTATGGGGAAAAATTGGAACTAGTGACGACTACTAGTCATGGTAAATACCAGCGACACGTCACACGCCAATTATACATTAACTTTGAATGGACTATTCCACAAGTTTTAAAAAATGGACTATTAAAATAAACAGGTGGATGGATGAATGAAACATTTTTCACAATTGGGTCTGGCTCCAGCCTAGCCCTTGAACATGACTCGAGCTTGAGGTAGTCACCTCATACAAATACTTGGGAGTATGGCTAGACGGTCGCAGCACATATCAAAACTACAGGCTAAAGTTAAATCTAGACTTGGTTTACTCTATCGTAATCACTCCTCTTTCACCCAGCTGCCAAACTAACACTGATTCAGATGACCATCCTAGATTACGGAGACATAATTTATGGATCGGCAGGTATGCTCTCGAGCGCCTAGATGTTCTCTACCATTCGGCCATCAGATTTGCCACCAATGCACTCTATACTCCTCCGTAAACTGGTCATCAATGTATACCCGTCGCGAGACCCACTGGTTGATGCTTATTTATAAAACCCTCTTGGGCACGCCTCCTTCCTATCTGAGATATCTACTGCAGCCCTCATCCTCCACATACAACACCCGTTCTGCCAGTCACATTCTGTTAAAGGTCCCCAAAGCACACACATATACCTGGGTCGCGCGTCTTTTCAGTTCGCTGTAGCTAGCGACTGGAAAAATCTGCAACAAACACTCAAATTGAACAGTTTATCTCAATCTCTTAATTCAAAGACTCAATCATGGACACTCTTACTGACCGTTGTGGCTGCTTTGCGTGATGTATTGTTGTCTCTACCTTTTTGCCCTTTGCGCTGTTTGTGCCCAATAATGTTTGTACCATGTTTTGTGCTGCTACCATGTTGTTGTCATGCTCTGTTTCTACCATGCTATGTTGTTGTCTTAGGTCTCTCTTTATGTAGTGTTGTGTTGTCTCTCTTGTCGTGATGTGTGTTTTGTCCTATATTTATATTTTATGATTTATTTTTAATCCCAGCCCCCGCATGAGGCCTTTTGCCGTTTGGTAGGCCGCCATTGTAAATACGAATGTTCTTAACTGACTTGCCTAGTTAAATAAAGGTTAAATTAAAAAATAAATTAAAAAGACTCTCAGTTATATTACATTCAGTGGCGACCTGTCATTCAGGGCAGGTGGGGCAGAGACCCACCAGTTTTGAGCCCAACATTTCTAGCACTTGCATGTTATTTGGCATTAATATGTGTCACATATCTGTTTGCAAAAAATATATATTTGAGTTAATAAAGCCGCATACAAACATGGTCTCTTTTTTGTTTTCTTGAGTAAGGCAGCTCCAAAATGCAGGTGTTTCAACCTAGCTCAGTGCTTTCTGTGGTGGTGGGGCAAGCCAGCAGAAAATATGGAGCGTTGCGCCGTGATTGGCTCAGTGTTCTGTCACTCATGGGGACACTACGTCACCTCCAAGTTTAAGGGTAGACTTAGAAAATTCTATCCCCTTGGGTGCTGCAATAGAAGTGCCTGTCCAAGAAGGCTCAAGGTCATTGGCCACAGATAAAATGATGTCAAATCACATTATATGAACAGTAGCTTGGATTGGACTGATCATGTCAACATCATACTTTTAAAATCTTAGCTAGCAGTCATCATCATGAATCAAGTCAACAATCTACTGGCAAATCCTTTTTAATCCTTGTCATATGAAGATAAATAATGAAGAGAAATTATAGATAAAACGTATCGGTGCTCATCGGCCATTGGACATTAACGATACACAAGTTGGAAATCGCAAATTCAACAATGAGTGGTTTGGGAGGAATCAGTGACAGTGGCTGTGTGGTCCCAAATCTGTGATTAAGGGTTCTCTTTTCCAAATTTAAAATGATAAACATTCAACATTGGCCATGCTGTCAATGAATCATGATTTTGCCGTGCTCAAAACAACTGTTAACTCGGAACTGTGAAAACTTGACTTCAGTGAGTTCAAGACAACTGGGAATTCCGGAAAAAACGAGCTCCGACTGGGAAATACATTTAGAATGGAATTGTAAGTTGGGAACTCGGGCCTCTTTCTAGAGCTACGACCTGAAGATCAATGACCTTGTTTTTTTCAGAGTTCCCAATTGTCTTGAAAGCACTATACATCCAGCGAATGCCAGACTTTGATGACAAAATTTGCCCACAAAGGACCGCCATGCCACCTTCCTGTTCAAGTGAGCACAACACAAGGTGAGTCCAAAAATGTTTTGTATGCTGCTGCATAAATTATGTAATATGCCAGGGAGATATGTATACTGTAGCTAAGAAAGTAATACTAAGTGTATGTTGTGTAGTAAGCTGTTTGTAGCCATGTGCCTCACCCTAATAATTTGGTCTGTTTACCCCTCTTCATTTCGCCTACTGTTCTGACTTGGTGGTGCACATATAGCCTATAACCTGTTTTAGAGAAATGTAATCATCAAATTTTGTAAGAGCTTTCATTGTCTGCTTATATGCCCCCCTTTATTTATCCTACGGTTCTGACTTGGTGTACAGGGAGAACACTGTAAGAATGGCCCATGTTCTGAATTCTGTCACAGTACATTTAAAAAGTGCTAAACAAATAGTTATATTGACTACGTCCATCCTAGCTCGTTCAATAATGTCTTAATCGGAATTACGGATTGCCTCTTATCCGCTTGTTGTCCCCTGGTAAAAATATGTTGTTCTGCCCCTGAGCAAGTCAGTTAACACACTGTTCCCCGGGTGCCGAAGATGTGGATATTGATTAAGGCAGCCCCCGCACCTCTCTGATTCAGATGGGTTGGGTTAAATACAGAAGACACATTTCAGTTGAATACATTCAGTTGGACAACTGACTAGGTATCCCCCTTTCCCTTTCCTTTCCCTTATGCCATAGTTTGTACATCTCAATTGTCATTAAAAAACACATTTGTTTAAGCAAGTCAGCCATATCAGCTATGTTTTTTTAAAAGGCAGTAAATGAGGCTGAATGAACTGTTTTGCTGACAGACAAGGCTCCATTGGTAGCCAGGTGTAGCAGTGGTAAGATGTTGGGACTGCTGTTGGGACAGCTTTATGTAGGCCCTAACAGTTTGTGGGCACAGTTTGTCACTGTTATAGTGCAATTAATGTATTGTTTAGTGTTGTATTGTGTTGTGTAGTGGCTTTGCTGGCATGCATCCCACTTTTATTTTTTTTGCCCCACCAATATTTACATGCTAAAATCACCACTGTTTTGTTAAGAGCCACGACACTTGGTCTGAACATGAACACGAATCGCTTGCAGTACAGTTTTAGAAGCATAAGGACCTTATCTTGCATATCGGTGAGAAAAAGAAAAAAAACTAAAGGTTAAATTGACACAAACCTTTATAGGGTTAGGGTTCCCACAGCCATATTTCCATGTTACAGCACTTGTTTATGGAAAACAGATGGAAGACAGTGTGGACCAATGTTTCTACCAAAAATGTTGGTCACTGAGCTAATTTCAGGTCTGCTGAGCACAAACTTGAACTTTGTGAAATTTCGGTGCAACAACCAGATGCGTTTACTGTGAACACTGAGGCTGTACCCACTTTAATGTACCATTTCAGACAGTGGTCAAGTAGGCTACTTTGGTTATTTGATCATAATGTAGGCCTACCAGAGTGGTCTACCATAAAAAAACAATGGACAAAATGCATCCCATAACATTTTAACATGAAAATAGCTTTTCTATCATTCAGTCTACAGAAGCAACCAGTGTGTGTTGTTCAATGTAGGCCTACATTCCATGAGACTTTAGAAAACAACACGCAGGGCTTGATTATCCACTTGTCCTTCTGAGGTGACTGAAAATGTTGTTGTGTTGTTGTGTTATTTGATGCAAGAAACCACTTTACAAAATGAAATGCACTATTATTCCCATACCATTATTACAGAGAATCAGACAAATTATGCTACCCTCTGCCTATTGGCTACATAGCTTATTCAAGCCTGTCTCAAAATTCAACACTGCCCCTTTAAGACAAAAAAAGCTCTTTACCCAACTACCTTTTCAAAGATGTCAAGAAAGTTTTGTGCTCTTGTAGGAAGAAATCATGCCCCCATTGTTGACTATAAATTATCTATATCTGAGATAATAACTAACTAGCAAAGCATTTGAACAAATGTGCACACGTGGTTACATGCAGCTCTCGCTTTGATCTCAACACAACCACATCTACTCACGAAACTCATGCTGTAAATACAGTCCAGTTCAAAGTGAATGGCACAGATCCATATATGGCAATGGTATATTTGCATATACAGTTGAAGTCGGAAGATTACATACACTTAGGTTGGAGTCATTAAAACTCATTTTCAACCACTCCACAAATTTCTTGTTAACAAACTATAGTTTTGGCAAGTCGGTTAAGACACCTACTTTGTGCATGACACAAGTAACTTTTCCAACAATTGTTTACAGACAGATTATTTCACTTATAATTAATTCACTGTATCACAATTCCAGTGGGTCAGAAGTTTACATACACTATGTTGATTGTGCCTTTAAACAGCTTGGAAATTTCCAGAAAATGATGTCATGGCTTTCGAAGCTTCTGATAAACTAATTGACATCATTTGAGTCAATTGGAGGTGTGCCTGTGGATGTATTTCAAGGCCTACCTTCAAACTCAGTGCCTCTTTGCTTGACATCATGGGAAAATCAAAAGAAATCCGCCAAGACCTCAGAAAAATAATTGTAGACCTCCACAAGTCTGGTTCATCCTTGGGTTCATCCTTGGGTTCATCCTTGGGAGCAACAATAGTACTCAAGCATAAACACCATGGGACCACGCAGCCGTCATACCACTCAGGAAGGAGAAGCGTTCTGTCTCCTAGAGATTAATGTACTTTGGTGCAAAAAGTGCAAATCAATCCTTGAACCACAGCAAAGGACCTTGTGAAGATGCTGGAGGAAATAGGTACAAAAGTATCTATATCCACAGTAAAACGAGTCCTATGTCGACATAACCTGAAAGGCCGCTCAGCAAGGAAGAAGCCATTGCTCTAAAACCGCCATAAAAAAGCCAGACTACGGTTTGCAACTGCACATGGGGACAAAGATCGTACTTTTTGGAGAAATGTCCTCTGGTCTGATGAAACAAAAATAGAACTGTTTGGCCATAATGTCCATCGTTATGTTACGAGGAAAAAGGGGGATGCTTGCAAGCCGAAGAATAACATCCCAACCGTGAAGCACGGGGGTGGCAGCATCATATTGTGGGGGTGCTTTGCTGCAGGAGGGACTAGTGCACTTCACAAAATTGATTGCATCATGAGGCAGGAAAATGATGTGGATATATTGAAGCAACATCTCAAGACATCAGTCAGGAAGTTAAAGCTTGGTCGCAAATGGGTGTTCCAAATGGACAATGACCCCAAGCATACTTCCAAAGTTGTGGCAAAATGGCTTAAGGACAACAAAGTCAAGGTATTGGAGTGGCCATTACAAAGCCCTGACCTCAATCCTATAGAAAATGTGTGGGCAGAACTGAAAAAGCGTGTGCGAGCAAGGAGGTCTACAAACCTGACTCAGTTACATCAGCTCTGTCAGGAGGAATGGATCAAAATTCACCCAACTTATTGTGGGAAGCTTGTGGAAGACTACCCGAAACATTTGACCCAAGTTAAACAATTTAAAGGCAATGCTACAAAATACTAATTCTGACCCACTGGGAATGTGATGAAAGAAATAAAAGCTGAAATAAATAATTCTCTCTACTATTATTCTGACATTTCACATTCTTAAAATAAAGTGGTGATCCTAACTGACCTAAGACAGGGAATTCTTACTAGGATTAAATGTCAGGAATTGTGAAAAACTGGGTTTAAATGTATTTGGCTAAGGTGTATGTAAACTTCTGACTTCAACTGTAGACTTACTAGAGTTCTGATTGGTTATGCCGCACAGGTCTGTGTAGAGTACAGTGTCGTGCATGTCAATGCAATAGAATCCTACTACAATACGTTCTGCCTACAACTATGCCTCTTGCATAATTCATTTTGCATACTTATTCTTGCATAGTTGGTTTTGTTTCAGTATGTTACACTGATGGTTAATATTGTGTTTATTCGATCATAATTCCAACAGTAAAGGGAAACATTGATAGTGTTAACTAAGGGGGAAAACTAGAACGTTGAGTGAAGTTCAATCTTGTGCTTCTCTGTGTGGGCTTATATTTCTTCTGCATGGCAGTCCCGCGCACGCACGCAGTTTAGAGGGAACATTGGTGTGGACTACCTGTGCTAATTAGCTATCTGATTCTCTGAACACCTGTGTGTAAACAGAAGACAGACACCACAAACATGTTGTCACTGAAAAATACTGTCAATTGCAACTGTGTTAAAAATGGATTAAAACAGTGTACAGTAAGTGTGTATTTTGCATTTGTGAAATTATTTTGATGTGATATGAAAGTAGAGGCATTTATGTTTCTAGGACTATACCGCAATTGAGAATCGATTCACATTTAGATGGAGTATTTGGCTGTTTTGGCTTCCAGAGCCAATTTGCCCTTTAACCAGAACATGTATGGTCCTAGGACTAAGGAGTAACGTTACGCTCCTATAGTCCAATATTGAGCTAGCTCCAGCCATAGACATTGGCTCCAGCAGATACTTCTGAGACACCTCTCAAATCTTAGACAAAAAGATTATTAAAATATTACAATAAAATATGAGATAGATCAAACAGAGACTGAGAACTGTGATACATTTTAAATGTAATTGTTACAACTTGAAATAAATTACAATGTCATTTCTTGTGAATGTAAGTTCTTACATTAAAATATACATACATTTAATGACAAAATTCATAAATAAATTGATGATAAGACTACTCATTTTGAGTTGGATGAATTATCTCTGTCACATTGTCACTCTAAATGGCAGATACTCAGTTATTTCTCTATAATTTACAGTATTTAATGTCATAGCAGCTTCTCAGCATTTTTAAACAGCATGCAATAGCATGCTACTAAACAGCATTGAGCCCATAGTCTTTGGTTGTTGTTGCTATGAAGACTGGGGTGAGCCCAAATGAAAGGGGATAGATAGGCGCATTATATTAGCATTTCACCTCTTGCCACAAGATGACATAATAGGGAATAGAGATACAACTGTTTCCAAGAGAAATGTATAATACAAAAGCTGCGGAAGAGGTTGTTGTGGGTGTCGGAGGCAGCTGTATCCATTGAGCCATACAGGACAAAAAGGGAGAAAGGGAGATGCTTATCTGCCATGTGTAGTTTACATTGTTCTGTTCATCAAGTTTATCTGGATCAGCCACCGTAGTGCCCTCGTTCAACTAACGTAGGTAGGCCATAAGCAGCAAGATGAAGACCTAAACTCAAACCAAGACTCTTATTTGACCTTACAGTCAAATAAGGCATCTTCCCCAGTGGGCAACACTGATTGAAATTATATAATTTCAAACAGTTTTGCACAATGGGTCCACCTAAGTGTTAGCCATTGCATTCCTACCCGGCTCCCACATTAGGGAATTAACATTGGGGTGCTGATACTTTGCCGCCGGCAAGGCATGCAGAACAAGGTGTCCCCTCAGTGTTGTGTCAGCACTACTTGGCCACTAGCTCTGGTCCATCGCGTGATGACAACAACAAGTTGCCTCTGAAGAGGTAACTCGTTGTTATCGTTGCACGATGGACCAGAGCTACGTGGCCAAATAACTCTGACAAGAGATGGTGTTCAGTGACAGATCTTGACCACGTGAGTTGAGAGACTATCAAAGATCATGGCCTGGTCCAAAACTGTAAAACTATACCCAGACCTCAGGAGCTGAGGCCCAGACAGACTCAGACCAGAATCATGTTGATGTGGTCTCCAGTGGTGTCAAGATCCAGACTTCACACTCCATCCTAGTCTTTCCTCTTAACCTGAGCAGCCTATTTTAAAGAGTGTCTTTGCATGGTGTCCCCTCCACTTTCTATACCAGGCATATTAACATCCTGTGATTCTGATCATCACATAGTCCATCACCACCACATTCCTCTACTAATAACCAGCTTTTCCTTCTACATTTTCTTCTACACCCTAAAATTGTGTGTGTGTGTGTGTGTGTGTGTGTGTGTGTGTGTGTGGTGGGGTTGTGGTTGTGTGTGTGTTGGTGTGTGTGTGTGTGTGTGTGTGTGTGTGTGTGTGTGTGTGTGTGTGTGTTGTGTGTGAGAGAGAGAAGAGAGAGTGTCTGACATTCTCTCTGTGAGCAGTGGGCATTGAGTACAGAAAATAGACATTTGCATCATTACTCCTGGTAGTGGATCTTCTGCTAGATGTCGAAGATGTGTCGTTGCAGTGGCAATGATGATGATGTGTGTGTGTGTGTGTGTGTGTGGTTGCAGTGGCAATGATCATGATGTGCGTGTGTGTGTGTGTGTGTGCGTGTGCGTGTGTGCGTGCCAGCATGTATGCGCATGTGTGTGTGTCTGTGTGCATATGTGAGTTTCTCAATCTACCCATCTACCTATCTAGCCCTGTGCTCCCTCAGAAGCCCTTTACATGGCAGTAGGCCTCCAGGCTGGAAAAGAGGATGTAGATGAACCAGAGGCCAAAGAAGAATAGGGTGGTGAGCACCTTGGTGACCTTGGGTCCCCCCAGCTCACCCCCTACAGACGGCCGGCGGCGGAGCATCAGCACCCCCATGTTGATGAAGGCGAAGATGGTGAAGAGCGTGACCGAGAAGGCCAGTGAGCCAGGGTCCACGCGGAAAGTTTGACCTTTGGTCTCCCAGTAGATGGCAGCGATGGACCACGCCACCCCGATGCCCAAGAAAACGTTGACCGCATTGCTACCCGTCACGTTCCCCACTGACGCGTCGGCATACTGGTCCTGGGTGGCAGCGACTTTACTGGCAAAGGTGTCTATGGAAAGAGGTTGGGGTTAGAGTTTAGAACATGGTTAGAATAAGGTTAGGACTAGTATGCCTAAGGCTGGGAGGGATTTAGAGGTAGGGAGGTATGGTTTTGGGTTATAGTTGGTTCAAGAGTTAGATTTAGGGTAAATAGCTAGCTTGGATTGAAGATAAAGTAACTTAAAGCAGACACTCAAACACACACACACACACACACACACACACACACACACACACACACACACACACACACACACACACACACACACACACACACACACACACACTTGTCCAACACACACTCACCAGGGATGGAGGTGCCCAGAGCCACAAACACCACAGCAGTGACACTGTCTTTGAGGCCCACGGTGCAGCCGAAGTGGGAGGCCAGGTCCCCGATGACGGTGGTTAGTAAGCCAATGACAATGATGGACACCACAAAGCAGGCCCAGCCATTCCAGTACTCGGTAGGTGGCACACAGGCAAACAGAATCTTCCAGAAAACTGTCACAATGTGCATGAAGTAGTCGAAGCAGTTGGGAATTCGCCGCTCCACTCCCTCTTCCTCGTCACCTGGCAAAATGAGGCAGGTAGAGGACATTGACAAACAGTGTTATCGATGAGTATTTAGTATTTATCGATAGCATACATTTGCCAGAGAAAATACCAAACCATGATACAAACCATACAGACAAACGAACATGCATATGTACAGTGCATTCGGAAAGTATTCAGACCCCTTGATTTTTCCACATTTTGTTGCGTTACTGGCTTATTGTATATATTTTTTAAATCCCTCATCAATATACACACAATACCCCAGAACGACAAAGCAAAAACAGGTTTTTAGACATTTTTGTAAATTTATTACAAATAAAAAAATGAAATATCACATTTACATAAGTATTCAGACCCTTTACCCAGTACTTTGTTGAAGCACCTTTGGAAGCGATTACAGCCTTGAGTCTTCTTGGGTACATGACGCTACAAGCTTGGCACACCTTTATTTGGGGAGTTTTTCCCATTGTTTTCTGCAGATCCTCTCAAGCTTGGTCAGGTTGGATGGGGAGCGTCGCTGCACATGTTCAGGTCTCTCCAGAGATGTTCGATCAGGTTTAAGTCTGGGCTCTGGCTGGGCCACTCAAGAACATTCATAGACCGGTCCCGAAGCCACTCCTGCATTGTAGCAGGTTTTCATCAAGGATCTCTCTGTACGTTGCTCCATTCATATTTCTAGTCTCTAGACTAGTCTCCCAGTCCCTGCCGCTGAAAAACATCACCACAGCATGATGCTGCCACCACCATGCTTCACCGTAGGGATGGTGCCATGTTTTCTCCAGATGTGACGCTTGGCATTCAGGCCCAAGAGTTCAATCTTGTTTTCATCAGACCAGAGAATTTTGTTTCTCATGGTCTGAGAGTCCTTTAGGTGCCTTTTGGCAAACTTCAAGTGGACTGTCATGTTCCTTTACTGAGGAGTCGCTTCTGTCTGGCCACTCTACCATAACGGCCTGATTGGTGGAGTGCTGCAGAGAAGGTTGTCCTTCTGGAAGGTTCTCCCATCGCCACAGAGGAACTCTGGAGCTCTGTCAGAGTGACCATCAGGTTCGTGGTCATCTCCCTGACCAAGGTCCTTCTCCCCTGATTGCTCAGTTTGGCCGGGCGGCCAGCTCTAGGAAGTTTTGGTGGTTCTACACGTCTTCCATTTAAGAATGATGGAGGCTGGACAATTCCTTCGACCTGATGGCTTGGTTTTTGCTCTGACATGCAATGTCAACTGTGGGACCTTACATAGACAGGTATGCGCTTTTCCAAATCATGTCACGTTGTTATGATCGATCCAAGATGGCGTAGCATTGTAGGCGTGTTTTTGTTCGTCCTCCCTTGTACTTTTGTATTTTTCGTATTTTTTGTATATATATATATTTTTAATTTTTTTTCTATCTCTTTTCGATTTTTAATTCGATTATACCTTCCGGTAACCTGCCTCACCCAATGTGATACGGAATCGCTATTATTTTTAACTTTGGAACAC
>NC_036863.1:12818099-12948598 GCF_002910315.2 Salvelinus sp. IW2-2015 | reverse complement strand
TCTTTGTAAGCGTCGCGAATTAGTGTAGCAATGTCCAGTGTTTTACTCCTAGTTCACCCAGCTGCGTGGCCATGCACCGCCTCAACTCAATCATCAAAGTTTGCGGGAATGGACACTACCAGTGTAGGCTTGCATTACCAACAACGACGAGACGGCCTAACAGGGAGGAGCGTGAGGGCCCTCGGAGCTGGGGTGTCTGGGAAAATAACCTCACACTCAACGTCAACAAAACAAAGGAGATGATTGTGGACTTAGGAAAACAGCAGAGGAGCACCCCGCCTATCCACATCGACCGCGTCAGTAGTGGAGAAAGGTGGAAAGTTAAGTTCCTCGGTGTACACATCACGGACAAACTGAATTGGTCCACCCACACAGACAGACGTTGTGAAGAAGCGCAGCACGCCTCCTTCAACCTCAGAGGCTGAAGAAAATTGCTTGTCACCAAAAGCACTCACAAAACTTCTTACAGATGCACAATCATGAGAGCTCCTGTCGGGCTGTTATCACCGCCTGGTACGGCAACTGCTCCGCCCACAACCTAAGGCTCTCCAGAGGGTATGAAGGTCTGCAAGAACGCATCACCAGGGGCAAAACTACCTGCCCTCCCATGGACACCCTACAACCACCGATGTCACAGAAAGCGCCATAAAGATCATCAATGGACAACAACCACCCAAGCCACTGCTGTTCACCCCGCTATCACTTCCAGAAGGCGAGGTCAGTACAGTGCCATCAACAGCAAGGGACCGAGAGACTGAAAAACAGCTTCTACTCTCAAGGCCATTCAAGACTGTTTAAACAGCCACCATAAATTAGCGGCCCTGGCCAACATACTGACTCAACTCAGCCACTTTAAAAATGGAATTGATGGAAATTATGTAAAATGTACCACTAGCCACTTTAAGCAATGCCACTTAATACCAATTTTACATACGTCTACAGTTACCATCTCATAGTGTAATATACTGTACTCTATATCATCTACTGCCCATCTGCCATCTTTATGCAAATACATGTACCACTAGCCATCTTTAAACTATTGAGCCACTTTTATGTTTACATACCCTACAGTACTCATTCTCAGTACGTACTTATACTACCGTCTCATACATCTACGCATCTGCCATGCCGCGTTCTGTACCACCACTCATTCATATAATTTTTTTTTTTTTCTTTATGTACATATTTCTTTATCCCTTTACACTTGTGTGTGTGTGTAAGGTAGTAGTGTGGAATTGTTAGGTTAGATTACTGTTGGTTATTACTGCATTGTCGGAACTAGAAACACAAGCATTTCGCTACACTCGCATTAACATCTGCTAACCAGTGTATGTGCACTAATAAAATTTGATTTGATTTGATTTGATTTGATACTGCAAACTCTCCTTCCAGACTCATATCAAACATCTTCCAATCCAAAATCAAATCGAGAGTCGGCTTTCTATTTCGCAACAAAGCCTCCTTCACTCACGCCGCCAAAACTTACCCTAGTGAAAACTGACTATCCTACGTCCTCGACTTCGGCGATGTCATCTTACAAAATAGCTTCCAATACTCTACTCAGCAAACTGGATGCAGTTATTCACAGTGCCATCCGTTTTGTTACTAAAGCACCTTATACCACCCACCACTGCGACCTGTTATGCTCTAGTCGGCTGGCCCCGCTGCGCATGTTCGTCGTCAGACCCACTGGCTCCAGGTCATCTACAAGGCTATGCTAGGTAAAGCGCCGCCTTATCTCAGTTCACTGGTCACGATGGCAACAACCACCCGTAGCACGCGCTCCAGCAGGTGTATCTCACTGATCATCCCTAAAGCCAAAACCTCATTTGGCCGCCTTTCCTTCCAGTTCTCTGCTGCCTGCGACTGGAACGAATTGCAAAAATCTCTGAAGTTGGAGACTTTTATCTCCCTCAACAACTTTAAACATCTGCTATCTGAGCAGCTAACCGATCGCTGCAGCTGTACATAGTTTATCGGTATATAGCCCACCCAATTTACCTACCTCATCCCCATACTGTTTTTATTTATTTACTTTTCTGCTCTTTTGCACACCAGTATCTCTATTTGCACATGATCATCTGATGATTTATCACAACCAGTGTTAATCTGCTAAATTGTAATTATTCGCTCCTATGGCCTATTTATTGCCTACCTCCTCATGCCTTTTGCACACATTGTATATAGATTCTCTTTTTTTTTCTTCTTTTTTTTCTACTATGTTATTGACTTGTTTATTGTTTACTCCATGTGTAACTCTGTGTTGTTGTCTGTTCATACTGCTATGCTTTATCTTGGCCAGGTCGCAGTTGCAAATGAGAACTTGTTCTCAACTAGCCTACCTGGTTAAATAAAGGTGAAATAAAAATAAAAATAAATAAAATGTCCAATCAATTTAATTTACCACAGGTGGACTCCAATCAAGTTGTAGAAGCATCTCAAGGATGATCAATGGAAACAAGATGTACCTGAGCTCAATTTCGAGTCTCATAGCGAAGGGTCTGAATACTTACGTAAATAAGGTATTTCTGTTTTCTCTTTGTCATTATGGGGTATTGTGTCTAGATTGATAAATAAAAGTTGTTTTTTAATCTATTTTAGAATAAGGCTGTAACGTAACAAAATGTGAAAAAAGTCAAGCGGTCTGAATATTTTCCGAATGCACTGTATGTATCATTACATGTTTGTGAATTATTTACATGACATAACTCAGGTTATGTCTGACCTCCTGAACTGACTGTGACCGCCTCAATGAACTGTTCTCTCCAGGAATGAGTTCCAATCACCACAGCCAGATTGGTGTCCTTCAAGAGTTTGTCCACGGTGCTCTATCAAAACACAAAAAAGATTAGCAATGAGAGTGGGCAAGTATTCAACAACAAAAGCTGACACGGCATGCTCTGAAGCACAAACACATAAAATGTCACACACATTCTGTCTCATGACTTCTGTTCTTATCAAACTGAAGTCAGGATAGACATGAGGGCAGAAGAGAAGTATCATTACTGTTAAAACGGCCAGCTTCAGTCAGCTGATTCTAGCCATCCCTTCGGCAGCTTAGTCTCCCATTCAGAGGACCCCCACTTTTGTTAGTGTCTTATTGGTCAAGGTCAGTCCAAATAATTATCACCACATCTCCTTCAGTCTATCACTGGCCTTGATTCCCAGGACTTCAGTTTCAGTTAGTCTATGACCCCAGCACTCTGTGTGGTCAGAAACGTGCTATCCCCATCCTGATGAGCACATCCACAGTTTTACCTCCTGCTGAACTTTTCCTGCTGTGGACTGAATCTCTGTATGTCTGATGTTTAATTGTGCGTGCATCTAAGTAAGTGTCTTGAGATCTGTGTCATATTATGTGGAGCTAAGTTTAGTGGTTTATTGTGTACAATTACTGTGTTTTGAGGTTGTTAGCTAGCTCAAGCTCCCGCTCACGTTAGCACTACCATTAGCATTTTGTATTGGAATGCATGAGCATTTCAGCATAACTGTTAGTGATTAGCATTTATTAGCATTACTAATTTCTTGTGCTAAGCTATTTTCTATTCTATATACAGTACCAGTCAAAAGTTTAGACACACCTGCTCATTCAAAGGTTTTTCTTTATTTGTACTATTTTCTACATTGTAGAATAATAGTGAAGACATAAACTATTAAATAACACATATGGAATCATGTAGTAACCAAAAAAGTGTTAAACAAATCAAAATATACAGTGGGGCAAAAAAGTATTTAGTCAGCCACCAATTGTGCAAGTTCTCCCACTTAAAAAGATGAGAGAGGCCTGTAATTTTCATCATAGGTACACTTCAACTATGACAGAAAAAATGAGAAAAAGAATGCAGAAAATCACATTGTAGGATTTTTAATGAATTTATTTGCAAATTATGGTGGAAAATAAGTATTTGGTCACCTACAAACAAGCAAGATTTCTGGCTCTCAGCAGACGTGTGAACTTCTTCTTTAAGAGGCTCCTCTGTCCTCACTCGTTACCTGTATTAATGGCACCTGTTTGAACTTGTTATCAGTATAAAAGACACCTGTCCACAACCTCAAACAGTCACACTCCAAACTCCACTATGGCCAGAGCCAAAGAGCTGTCAAAGGACACCAGAAACAAAATTGTAGACCTGCACCAGGCTGGGAAGACTGAGTCTGCAATAGGTAAGCAGCTTGGTTTGAAGAAATCAACTGTGGGAGCAATTATTAGGAAATGGAAGACATACTGGGGCTCGATCTGGGGCTCACCGCAAGATTCACCCCGTGGGGTCAATATGTCACAAGAACGGTGAGCAAAATCCCAGACACACGGGGGACCTAGTGAAGACCTGCAGAGAGCTGGGACCAAAGTATCAAAGCCTACCATCAGTAACACACTACGCCGCCAGGGCTCAAATCCTGCAGTGCCAGACGTGTCCCCCTGCTTAAACCAGTACATGTCCAGGCCCGTCTGAAGTTTGCTAGAGGCATTTGGATGATCCAGAAGAATTGAGAAGAATGTCATATGGTCAGATGAAACAAAAAATAGAACTTTTTGGTAAAAACTCAACTCGTCGTGTTTGGAGGACAAAGAATGCTGAGTTGGCATCCAAAGAACACCAATACCTACTGTGAAGCATGGGGGTGGAAACTTCATGCTTTGGGCTGTTTTCTGCAAAGGGACCAGGACGACTGATGCGGTGTAAAGGAAAGAGAATGGGGCCATGTATCGTGAGATTTTGAGTGAAAACCTCCTTCCATCAGCAAGGGCATTGAAGATGAACGTGGCTGGGTCTTTCAGCATGACATGATCCAAACACACCGCCCAGGCAACGAAGGAGTGGCTCCGTAAGAAGCATTTCAAAGGTCCTGGAGTGGCCTAGCCAGTCTCCAGATCTCAACCCCATAGAAAATCTTTGGAGGGGTTGAACTCGTGTTGCCCAGCAACAGCCCCAAAACATCACTGCTCTAGAGAGAATCTGCATGGAGGAATGGGCCAAAATACAGCAACAGTGTGTGAAAACCTTGTGAAGACTTACAGAAAACGTTTGACCTCTGTCATTGCAACAAAAGGGTATATAAAAAGTATTGAGATAAACTTTTTGTATTGACCAAATACTTATTTTCCACCATAATTTGCTAATAAATTCATTAAAAATCCTACAATGTGATTTTCTGGATTTTTTTTCTCATTTTGTCTGTCATAGTTGAAGTGTACCTATGATGAAAATAACGGCCTCTCTCGTTTTTTTTAAGTGGGAGAACTTGCACAATGGTGGCTGACTAAATACTTTTTTGCCCCACTGTATTTTATATTTGAGATTCTTCAAAGTAGCCACCATTTGCCTTGATGACAGCTTTGTAACTCTTGGCATTCTCTCAAACAGCTTCATGAGTTAGTCACCTGGAATGCATTTCAATTAACAGGTTTACCTTGTTAAAAGTTCATTTGTGGAATTTATTCCTTTCATAATGCGTTTGAGCCAATCAGTTTTTGTTGTGACAAGGTAGGGGTGGATACAGAAGATAGCCCTTTTGGTAAAAGACCAAGTTCATGTTATGGCAAGAACAGCTCAAATAAGCAAAGAGAAATGACAGTTCATCATTACTTTAAGACATGAAGGTCAGTCAATGCGGAACATTTCAAAAACTTTGAAAGTTTCTTCAAGTGCACTCACAAAACCATCAAGCGCTATGATGAAACTGGCTCTCATGACCGCCACAGGAAAGAAAGACCCAGAGTTACCTCTGCAACAGAGGAAAGTTCATTAGAGTTAACTGCACCTCAGATTGTAGCCCAAATAAATGCTTCACAGAGTTCAAGTAACAGACACATCTCAACACCAACTGTTCAGAGGAGACTGGGTGAATCAGGCCTTCATGGTTGAATTGCTGCAAGGAAACCACTACTAAAGGACACCAATAAGAAGAGACTTGCTTGGACCAAGAAACATGAGCAATGGACATTAGACCGGTGGAAATCTGTCCTTTGGTCTGATGAGTCCAAATGTGAGATTTTTGGTTCCAACCGCCATGTCTTTGTGAGACGCAGAGTAGGTGAACAGATGATCTCTGCATGTGTGGTTCCCACCGTGAAGCATGGAGGAGGAGGTGTGATGGTGTGGGGGTGCTTTGCTGATGACACTGCCAGTAATTTACTGAGAATTCAAAGCACACTTAACCAGCATGGCTACCACAGCATTCTGCAGCGATACGCCATCCCATCTGGTTGGCGCATAGAGGGACTATCATTTGATTTTCAACAGGACAATGACCCAACACACCTCCAGGCTGTGTAAGGGCTATTTGACCAATAAATAGAGTGATGGAGTAATGCATCAGATGATCTGACCTCCACAATCACCCGACGTCAACCCAATTGAGATGGTTTGGGATGAGTTGGACCGCAGAGTGAAGGAAAACAGCCAACAAGTGCTCCGCATATGTGGGAAATCCTTCAAGACTGTTGGAAAAGCATTCCAGGTGAAGCTGGTTGAGGGAATGCCAAGAGTGTGCAAAGCTGTCATCGAGGCAAAGGGTGGCTACTTTGAAGAATCTAAAATATATTTTGATTTGTTTAACACTTTTTTTTGTTGCTACATGATGCCATATGTGATATTTTTTCTTTCTCCTCTTTCCTTTCAGGACCACATAGTTATCACTGGACATGATTCTCAGTTATCTGAACCATGAGTGGTCAGATGTGTGATGTGTGTGTGAGTGTGGACATCTTCCATTAAACTCCCTTTAACCTGGACATCCGCCTCATCCTTGTTCTGACCGGACATTCTGTAGTGGTTGCTACCGGGCTCAAGCCAGCACCTAAGGTTTCTTATTATATTCACAGTCCTTCGATTCTATACAACCCTACCCCTATTTTTCAATTACATTACATACATTTCCTGTCTTGTCACTTACAGGACAGTTTGTGTGAAAAGGTTTCTTGGCTTTGATATACATTCTATCAACATCAGAATATACTGTATCTATTCCAGTGTTTCCCGACCTGGTCCTCGGACATCCCCCCCGAGAGAATACCCCAGCGATTCCACATTAGTTTAAAATACATTTTTAGAACTAGCTCACCTGATTCAATTAGTAATCTAATTACCAAGCCCTTAAGAAGTTGAATCAGGTGTTCTGGTGGTTGAATAGACCAAATGTGTAATGGCTGGGAGGGGGCAAAACTAGGTTGAGCAACAGCTCTGTTCTATTCTGAAAGATGAGAACATGTAGATGGAAGTAGAGATCCTCCAGTTTTAGAGGCTCTCAGTTAAGAGACACCTCAGTCCTGTCTAATAAATCCCAGAGCACACTGCATGCTAGTGGCTACAATACCGGGTCTAGTATCCCATTTGGAGTCATTCCCTGTCGGATCTGTTGGGTGAGAGGGTGCCACAGTGAGAGGGGTTAATCAAACATAACACAACACACATACAGACACGCACGCACACACTGTATATGACACAGACACAGACACGCGCACACACGCACACACACACACACACCTTAAACTCGTAGGACTCCTCTATGATGACCTCTAGCCTGCTGTGCTCCCCTAGAATGGGCTTCCCCATCTCTGAGATACGTCTGGCGTCCTCCTCTTCTGGAGTAGGGTTCCCTAAAGGGGGAGAGGAAAGGGGAACGTTCTCTTACTACAATACATGATGGGACTAATTTAAATGGAGTTAAACAAATACATATTTTGTAGTTATGATGGGGTTAGACAGTTGAACTAAGCTCATGATGCATTTATAAGCGATATTCTCAAAATAATCAATGGGTATATATAATTTTAATGTTCAAAAACGTCTGTAAAAATCACAGTGGGCCTTTCAATTGTGTGCAAAACTTATGAGATCTTACCCTGGTTGAGCAGCAGAGCTGCAATAGGAAGAGAAAAAAATAAATGCGTGATTTTGAGATGTGATTACTTATAATGCTATTCAAGCTAAAGTGATTTTTGTATTGAACCTTTATTTATTCATGTTAGTCTCATTGAAATCAAATGTATTTTGCAAGAGAGACCTTGTCAAAATAGCAGCAGTCGACAAAAGACAGAAGTGACACACCTTAATACACAGTACACATGCAAGGAATTGATCAACAGAGAAACATTATACTTGGGACAATGTACAAACAATAAATGAATGACAGATTCATCAGATCACAATGTGCATTCTGAAAGTAACCATGCAGTGAGGAAAGAATCAGTACAAATTAATCGACACCAAATTCAAATATTCCTGCGTCTCCATCCTCTACTAAATGCAATAGTCCAGTGAGCTCATCCAAAGAGGTATAGGCTTGACTTCCATCCATGTGAAAAAAAATGTGGAAGTGCTTTTTTCACTGGGATGCAATGGGAGAGGGTCGATCGAGTTCGATTAACATAAAAAAAAGAAAGCTAATTCACTGTGTGAGGCCTATTTGATCGACTAGGAGGTGCATAATGTTTACGTTGTTACGAAGGTACTGGTATGAGTGGACAAGCTTGACATCACTGTTATGCACTGTACGTCGTACTGTGCGGTTGTTATGGTTTACGACAGTGTGCTGCTTTATATATGAATGGATTATCAGAATGA
The DNA here is from genome assembly GCF_002910315.2 of Salvelinus sp. IW2-2015. NCBI lineage: Eukaryota > Metazoa > Chordata > Actinopteri > Salmoniformes > Salmonidae > Salvelinus > Salvelinus sp. IW2-2015. Next base: position 12,940,031 of record NC_036863.1, on the reverse strand, counting down.
GTGGCACATGTCAAATCAAATCAAATCAAAGTTTATTTGCCACGTGCGCCAAATACAACAGGTGTAGACCTTACAGTGAAATGCTTACTTATAGTGCAACCAATAGTGCAAAAAAGGCTATAAAAGTAGCGAGGCTACATACAGACACCGGTTAGTCAGACTGTTTGAGGTAGTATGTACATCTAGATATGGTTAAAGTGACTATGCATTTATGATGAACAGAGTAGCAGTAGCGTAAAAGAGGGGTTGGCGGGTGGTGGGTGGTGGGACACAATGCAGATAGCCTGGTTAGCCAATGTGCGGGAGCACTGGTTGGTCGGCCCAATTGAGGTGGTATGTACATTAAACGTCAGAGTGATTTACAATGTGAAACCGTGCAAACGTGCGTTCTACAGCTTAGCTAGATATAACAATCACAATGAATTTGAGGAAAAAAACTTTATTTCAGGTCTTGTTCTGCCTAGTGACAAATCTCTCTGGCATCTTATTGGCTAAGAGTTCCAGCCTTTCCTCCGACTTCATGGACAACGATTCCCATGGCAAGTCCATAATCTTGTCAGTATAGTTAAAAATCTTTGGCACATCTCCCAGCCTCACTACATTCTCCCTTCAAAGAGGGGCTGAACTCATTGATTAGGCCTAGTATTTTAGCCTGCTCACAAAAAATGCAAGAAGCCATTCGTTTTGGGGGTGTGGTTTGATGTGGCTGTGATATCCCAAACAGCCACCGTACCAACTGCGTAACGCAGCATGACAACGTGAATGTAATTGGTCAAGAATCCCAAGCTCCGAGTGTTAAAATGTCGTCATCTCTAAAGTAGTATCTTTGAATGTGTTTAAATCTGAAAGTGTGGCAAGTGAAGTGTGTGACAATGAATCGAAAATAGTGAAATCAAAAGAATGGAACAAACCAAGCAAAAGTTGTAGTAGAAGACAAGGACCGGTCCAATAATGCATTTCTTATTGGACTGCGATTTTTGGACAAGGAGATTCATTTGGGAAATCCATTTGTAATATATCGAGGACTGTGAAGAAAGCAGTGGGAAAGGTGCATTCAATCAAGGTGACTCGAAGCGGCCTTGTTTTAGTTTATTGTGTCGATGAAGAACAGAAGAAGCTGCACTGGATCTGGCAAAATTGTCCACGTCAGAAGTAACATCTATTGATCTTCGGAGTAGGGCGCCTGCCAAAGGAGTTATAGCTGGAGTCTCGTTGGATATAGTCAGAAAATCCTAGGAGTCGTCAGTGCATGTTGCCTGACCCGTATAGTAAATGGAAGGAAGGAGAAAAGCCTATCGTTATTATTGTTGTTTGAGGAGACTCTACCTGAATATGTGAAGCTTGGATATGTGAGGTATGCGGTGAGCGCACTTGTGCCCAAACCATTATAGTGTGGGAATTGTAAAAGATAAAATGTGATTTTATATCCATCACATGCGTCGAATACCGTGAAATGCTTACTTACAAGCCCTTAACCAACAATTTAAAAAGTAACACAATAAAATAACAATAAAACCGAGTCAATGTGTGGGGGTACAGGTTAGTTGAGTTAATTTGTACATGTAGGTAGGGGTAAAGTGACTATGCATAGATAATAAACAGCAAGTTGCAGCAGTGTAAAAACAAAGGGGGTGGGGGGTGGGGGGGGCAAATAATTTAGCAAATAATGCAAATTAATTGTTCAGCAGTCTTATGGCTTGGGGGTAGAAGCTGTTAAGGAGCCTTTTGGACCTAGTCTTGGCGCTCCGGTACCGCTTGCCTAGCGGTAGCAGAGAGAACAGTCTATGACTTGGATGACTGGAGTCTTTGACAATTTTTTGGGCCTTCCTCTGACACCGCCTAGTATATAGGTCCTGGCAGGAAGCTTGGCCCCAGTGATGTACACACTACCCTCTGTAGCGTCTTGCGGTCGGATGCCGAGCAGTTGCCATACCAGGCGGTGATGCAACCGGTCAGGATGCTCTCGATGGTGCAGCTGTATAACTTTTTGAGGATGTGGGGACCCATGCCAAATCTTTTCAGTCTCCTGAGGGGGAAAAGGCATTGTCGCGCCCTCTTCAAAACTTTCTTGGTGTGTTTGGACCATGATAGTTTGTTGGTGATGTGGACACCAAGGGACTTGAAACTCTCGACCCACTCCACTACAGTACTGTCGGTGTGAATGGGGGCATGTTCGGCCCTCCTTTTCCCGTAGTCCACGATCATCTCCTTTGTCTTGCTCACGGAAAGGTTGTTGTTCTGGCACCACACTGCCAGGTCTCTGACCTCCCTATAGGGTGTCTCATCGTTGTCGGTGATCAGGCCTACCACCGTTGTGTCGTCAGCAAACTTAATGATGGCGTTGGAGTTGTGCTTAGCCACGCAGTTGTGGGTGAACAGGGAGTACAGGACACCTGAGGGGCCCACCTAAGTACGCACACCTGAGGGGCCCACGTGTTGAGGATCAGCGTGGCAGATGTGTTGTTGCCTAGCCTTACCACCTGTGGGCGGCCCGTCAGGAAGTCCACGATCCAGTTTCAGAAAGAGGTGTTTAGTCCCAGGGTCCTTAGCTTAGTGATCATCTTTGTGGGCACTATGGTGTTGAACGCTGAGCTGTAGTCAATGAACAGCATTCTCACATAGGTGTTCATTTTGTCCAGGTGAGAAAGGGCAGTATGGAAGGCGATTGAGATTGCGTCATCTGTGGATCTGTTGGGGCGGTATGCGAATTGAAGTGGGTCTAGCGTTTCCGTGATGATGGTGTTGATGTGAGCCATGACCAGCCTTTCAAAGCTCATCATGGCTACCGACGTGAATGCTATGGGGCGGTAATCATTTAGGCAGGTTACCTTTGCTTTCTGGGGCACAGGGAGGTCTGCTTGAAACATGTAGGTATTATATGGTCACATGTTTGTAGACGGGAGAAGTATGGTATTGAAGAATCTGTGAATGTAAATTGTTGCAACTGTGGTGGGGATCATACTCCAGACTTCCTTAAGTGCCCTGTTAGGGTGAAGGAGGTGTCAACGATCATGGCTGTGCAGCAGATCTATGTGGAGGTGTTGAAGACAGTCCAAGGGGCAAGAGGCAACAGTGTTGAAGATGCATTACAACCAGTTGCTAGTGTTTTAAGTCAATCGAGTGATCCTGATACATTCATTGTGAAGAAGGTGGATTTTGTGGCATTTATAGCCACAGTGATTAATTGTACAGCATAAGTGTCTAAGAAGTCCAAGAAGCTGGATATCACTACTGGATATCATTATATCTGCAGCCAATCGTTTTTTGGGGCTCAAAGACTGCAAGGACTATTGTCACTGGGAAATGTTCCCACCCTGACAGGAGTCTTCTGAGCTTGTGTACCTGATTAGAATGGGGGGGTTTACAGAAAAGCGGGTTGATTTGGTTTAGTAATTATTTTGTTGTTAGTTTTGTGTATTATTTTTTCCTTTTAGGGATCCTTAATATTTACCTGCACAGTAGGTGGCGGAATGCACATCCAATTATTGCGAACGCCATTATAGCCAAGTTAACAAACAGCCAAGTTAACAAACAGATCACTGACCATTTCGAATTCCACCGTACCTTCTCCGCTGTGCAATCCGGTTTCCGAGCTAGTCACGTGTGCACCTCAGCCACGCTCAAGGTACTAAACGATATAACCGCCATCAATAAAAGACAGTACTGTGCAGCCGTCTTCATCGACCTGGCCAAGGCTTTTGAATCTGTCAATCACCACATTCTTATCGGCAGACTCAACAGCCTTGGTTTCTCAAATGACTGCCTCGCCTGGTTCACCAACTACTTCTCAGATAGAGTTCAGTGTGTCAAATCGAAGGGCCTGTTGTCCAGACCTCTGGCAGTCTCTATGGGGATACGACAGGGTACAATTCTCGGGCTTACTCTTTTCTCTGTATATATCAACGATGTCGCTCTTGCTGCGGGGGATTCCTTGATCCACCTCTACGCGGACGGCACAATTCTGTATACATCTGGCCCTTCTTTGGACACTGTGTTAACACACCTCCAAACGAGCTTCAATGCCATACAACACTCCTTCCGTGGCCTCCAACTGCTCTTAAACTCTAGTCAAACTAAATGCATGCTTTTCAACCGATCGCTGCCCGCACACACCCGCCCGACTAGCATCACTACTCTGGACGGTTCTGACTTAGAATATGTGGACAACTACCTAGGTGTCTGGCTAGACTGTAAACTCTCCTTCCAGACTCATATTAAGCATCTCCAATCCAAAATTAAATCTAGAATCGGCTTCCTATTTCGCCTCCTTCACTCACGCTGCCAAACATAGCCTCCTTCACTCACGCTGCCAAACATACCCTCGTAAAACTGACTATCCTACCGATCCTCGACTACGGCAATGTCATCTACAAAATAGCCTCCAACACTCTACTCAGCAAATTGGATGCAGTCTTTCACAGTGCCATCCGTTTTGTCACCAAAGCCCCATATACCATGCTCTCGTCGGCTGGCCCTCGCTACATATTCGTCGCCAGACCCACTGGCTCCAGGTCATCTATAAGTCTTTGCTAGGTAAAGCTCCGCCTTATCTCAGCTCACTGGTCACCATAACAACACCCACCCGTAGCACGCGCTCCAGCAGGTATATCTCACTGGTCATCCCCAAAGCCAACACCTCCTTTGGCCGCCTTTCCTTCCAGTTCTCTGCTGCCAATGACTGGAACAAATTGCAAAAATCGCTGAAGTTGGAGACTTATATCTCCCTCACTAACTTTAAGCATCAGCTATCTGAGCAGCTTACCGATCGCTGCAGCTGTACACAGCCCATCTGTAAATAGTCCATCCAACTACCTACCTCATCCCCATGTTGTTTTTATTTACTTTTTTTTGCTCTTTTGCACACCAGGATTTCTACTTGCACATCATCATCTGCACATCTATCACTCCAGTCTTAATTTTCTAAATTGTAATTACTTCGCTACTATGGCCTATTTATTGCCTTACCTCCTTACGCCATTTGCACACACTGTATATACACGTTTCTATTGTATTATTGACTGTACATTTGTTTATCCCACGTGTAACTCTGTGTTGTTGCACTGCTTTGCTTAATCTTGGCCAGGTCGCAGTTGTAAATGAGAACTTGTTCTCAACTGGCCTACCTGGTTAAATAAAAGTGAAATAAAAATTATAATAAAATAAAAATTATACAATAGAAGAAGAGTAGTATCTTTGATGACAGTTGTGTTTGTGATGCTAACATTAACTCAAAAATGTGAAGATGTTCGAGTTGGAAAAACCCAAGCTGTTTATGACGAACAAGTCTCGTTCTGTCAACATAACATTGGTGATGATGTATGTCTCGTTCTTAGTCCAGAGACGCTGTGCGCTAATGCCTCAATAAAGAAAAGGGCGGGCTATGTTTGTTTCTACTGCTACGATTGGATAGCATGCAGCTGTACTTTAGGTTGAGTCTGCAGTGAGATCGGGTCTCTTGCTGCTGAGCTCCGAATCACTCATTATTTTGACACTGCCAACCATGAGCATGTGGGCAGGATTGAAATCTAAACCAAACCTGTAAATCCCGAAGTATCCCTTTAATCTTATCTTATAAAACTATTCTAGAGAGACTGCAAGTGTAGTGGGAAAAGGTTTCTCACAATATGTGTCAAATGGCAATTTTCGCTGAGTGTAACAGTGGATAGTAGGTTGAACAAACCTTTTGAGATGGCCATTTTATTCACTAACACTAACCCTCGCACACAACACACCCCACTGACCTGAGATTCCTCGCTTTAGCCATTTGGGCTCATCCAGCACAATGAAGAAGTTTTCCTGCTTCTCATATTCCTCCACATTTACAATGCGTACCTGTAGAGTCTGACTGTGGAGAGACATGCAAGCATGCACCCACACACACGTACATACATATACACACCCACACTCACACAGGGAGAGAGAGAAGAGGGTTGTCATCAATAGACATTGTTATATTTGTAGACGTTTTAAACACATTTGATGAAGATAAAAGGAAAACATGTTATGATTACAATCACAGGACACCAAAGATAAATATTTAGTTGAATAATACAACCACACACACACACACACACACAGACAGAGCGACTTACAGTTAGTGCATTCATCTTTTAAGATAGCTAGGTGAGACAACCACATCTCAGTAATAGCAAGTACAACTGAAGAGTATTTATAAAACACTGTATCCACACATTTTTCACTTGTTTTTTTCATCAGAAATGATTGCTTATGGGTACCTTCATGTTTTTATACATAAGAGTTTAGATGTGTTATTTTGCAAAACACTAGACAGTATATCCATTGTTTAGCTGGAATGGTTCGTATCCTGTATATTTGACTGTGATTTGTGGTTGTCTCACCTAGCTACCTTAAGATGAATGCACTAACTGTAAGTCCCTCTGGATAAGAGCATCTGACAAAAATGTATGTTTTACATACAGATCTCATAATTGTATTGAATTATTTATTTTTGTCACAAATGTGTAATTTGTACAGTTCTTTATTTTTATTTTTTATTTTTTTTATTTCACCTTTATTTAACCAGGTAGGCTAGTTGAGAACAAGTTCTCATTTGCAACTGCGACCTGGCCAAGATTTATTTATTCAAAATGTAGTTATTTGTTACAGTTAACTGTGTAAAACCCAGCAGTACTACTTATTTCTCAGAGTGACGTGGATATATAGCATTAAAAAAACATGATTATTTGTCTCTTAAATGAAACCATCAAGTAACAGATTTTAAACAAATACATGTCTTGTCATTGAACAACCCTATGCCATGATTAGACAGTAAAAAAACACCAATCTCTTTCATAATTTCTTTAAAAAATAAAAGCTCATTTTCAAACATTTCTGAAAATGGATATATAGCGTTTTGGAATGAAACTCTTCAATTGTTCCTCAATAAGTGCGACTGTTAGTTCACGAAATGCAAGGGTTTAATTTCTGCTGCTCCATAGGAAAGCACCATGTAGTGGACGCGGACTTCGACTGGAACCAGTGGAATGTGCAAAGGAGTGGGTTGACATGGGAGAGCATGGGAATGTTGAGCACCAGGCGGGTTGCAGCGTTCTGGACAAGTTGCATGGGTTTGATTGCTCAAGCGGGGAACCCAGCCAACAGAGAGTTGCAGTAGTCCAGACGGGAGATGACCTGAATTAGAACCTGCGCCACTGCCTGTGTGAGGTAGGGTCGTACTCTATGGATGTTGTAGAGCATGAACCTGCAGGAGCGAGTCACTGCTTTGATGTTTGCGGAGAGTGACAGGGTGTTGTCCAGGATCACGCCAAGGTTCTTTGAACTCTGGAAGGTGAACTCCTGGAGTTGTCAACTGTGATGGAACGGTCTCGCAACAGTCCCGTGAAGCAAGCAAACAATCATATCCTACCCTCTGAAACATTAACAAACACCCTGTCATTTAAATCACATCAGTAGCTGAGGTGCAATAAAGAATTTAACACATAGTGGAGGCTAAATAATTCACAGTGCATCACATACACAACACTCATACACACACGGTACTGTACACACACAGAAATACAAACATGAACTAAACAACAGATAAACAGAACCTTAAACCACTTACCAGTTACGCCTCGATCACACCGACAGCATCATTGCGTTTTGGTACACCAGAAGTATATTCATTTGGATTTATCGAACGTATGCATCAAAATGTATGCATAGACGGCTTGACAGAAATGGTAGCAAAAGGTGAATGTTGAACTTTTGTTGCACACATATCCAGATGATGCTGCGTACCATTTTGCGCATTGACGCTGTAGGTGTGATCGAGGTGTTAGTTCACCATTACAGTAATACCTACAATATATGACCTGAAATTACATCACTTTACAGTATGAGTACTACCTGTAAGTGCACAATTAGTCCAATGTGCAAACACAGCTTATATCGTCTGAAAGTTTAATAGGGAAAGGATCTGTCCGCTAACATTAGCAAGAGGCTGCCAATCATCAACTAATGGACGCTGCTCCACATGGGAGTCACTGACTGACACAGTGACAACCCATAATAATCCCCATTACCCCAGTTACTGTAGCCTTAGGATACATTTCCATCAATATAACATAGTACATGTGGACACCTACACAGACACACACACATACTGTACATCAATATAATTTTGATATCATTTGCTTAATGGGAGGGATACGTATAACATTCAGTATATGTGGACACATACTGTACATAGACAAATGTGGACACAAACTGATGGAAAAACACATTTACCAACATACAACGATGCATTTACATGGAACTGTATGACAGTTCCCTCTAGACCTTAACCCTCATCTGTACTCTGGCCAATTACAGCACTGCTGCTAACAAACCTTCCATCTGATGCTTTAGCAGAGAGAGTAGGCATTAGGCAATCTTGTTTTGGAGCCACAGTGTCTACTGGGTTTCTCAGCTTCCTGTATGCACTTCATTGATTTGTTTGTGTAACTAAATGCATACAGCTGGTTTTCCAAGTGTAATCAGACACCAGTTAAAAGGAAAGAGCAGCAATCAGTATACTGTGGCTAGCAAAATCCAGAGTAACCCTTCCCTGGTCTAACCTCATGTACCAGGCTATAGGCTCTTGATTACCTAGCATTGACATCTGGTTGAAATTATGTATTTACAACCAGATTACAACTAGTTTACAACCAAATGAAATTATATCATTACAACCGGTTTACAACCAACAGGTTGTAATTTGGTTGTAATGACTCCATTTCAAACAGTTTTTCCGGCTGGGTACCATCCCCCTACTTTAGGGTTGGCATAGAGCAGGCTTCACCTGGTCTGTTCATTGGAGAACTCAAGCTCGCCCTTGGTCTCCTCGTAGTCCACGCCGGCACGGGCGCTGCCGTCCTCAGTGCGGTAGGGCAACATCACGGTGCCCCGCGAGCCAGAGTTCCGCACCACCGTCACCACCATCGTACCCGAACTCTCGCTCACTCGCAGCACGCGCTCGCCGAACGTGAAGATGCCGGCGTGGTCGTCGTCCAGGATGGTAACCATGGCAACTAACGGCTCCACCAGCCGGCCCTTGGGCGGCGTTCCCAGTGAAACCTTGTTGCCGCCCTCATCCAGACGGAGATTCTGCAGCCGCACAAAAAAGTGCTCGTCTTCCTCGAAGACGTCGTCGTCCAAGATGCCCACCTGAAAAGGACAGGGGACACACAAAAAGTTGTGATAGGAATTACTGTATGCATTGAGACAATCTTATTTAAATGCCCAGTGCAGTTAAAAATATGACTTTCCTGGGTTTTATATATATTTCCATGTAGGAATAATACTGTGAAATTGTGAACATGATGATAATGCACTTTTAGTGTAAGAGCTGTTGGAAATTTCATGCTGTTTTGGTGGGATGGAGTTTTAGCCTGCCTGTTGACATCACTCCAATAAGAAAGAGAGTTCCAGACCTTTCTGCCAATAACAGCTAGTTTTCCCCTCCCCACTCAGACCACTCCCAGACAGTCAGGTACTTAATTGTTACCCAGAAATTATTTGATATTGAAGTAACAACAGCTGCATTGTGCCTTTAATCTAATCTCATCTGAAATTATTTAAACTAATCTCTAATCCATCCAAGAGCAAGTTTTCCCTTGCCACTGTCGCCTTTTTTCACTCTTTGGAGGTGCAGGCCATGACAAGTTGCTGACAAGTATTATACTAGTAAACGAGTAAATTGACTAGTAAACAAATACTAGTCAATGAGTTAATTGATTGATTGTTTGGTTGATTGAAGTATTACTCAAAACTACAGTAAACAGCGACTATTCACCTCCCTCCTCTCATAATTTCCCACCCTCTTTTCCCCTCTCCTTCCTTCTCTCTCCTCTCCATCTAACCTTAATCTCCTTCCGACTCTCCCCTGGTTTGAACACCAGCGTCCCCTCGCTAAACTCATAGTCCGCCCCGGCATTTGCCGAGCCATTCTCCGTGTGGTAGTCCACATAGAAGGTGTGCTGCCCCATGCCACCCTCACAGATCACTGCTAGGCTCAGGGTACCACAGTTCTCCGTGCACTGGTATTGGGCACGCTCAAAGGACAGGTGGGTGCACGTGGCCCTGTCGTCTTTCTCCAGGGCTCCGCCCTCCGTAGCGGCGGCTTTGCGTCGCGTGTGCTCGGCGGCATGCTTCTTGAGCACGTTGCCGGCACCGATCATCATGCGTGTGGCTTGGATGCGGTAAAAGGCGCGGCTCTTCCTCTGCTGCACCAGAGCTGAGTAGTTGGCCATCTCGATAAGCTGCTCCAGGTCTTTGTCCGGGTGCTTCTGCTTCAGGTCCTTCAGGATGCGTACCACCTAGGTTAGGTCACAACGTAAATACAAGATTAACTAAATGTTAATACCAGGCTTAAACAAGGCTAACAAAATGATACCGCAATGTAAACACAATGTTAACACAATGTTTGAAATACAACGTTGACACAATGTTTGAAAAAACATAGCTGCTGGAAGAACAAAAATGTTAAAGACACGTAAAGGACCACTACCATCTCCCTGCCCACTCCACTCTCCTATATTGCTAAACTCTTCTGACTCGTCCTGACTATTCTCTTTCCTGATCTCCTGGCTCAGCCTACCTCATCTCTGTTCTGGTCCAGCTCCTTGCCTGTCTGAACAGAGACTGTGCAGACACTGGAGGAGTTTCCAGCCGTGGAATTGCTATCTGAGAACTTAGCGTCCATGATTACATCGATCCCCTTGGGCGCCAGGTCACCTTCCGTTTCCACAACGATGCCATGCCGCTTGTCGGCACGGTAACGCTTGTGCATGTACTTGTAGAAGAGCAGGCGGCGGTCGGCGATCCAAGCCAAGATCACACACACTGGGAAGTAGAGCAGAGTGACCAGAGCCTCCCACACCTGCAGAATCAACACACAACGTTTCTATATAATAATAAAAAACACACAAATGCATACAAAATCTGTCTATAAACCCCCGCTGACACACAAAAACACACAGACACACACACACGCAAATAATACAGACCTCCACTACTCCCGGGGAGATAACAGCCAGGATGAGGTAGAGCCAGATGTAAGCAAAGATGCTCCAGAAGGCTGTGATGAAGAACACTCGCAGATGTTTGATCTTTCGCGACTCCCCGTCGGGGATGACCCACACACACACTCCGATGATCACAAACATGTTGAAGGCAGCGCTGCCCACTATGGTGCCCGGTCCAAGCTCACCCGCGTCAAAGTTGTGACCACACACCTGCCAACAAGACAGCAAAGAAATCAAGTTGAATAACAAAATAAGCTAGGGTTACGCTACCTCCATTACGGTATCTGTCAATGGGGAACCCAGTCTAATTCAAGCAAATCAAGGGTCCGTCAGGTGTAGCATGTAGTACAAAGGGATTGTGGGGACACTCAGGGGTAGTGTGTAGAGCCCTGCACTGGCATGAATTTTAAGCCCGAGCCCTACCCATACTCGCAACGTTCAGGCCCTACCCTACCCAGGCCGATTGCTTCTGCCAAATTGAAGGCCCTGCCCGAAACCCAAGATCAGAAATAACTTCCTCCATTAGTAAATGCATTAGCCGCTCCTCTCTGTCTGTCACTTGCTCCCTGCGTACAGGTTGAAGCACTTCTGACATCATGTTATGATCTTACTCAGATATGACTGTACCGCGCAGGGGAACACTCGCAAATGGCTCAGCTTCAAAATGTTAGTGATCAATTTGTGATACCTGAGCCCTGCCCGTACCCTAGTTATTGATGAAAAATACGACCTACCCAGCCCTAACCTGATGGGTTTGGGGTTTGTGGGGACACTGGGGTAGTGTGTTGTGTATATAATCTGGGGTGGTGTATAGTGATGAAGGTTTTGTGGTGTCACCAGCATACCTCGATGACAGAGAGAAGGATCTCTGGTGCAGAGGAGCCCAGGGCCATGAGCGTGAGGTTAGACACAGTCTCGTTCCAGATCCGCACAGTGGTCACTGACGTCTCCCCGTTGGGTTTGGTGATAGTCACCTCTTTCTCCTACAAAGACAAGGACACACATCACAGTTAGGGGAACATGCAGCTAGTGTTTTACCAATACAACAATTCAGTGATATTGCCTATGAGCTGATGCTAGAGGACAGTATTTCAAAAGAATTCCCAGAATAATTTCAGCTAAATTTCTGAAAAACCTGGGAACTTTGGGGAACGTTTTCAGAATCACCACAGCATGAGAATGACTGAAGGACAATACAAAGAGAGAAGTGGTCACTGGTCACCTGGGAGGTGATGACCTCAATGGAGGCCATGAAGCGGTCGGCGATGATGGACACACCCAGGAACATGTACATGAGGCAGGCAAAGTAGACTATCGCCCTCCCCGTCTGCTCTGCCAGTGGAGGGCTGAGTGGTAGCCACACAGGCAGCACAATGCCAGGTCTACACATCACCTTGTCCGTGCACGTCCGCTTGCCCCCTGTGGTGTTACCAGATGGGGAAGATGGGGTGCCTGATAAAGATGCCCGCTCCACCACCTGAGGCTTGGAGTGGAAGGAAGAGGTGGCCGGGTGGAGCAGGAGGAGGAGGATGGAGAGGAGGAGTAGGAAGGATGGGAGTGGGGGATACACAGGGTGGGGTCCCATGCTATCCCTGAGTTAGGTGGTGCCTGGGGTACCGAAGAGCAGCTGGTAGGACACTCTCCTGAGAAGAGAGAGAGAGAGAGAGAGAGAGAGAGAGAGAAGAGAGGGAGAGAGAGAGAGAGAGGAGAGAGAGAGAGAGAGAGAGAGAAGAGAGAGAGAGAGAGAGAGAGAGAGAGAAGAGAGAGAGAGAGGAGAGAGAGAAGAGAGAGAGAGAGAGAGAAGAGAGAGAGAAGAGAGAGAGAGAGAGAGAGAGAGAGAGAGAGAGAGAGAGAGAGAGAGAGAGAGAGAGAGAGAGAGAGAGAGAGAGAGAAGAGAGAGAGAGAGAGAGAGAGAGAGAGAGAGAGAGAGGAAGAGGAGAGAGAGAGAGAGGGGAAAGCGATCGAGAGAGAGAGAGAGAGAGTCCAAAAGAACAACAGGGGTTGAGGATGTGGCTCTCTAAAATGTTCACTAGGGTATATTAATAAGGTCTACAATACATTCAACTGTGCCCCTCTCCACATACATGAATGCCATAGGGGTACTTCTGAGATGAATTAAAGGGATAGTTCACCCAAAAATAAAAAATAAATAAATGGTTCCTAACCTACCTACTTTAAAGTAGTTTATTTGAACATTATGAATGTCAGCAATGCTGCGATAATAACCATTTTATAAGTATTAGTATAATATTTATTGCTATTGTTTGTTTGTTTTGAACTGTTTATCTGTTTCTTGTGCTGTTTTTTGTATGTGCCTTGGTGGGGGGGGGATTAAGACTGGGGATGTTTCATATTTGTTTACTTAGCTACAGTCACCAACGGTTAATATTAGCAGCTAGGACTAATACACAATGGAAGTTAAGGGACCCGAGTTAGCATGCTCTACATTGTCCAACATTACCTTAGTTACTTCAAACCCGAGTTCTCTAGAAACGTACCATTGTTTTACAGTCATCGATGCCAATGCTAGTGGTTGGGCACTGGAGCTTAGTAAACAAAACCCAAAGCGTGGATTGCAGTCTCTTCTGACACACAGACCATTCTCAAGGTAAGGAAATATAGACGTCAAAATGAAAAGAACAAGGACTAATGAGTGTGTGAGTGAATATGCATGTTACCTCACTCTGGCTGTATCAAATGCCAGTCTAGACAAATGCAGAGTGCTATCAGTCAGCAGCGATCTAATAGAGAGGAGAGGAGAGGAGACAGAAACAAGAGAGAGGGGGAGAGAGAGTGAGGAGGGGGAGAGAGAGTAGAGGTGCAAACAAACACAAACTGAGAGAGAATGTATAAAGACACTGATATAAGACCACTGCAGGAGGCAAAGAGTTACAATGACATAAACAGAAACATGAAAGAACATTCAAACACAGAAAGATGTGAGGCCTGTATAGTACTAAAGGTGGTGCAGCGGTAACACTACATGTAGGTACCATTTAATGGAAGGTTTTGCATGTAGGTTATAGACAGTTAATTATAGCTTTAATATGTTAATAAATCATGAACTAATAACTAAATATCTAAACTTCTTTTAAAAGGGAAAACCCTTTACCACCCCCCTCAAACAGAACCTTAATGTAAAGTCCTACCAGAGCACCTTTGAAGGTGGAGATCAGATGCAGGTGGGGTAACACTAAACACCCTATCTGACTTAAACCCATCCTTACCCTGGAGTGGAGCTACCCACTGGCCATGGGGGTTTATGTCACAGCGTGAGGCCACCTATAGGGTCACCTGTCACCACCCCCCCCCCCCCCCCCCCCCCCCCCCCCCCCCCCCCCCCCCCCCTCTCTCTCTGCACAGGTAACCCTAGGTTGGTGTGTGTGGCACCATGTCTTATTCATTGAGAACTTAAGGTCATTACTTGTTCAATTAGTTATGACGGGCCCAAGCCTGGCTGTGACTGGTCCCCAATAAACATGCATTATGAAAAAAGGGTCCTTACAATGGAAATAATCTGTCTATTAGCAGGTCAAGAATGCTGACATGATAACTTTGAAAAACAAAATGGAGGCAGACATCTTAATGGTTCTTGATGATACTTTTCTGTAACTAGCTACAAATACATTTATATTTATCTACACTACTAAATACGGGGTACATTTTCAGTGCTAGCACAAACAAGACCTATGCTTTAGGCTAATGCTAATTTGAACTGTTAATAGGTAAGAACTTTAAAACCCCATGTATGTCATCTAGGGCAGTGGTTCCCAAACTGTGGGTCAGGACCCACTTGTGGGCCACGGCAGGAGTCCAGGTGAGAGTTTTTTTGTGCATTGTTACAATTCAGTTCATTAGAATTGGTCACAAGAGCTCATAGTCAAATCTACATAGAGTTCAATATTTTAAAGAGGATGATTTTATAATTATTTTTTACTTTTGTCTGGTCTGGGTATATTTTTTCACCACTCAACCCTTTTGCAACTGAACAGACACCTAAATTGGTGGGTCAGGAAGCAGAACGTTTGGGAACACCGGATCTAGGGAACACACACACTTACTGCATAAAAAAATGTGCATGCATGCTTGAGTGTATGTTTGAGTAAGTCAGTGCATGCGAGGTTGTGCGTGCATGCATGTAACATGGATCATATATGCATGTGTGGGTGAAAAAAATGGGGATGGGTCATCTATGGACTTGAAAGAATGTGTAGAGCATGAGCTTGTGTGTGTGTATCTGTGGGGGGGTGTAAGTGAGTGAGTGAGAGTGAGTGATGGAAATGGAAGCGTGCTGGCAGGTGTGCGTTGCCCACGGTAACAGACACCGCAGTGCTGCATCATTGATGCCGCCTGTGCCTTGGCAAGCTCATTATTAGGTTGTGATTGAGAAATGTGGCCCCGAGCACCATGCACCGCATCACATTTCACTTTCCAAGGCCTGCTATGGTTACCATGGCCTCAGACTGAGGGCCACCTTACACCGGGCAGTGAGGCCAAGGGGCCCGAACCAAAAATAACCCACCGACTGTTCACACCTGGACAGGAATACTGAACAGGTGACAGAGCACAGCAAAGAGAGATGCTGTTGTAATACTAATCAACAGACTTACAAAATACATACACACTCCTTGTGACCCTTAGGCTGTCCTAGTATGGACACCATACACACAAATAGAGGAGGGAGCCACACAAACACATACATATTTTCGTACAGGCACTCATAGGATAACGCTAACACACCATACCAGAAAATAAACCTTATCGACAGACAGCTAGCTGCCTGTAAACTCACACTCTGAGGCCTGGTCCAGAAACAACCCCACACCGGTAAACCTTTTTTCTTTTTTCTTTATCGTTTATTTAACTAGGCAAGTCAGTTAAGATCAAATTATTATTTACAATGACGGCCTACCCTGGCCAAAATCTAACCGGGACGACGCTCGGACAATTGTGCGCCGCCCTGTGGGACTCCCAATCACGGACGGTTGAGATACAGCCTGGAATCAAACCAGGGTCTGTGACGCCTCTAGCACTGAGATGCAGTGCCTTAAACCGCTGTGCCACTACACTTCATGTAGATCTGAGAGGACTGAATAGATATGAGCAATATACACTGAGTATTCCAAACATTTGGTACACTGTCCTAATACTGAGTTGCGCACCCAGCAACATTTCAGTTCTTGACACAAACCGGTGTGCCTGGCACCTACTACAATACCCTGTTCAAAGGCACTTAAATCTTTTGTCTTGCCCATTCACCCTCTGAATGGCACAATACACAATCCATGTCTCAATTGTCTCAAGCCTTAAAAAGTATTCTTTAACCTGTCTCCTCCACTTCATCTACACTGATTGCAGTGGATTCAACAAATTACATCAATAATGGATCATAGCTTTCACCTGGATTCACCTAGTCAGTCTGTCATGGATAGAGCAGGTGTTCTTAAAGTTTTGTACACTCAGTGTATTAATAACTTCATCTGATAGGCTTGGTAGGACTTTCACCATATTGCTTCTATCTGTCAAATTATTTCAAATCTCCACAAGTGCTTACGGGTGCTGCATTGTTCGTTATTGAGGCCTTTTCTGGTCGGGACCCAGAACCATCTGTGGCAGTTGAAATGTGTTTGCATTGTGATTCTGATTGGGTTAAGGCACTACTAAGTGGTGCACTCACTCTGGGTTTACAATCCATATTGAGATCAATGGCCTTTAGGTTCTCCCTCTGGACCACCATCAGGCAACACTGCAGATGAAACCCGTTTATAAGAACAGTCAATCGATAGACTCATTAGGGTAACAGAGGTGTAGAGATTATTTATCACTCCCATAAGCCCCATAATAGACTTACAATGCATTCTGAAAGTATTCAGATCCCTTGACTTTTTGACTTTTTTACAAATTTAGTTTTGAATACTTGTATAAATAAGGTATTTCTAAAATTGATTAAAAATAAAAAAAATCCTCATCAATCAAAACACAATATTCCATAATGACAAAGGGAAAACAGTTTATTTTTTTTGCAAATGTATTAAAAATAAAAAACAGAAATACCTTATTTATACAAGTATTCAGACCCTTTGCTATGAGACTAGAAATTGAGCTCCTGTCCATCCTGTTTCCATTGCTCATCCTTGAGATGTTTCTACAACTTGATTGGTGTACACCTTTGGTAAATTCAATTGACTGGACATGATTTGGAAAGACACACACGTCTATATAAGGTCCCACAGTTGACAGTGCATGTCAGAGAAAAAACCAAGCCATGAGGTTGAAGGAATTGTCCGTAGAGCTCTGAGACAGGATTGTGTTGAGGCACAGATCTGGGGAATGGTACCAAAAC
This sequence comes from Salvelinus sp. IW2-2015, assembly GCF_002910315.2. NCBI lineage: Eukaryota > Metazoa > Chordata > Actinopteri > Salmoniformes > Salmonidae > Salvelinus > Salvelinus sp. IW2-2015. The sequence goes on along the minus strand of NC_036863.1, from coordinate 12,922,661 downwards.
ATTCCTACAGCATTGAAGGTTCCCAAGAACACAGTGGCCTCCATTATTCTTAAATTGAAGAAGTTTGGAACGACCAAGACTCTTCCTAGAGCTGGCCGCCCGGTCAGGGGATGACCAAGAACCCGATGGTCACTCTGACAGAGCTCCAGAGATCCTCTGTGGAGATGGGAGAACCTTCCAGAAGGACAACCATCTCTGCAGCACTCCACCAATCAGGCCCAGACGGAAGCCACTCCTCAGTAAAAGGCACATGACAGCCCGCTTGGAGTTTGCCAAAAGGCACAAAAAGGACTCTCAGACCATGAAAAATAAGATTCTCTGGTCTGATGAAACCAAGATTGAACTCTTTGGCCTGAATGCCAGGCGTCACGTCTGGAGGAAACCTGGCACCAGCCCTATGGTGATGCATGGTGGTGGCAGCATCATGCTGTGGTGATGTTTTTCAGCGGCAGGGACTGGGAGACTAGTCAGGGTCGAGGGAAAGATGAACGGAGCAAAGTACAGAGAGATCCTTGATGAAAACCCGCTCCAGAGCGCTCAGTAACTCAGACTGGGGTGAAGGTTCACCTTCCAACAAGACAACGACCCTAAACACACAGCCAAGACAACGCAGGAGTGGCTTCGGGACAAGTCTCTGAATGTACTTGAGTTGCCCAGCCAGAGCCCGGACTTGAACCCGACCGAACATCACCGGAGGGACCTGAAAATAGCTGTGCAGCAATGCTTCCCATCCAACCTGACAGAGCTTGAGGGATCTGCAGAGAAGAATGGGAGAAACTCCCGAAATATAGTTGTGCCAAGTTTGTAGTGTCATGTACCCAAAAACACCTGAGGCTGTAATCGCTTCCAAAGGTGCTTCAACAAAGTACTGAGTAAAGAGTCTGAATACTTATGTAAATGTCATATCCATTTTTATTTTGAATACATTTGCAAAAAAAATTAAACCTGTTTTTGCTTTGTCATTATGGGATATTGTGTGTAGATTGATGAGGGGGAAAAAACTATTTCATAAATTTTAGAATAAGGCTGTAATGTAACAAAATGTGGAAAAAGTCAAGGGGTCTGAATACTTTCCAAATGCACTGTAGTTCCCGGGCTAGAGTGTATTTTAATTCAGTTCACAATGGGTGAGAGCTTAGATGGGTTTATGAATTCCGTTGTGTTTCAGTCTCTCTGCTTAGCAGATGTGGCCTCCGATCTGCAGAGGGCAAACTGTTGGGATTGTGGCTGCTGCTCAGCTGTTTGCGCCTCCTTGTTTAGATCTGTGAGACCCTGACTGTGTTTTAATAGTCTTATGTGGCCAAATGCGGCCCACTTATGGAGCAAATTTTGAATTTGTATTAGGATATTGAATTTGAATTTAATATTATTGCATTTGTAATGCACAAATTGAATCATTGAATTCATAAATTGAACTTGATTTGATTCCATCTGTTCTCCTTTACCTTTCCTGACTGAAATTATGGTTTATAAACTTGATACACAAACAATGAATGCAGTATCTACAATATTGAAACTGAATATATAAATATTGAATATAAAATGTAATTTAAATAACATTTAAAAACTGAATGCAATGTTCATTAAATTCAGTTTAAAATCATGAAATACAAGTTCAATTTATTATTTGAATGATTCAATTTGTGCATTAAACATTTTAAAAAATGACATTCAAATTCAACAGCTTAATACAAATGAAACATTATTAAATTCAAATTCTGTTTGCACTGAAATCACTCGCTGGTCAATTCTTGCATTTGTCACAGTTTTTTTGTGTGCTTGTTGACTAAAACCAGAAAGTATGTAGAAATTATAATGGATGTAAATATTTTTATAATTTAATATTTGAAAGTATTTAACTACTTTCTAACTCTCTAACAATGACCAATAATGAGATTTAAGCATTCCACGCGCCTTCCAAGCAAGCTGTTCTTTGATGGAGAAGCTCGTTTCCCCTGTCCTCTCTGGTACCGTAAACCGTCTCGTCCGTCGCCTGTTCTGTTCCTGTACAGGACACCGAGCTGTGTGACAGCTCTTCTCCCGTTAACCCCAGCGACACGGCTGCTGTCTGTCAGCGACGCCGATAAGTGATTGCCTGGGATTAATTTACACAGATAGCAGCGTCAACAAAATGGGAGTTAGCACCTTTTACCGTTTCATATTTTCTCTCCCCACATGGTGACGGAGGGGAAGCGTCAGGTAAGGTAAGGGATACTGTCTCTCTAGGTTCAGGTGAGGGAGAGAGTGAAAGAGAAAGAGAGAGAAAGTGAGAGAGGAAGAGACAGAGATTAGTGTTTTACACTTAAGCAAAGTGAGGTCTTTCTATGTAAATGGATCCCACTGCTGAAGGAATAATATAAGAGAATACACTCAAATGGGCCAAGAATGGATTTTAAAATTATATGGAGAAAAAAAGTCACTATCAAAATGTTTTTGTTGTTGTTTTATTTCATAATCAAACAATATACAGTATATAACAGTACAGTATTAGCCTAAACATGCTACATTGTTATTAGGTCCAAAAATGCTTATATTACCAATCCGTATGTTGGCAATGGCTAGTTTAAAAATACCAAAGTGTGGATTGCAGTCACTTCTTGTACATAAAGCTCTTTCAAGGTAAGGAAACAAATGTCTAAATATGCCATTTATCTGAACTGTTCCTTTAATAGAATGCCTGTGTTGACATTTTATGGCACTTAACAGGAGTAAAGAAGACCACAAACCTTCACTCAAGTGAACTGTAACCATCATGGTGCAGGTGGCAGTATACTCCATGTGCATTCATTTTGTCAATGAGAGCATGCTGGCTCCATTCTGGCTCAAACACAAAACACTGGACTCTCTACAGTGACTCTGTTTTGGCACAAAGACAACCCAGTTTCAAGTCTTTCACTGTGTTTTTGTTCCTAAAGTGAATGTGTTTCAGGAGGGTTAGCATGCCAAAGTCTGCCTCGGTTCTGTGAGCACTCAGAGGCCTGTATACAGCATTACTTCTAACAAGGACAGCTTAGAAATAACCCTTTTGGTCTTTTCACGGAACACACTTTATTATTCAATGCCCTTGAAAATATGCCAAAGCAAAACCACAAATGTGATAGCAAAATGTAGCTACTCGCAATAAAGCAACCGATCCATTATGCCGTAATGGTAATGCTAGTTTGAGTTACCCACAAATCATGGCAGTTAGACAGTCACCCTGTTTGCCGTTAAACGAAAGAAAGGAAAGTGATCCATCCCTTTAATAAGTAAAGCGAGGGCTGTCCATGGAACCTGTAAGAACCAGATGAGTCAGAGTGTAAACAAATCTACCTCTGGCCCCGGGCCACACAGACAGACAGACAGACTATCATAGCACTGTTACAATTAGACCTACTATCATAAAACTGTTACAATTCTGATATAAGTGAGGGATATGTACATGCAGATGTTCAAGATTATTAAGAATAGTATTGCCGGACACACAGTCATTTATGGTTACCAGTATTTAGCAGACGCTTTATCCAAAGCAACTTCCATAATGTTACAATTGTGACTTCACTGGAAAACGCCTTTTCGAAGAGCAATTTACGGCCAACACATTGCATCTGTTAAGACAGAGGTAATAATTACCACTTGAAAATAAATTGGATCCTGGACCTCTGGTTCAAAGTTAGGCCTAACCTAGGATTTGTTAAACAATCTCCCGGTTAGGTTGTTTTCCATATACATTTTTTCCACACATAATGAATGTCCAGATATATGTGAACCTTTTCAGTTTTGAAACTTTCCATTAACAAAGGGATGATAATAGGGATGCAAATGTCTGATTTAAAGGGAAGATCAGTATTTCACAACTTAATGTTAGATGGTTACTCAGCCTGAAAGTAATCTATGGGCCAGGATAAACTGTAATCCATGGGTCAGATTTCTTCAAACAGTCATTACAAACTTCAGTGAACTTTCGCCACTGCTAGCTAAAAGTCAATGGGAGTAATAGGGGCAACTTCAACCGTGCAATTTACAAAATGTCATGGCCAAATCAACTGAAATTAACTTCATTATTTTGTTTGACATGACGTACTTTTGTATACCTTAGGTAGTATTTCTGAAAGTAGAGCTCACGAACCAAAAGTGGTCCCCGTAACATGCATACAACGTCACATATGTGCAGATATGTGCACCATACATTGCTCTCTCGCTCTGCTGTGTGTGCATGATGTGCCTCTTGCTAGCTGTCACTCATATGGCGAGGGGCTGAAGCTCATTGGTTGAACTCAAATTGCTAGGGGGCTGGCCCATGTGGTAGAAAATGTAAGGAAAAGGTCTCAGCACAGCTTCCAGAAAAACAGTTGCTTTCAAACTAAGGAGTTTGTGGCTGATTGAGGTAAAACAATTCTGCTCATAGATTATGGATGTATGAACTACACATTGACACATCCAGACCAAAGTGGGAGGGTTAAATCATACTTAGTAGTCGCCAAAGTTCTGGAGCATGTCTTTAAAAGGTGATTTGCCAATATTTATATATTTTTTCAAATCAAAATAGTTTATCTATCCAACAAGGTAGGAGTGCAGATACATAAAAAAAACATACAAGAAAATATGACAATCACAACTACACAAATTAATCCAAAACAAATGGAAAAAAGAAGCACCATGTATTTTCCATATTTGCAGCGCTTATCTTTTCCATTCATTTGGGGTTGAGGCATGTAGATGGATCTACACAATCGATGATATAAAATGTGTACTTGTATTGACATTAGACTACTTTGGAGGTCTGAACATCTGACAATTTTTTTTAGGGGGGGGGTGTAATGTCCCTTTAACAACAATTTAATTCCTGTTCAACTTTATCCTACACGATTAAAGGTAAAATGGTAATAGCATGTTACTGTTATTACATGAAAAATACATATGGGTCTCTGTGCGAGTGAGATTCATTAAAACAAGTATTGCTATGTTGTGACTATGTACGATTTGGAACCAGGTAGTTACTGTGTTGAAATGTAAATATGTTGACCTATATAACTAGGTATGTAACTATGAAACGAGTTAAAACGTATCTCTGTGGAAATGTTATGTTGAAGTACTAGAAGTACTACAATTGAGCCAAATGTTTCTTACTACACTCTTAGGGGAAAAAAGGGTTCCAAAGGGGTTTTTCGGCTGTCCCCATATGATAACCCTTTTTGGTTCCATGTACTGTAGAACCCTTTTTGGTTCCTGGTAGAACTCTTTTGAGTATACATGTAGAACCCTCTGTGTAAAGGGTTCTACATGGGACTCAAAAAGGTTCTACCTGGAACCAAAAAGGGTTCTTCAAAGGGTTCTCCTATGAGCACAGTCGAAGAACCCTTTTCTAGATAACACCTTTTCTTCTAAGAGTGTACATAGTAGATACAGGGCATTCGGAAAGTATTCAGACCCCTTCCCTTTTTCCACATTTTGTTATGTTACAGCCTTACACTAAAATGTATTAACTTATTTTTTTCCACTCATCAATCTACACACAATACCCCATTACATGATACTTATGTAAATGTGATATTTCTAAAAACCAGTTTTTTCTTTGTCATCATGGGGTATTGTGTGTAGATTGATGAGGGGAAAAAACTATACATTTTAGAATAAGACTGTAACGTAACAAAATATGGAAAAAAGTCAAGGGGTCTTAATCATTTCCGAAAGCACTTTATACAGGTAAGTGCCAAAATAAAGGAAACAGCAACATAGTGTCTTAATAGTGTGTTGGGCCACCAAGAGCCATCAGAACACTTTCAATGCGCCTTGGCATAGATTCTACAAGTGTCTGGAACTCTACCAGAGGGATGAAACACAATTCTTCAACGCAAAATTTGATAATTTGGTGTTTTGTTGATGGTGTTGGAAAACGCTGTCTCAGGTGCTGCTACAGAATCTCCCATAAGTGTTCAATTGGGTTGAGATCTGGTGACTGAGACAAACACACAAACACACTCTTTAAACCCCATGTGCTCCTTTGAGACCCATCTTTCACTGACATCTCGCCTTCTAACCATGATAGCCAATATAATGGTCAACTGAGCATTTTTATACATAATCCTAAGCATGATGGGATGTTAATTGCTTAATTAACTCAGGAACCACACCTGTGTGGAAGCACTTGCTTTCAATATACTTTGTATCCCTTGTTTACTCAAGTGTTTCCTTTATTTGGGCAGTTACCTGTATGTCATATGAAAGATAATTTTAAAATAAAATGTAACAATTTTCAAAGTGAAAATATTTACTGTGAAACTTTAATCTGTGGCACAAATCTATTAATGTATGGTACTACACAACAGACATGTTAATTAAATAAAAAAGCTTCCCAAGAACCATTGCAGTGGGGGGGGGGGGGGGGGGTAATTTGAAACCTTTCAGATGGTAGTGCATGTCTAGTATGTAATGGTGGCTACCGGAATTTGTAGTGAGCTTTTGAGTAGCCTAAGCTTTTACACAGTATCAGATTTGACCCATCCAATATGGCAGCCTAAATGTTGTTTCATGCCATGGGTTGACTCAGTGCATTATAGTAAAAAATAATTATGACTCAGCACTTCGTCATATTGGTACAACTCTGCAACACCATCTACAACAACTACACTCTAAGATTTTTTTTAACCGAAATGTACTTAAAGGGGTACAAACGCTTGTCACTGTAGTGGTACCCTGTAAGATACGTCCATTGTACCATTAGTTGTAGGTACATAGTTGTATCCTTGAAGTTTATACCTTAAAAGTGCCAATAGTGTACCATATTGTCGACACAGATACAAAAGTGTGCCTTTACAAAAAGGTAAAATTGTGCCTTTTTAGGGTACCACCAAATTGCCAAAGCATTTGTTCCTTGTAAGTGGCAAAAATGTACCTCCTCTCTAGATCAAGTAACTCACATGTAAACGCCTCTGCCATCCCACTTCTTTTTTTTTTACCCGCTTTTTCTCACCAATTTCGTGACTACGATCTTGTCTCATCGCTGCAACTCCGCAATGGGCACGGGAGAGGCGAAGGTCAAGTCATGCATCCTCCGAAACATGACCTGCCAAGCCGTGCTTCTTAACACCCGCTTGCTTAACCCAGAAGCCAGCTATACCATTCAATTGACGATCAAAGTCAGCCTGCAGGCGCCTAGCCCACCACAAGGAGTCGCTAGAGCGCGATGAGCCAAGTAAAGCCCCCCCGGCCAAACCCTCCCCTAACCAGGCCGATGCTGGGCCAATTGTGCGCAGTCATATGGGACTCCCGGTCACGGCCGGTTGTGACACAGCATGGGATCGAACCCCAGGCTGTAGTGACGCCGCAACCCCGCTGCGCCACTCGGGAGGCCCTGTCATCCCACTTTGGGGAGTAGGCCCAACTGGGTCTCACGACTGTCAACGCCAACACCTTAACCAAAACGCCAAGAGGTCCGTACCGCTTAACTTCTTTGGGGTAGGGGGCAGTATTTTCACGTCCGGATGAAAAGCGTGCCCAGAGTAAACTGCCTGCTACTCAGGCCCAGATGCTAGGATATGCATATTATTAGTATATTTGGATAGAAAACACTCTGCAGTTTCTAAAACTGTTTGAATGATGTATGTGAGCATAACAGAACTCATATGGCAGGCAAAAACCTGAGAAAAAATCCAACCAAGAAGTGGGAAATCTGAGGTTTTTAGTTTTTCAACTCTTTGCTTATCCAAGATACAGTGGAAATGGGGTCATATTGCACTTCCTACGGCTTCCACTAGATGTCAACAGTCTTTCGAACCTTGTATGATGCTTCTACTGTGAAGTGGGAGCGAAGGAGAGAGGATTGAGTAAGGTCTGCCATGAGCTGACCATGCGCTGACCATGCGCGTTTATGTGAGAGTTAGCTTGAGTTCCATCACATTTCTGAAGACAAAGGAATTCTCCGGTTGGAACATTGTTGAAGATTTATGTTAAAAACATCCTAAAGATTGATTCTATACTTCGTTTGACATGTTTCTACGGACTGTAATATGACTTTGTCTAAACTTTTGCCTGGACCTGCCCGCGCGTCGTGAGTTTAGATTGTGTCCTGAACACGCGAACAACAGGGCGGAATTTGGACATAAATGATGGACATTATCGAACAAAACAAACATTTATTGTGGAACTGGGATTCCTGGGAGTGCATTCTGATGAAGATCATCAAAGGTAAGTGAATATTTATAATGCTATTTCTGACTTATGTTGACTCCAACATGGCGGATATCTCTTTGGGTTGATTTGTCGTCTGAGCGCCGTACTCAGATTATTGCATGGTTTGCTTTTTCCGTAAAGTGTTTTTGAAATCTGACACAGCGGTTGCATTAAGGAGAAGTGGATCTAAAATTCCATGTATAACACTTGTATTTATCAACATTTATGATGACTATTTCTGTAAATGGCTCTCTGCAAAATCATCGGATGTTGTGGAACTACTGAACATAACGCGCCAATGTAAACTCAGATTTTTGGATATAAATATGAACTATACCGAACAAAACATACATGGATTGTCCTATGAGTGTCATCTGATGAAGATCATCAAAGGTTAGTGATTAATTGTATCTATATTTCTGCTTTTTGTGACTCCTCTCTTTGGCTGTGTTTTTCTGTGACTTGGCTCTGACCTAACATAATCGTTTGGTTTGCTATCGTCATCAAGTCTTTTTGAAATCGGACATGGTGGCTGGATTTACAACAAGTGTATCTTTAAAATGGTGTAAAATACATGTATGTTTGAAGAATTTTAATTATGGGATTTCTGTTGTTTTGAATTTGGCGCCCTGCAGTTTCACTGGCTGTTGACGAGGTGAGACACTACCATCCCACATACCCTAGAGAGGTTAACAAGGTAGATAAAGGTCTCTACAATATTAATTACAGCTCTTTATTGTCACATGCTCTTATGTAAGCCTTTATAAAGACTTCAGAACATGTTCAAACTTTAATTAACATAACCATAGACCACTTCAACTGGTACGCTTCCACTCACGGGTGGCCAAAAATAACAAACTGAAATCCATGTCCCCCCCTTGGAAACAGAGATGTATCTTCACTGTACCCCTTTTTTGGAGAGTGTGTGATGATTTACCTTTACATACAAAAGGGTACTTAAGAGTACCATGTTAAAGCATATGTGTACCTCTGAAAGTACATTGTGTATTTTGACATTTTTGTACCCCAGGGAACAATACTGTAACCTAACTGTACCCTTTTTCTGAGAGTGTAGTGTGAACCTGTGAACTGGGTTAGTCAGTGCTGTAAATGTATCACCACTACCAAATCCGTATCGGACAGACATATGGCACCTTCAGAAAGTATACACACTGCTTGACATTTCTTTGTATTAGAACCTGAATTTAAAATGTATTCAATTTTGATTTTTGTCACTGGCCTACACACAATACCCCATCATGTCAAACTGGAATTATGTTTTTAGAATCTTTTACAAATTAATAAAAAATGAAAAGCTGAAATGTCTTGAGTCAATAAGGGACACCTAGTCAGTTGTACAACTGAAAACATTCAACTGAAATGTGAATCAGAGAGGTGCGCGGGGTTGCCTTACTTGACATCCACGTCATCGGCGCCCGGGGAACAGTGGGTTAACTGCCTTGTTCAGGGGCAGAACGACAGATGTTTACCTTGTCAGCTCAGGGATTCTCGATACAGCAACCTTTCGGTTACTGGTCCAACACTCCTACCCGCCAGGTTACCTGCCGCCCCGTATTCAACCCCTTTATTATGGCAAACGTAAATAAGTTCAGGAGTAAAAATGTGCTTAACCAGTCACATAATAAGTTGCATGGACTCACTCACACTGCAATAAATGTTTAACATGTATCCCACACACAATTATCTGTAAGGTCCCTCAGTCAAGCAGTGAATTTCAAAGACAGATTTAACCACAAAGACCAGGGAGGTTTTCCAATGCCTCGCGAAAAATGGCAGCTATTGGTAGATGTGTTAAAGAAAAAGCAGACATTGACTATCCCTTTGAGCATGGTGAAGTTATTAATTACACTTTGGATGGTGTATCAATTCACCCAGTCACTACAAAGACGCAAACGTTCTTCCTAACTCAGTTGCCTGGAGAGGAAGGAAACCGCTCTGGGTTTGTGATAGGAGAAAATTGAAGATGGATCAACAACAGGGAAAAGAAGGAAGCCTTGTAAAGAATACAAATATTCCAAAGAATGCATCATGTTTGCAACAAGGTACTAAAGTAATACTGCAAAAGAATGTGGCAAAGCAATTCACTTTTTGTCCTGAATACAAAGTGTTATGTTTGGGGAAAATCCAATACAACACATTACTGAGTACACCTCTCCTTATTTCAAGCATAGTGGTGGCTGCATCATGTTATGGGTACTGTATGCTTGTAATCTGGGGAGTGGGGAGTTTTTCAGGATGAAAAAGAAACGGAATGGAGCTAAGCACAGGCAAAATCCTAGAGGAAAACCTGGTTCAGTCTGCTTTCCACCAGACACTGGGAGATTAATTCACCTTTCAGCAGGACAATAACCTAAAATACAAGGCCAAATCTATACTGTAATTGCTTACCAAGTAGACAGTGAATGTTCCTGAGTGGCCGACTTACAGTTTTACCTTAAATCTACTTGAAGATCTATGGCAAGAACTGAAAATGGTTGTTTAGCAATGATCAACAACCAATGTGAAGAAGAATTTTTTAAAGAATAATGGCCAAATGTTGCACAATCTAGGTGTGGAAAGCTCTTAGAGACTTGAAAGAGTCACAGCTGTAATCGCTGCCAATAGGGCTTCTACAATGTATTGACTCAGGGGTGTGAATACTTATGTTATTAGATATTTCTGTATTTCTGGGGCGGAAGGTAGCCTAGTGGTTAGAGCATTGGGCCAGTAACCGAAAGGTTGGTGGATTGAATCCCCGAGCTGGCAAGGCCAAAATCTGTCATTCTACCCCTGAACAAGGCAGTTAACCCACTGTTCCTAGGCCATCATTGTAAATAATAATTTGTTCTTAACTCACTTGCCTAGTTAAATAAAGGTTACATTTAAATTTCATCTTCAATAAATTTGCAAAAAATATATAAAAACATGTTTTCACTTGTCTTTGTGGGGTATTATGTGTAGATGGTTGAAAAAAACAAATATATTTTGAATTCCGTCTGTAACACAACAAAATGTGGAATAAGTCAAGGGGTATGAATACTTTCCGAAGGCACTGTAGAGTTAAGTGGATTGAAAAGACAACTCAAGCTGTGAACAGTCTGTTTTCCTCATCCGTCTCTGGTGGTTCAGGATAAAATTTTGTCGTCGCTCCAAAATCTCCCTTACTCAGTCAGACCAAGTCAGACTCCTTTTCTACTGTCTGACTAAATAATATTACCCCATTGGTCAACATTCCCACCTTTCAAAGGGCCCAATGTTAGATCGAAGTGCTGAAGAGGGCTGAAGAGGGGGGTCAATTTGGAATTGAGCATATCGCCCTCTTCTGTCCTCATCTCTCTGGTTTCTCTTTGGTACCCGTTTCATCGCTCTTTAGAAATTCTCACACACACTCTCTGGATATCTCCTCTTTGTATCAAAATGTTGCCCTCTACCCACTAAAGTTTCCCCTGCATGTGCCTTGGGAATACGTAACAGGAGAGAGAGACACAGAGACAGACACAGAAAGAAAGAAAGAAAGTCACTTTATTTGGGTAGTCCCTATAGACGATCTACAGATGGTCAAAAAATCAGTTAATATACAACTCCTTGCCAAGGTTACGGTAAGGGTTAGGTTTAGGTTTAGAATAAGGGTTAGGTTAAGGGTTAGGGTTAGGATTAGGGTACGGGTTGAGTTTAGGATTAGGATAATGGTTAAGGTTAGGGTTAGTGGATAGTTATTTGAAATGTTATTGACAGTTATTTAACATTTGCTGAACATCTACAAACCATCTACTTGGAACTATCCATATAAGTAATACCAAAGAAAGAGAGAAAGACAAAAAGAAAGAAAGACAGAAAAAATTATGAGAGAGAAAAAAAATCATGAAAAAGAGAGAGGCTCCATGGGTACAGCCAAAAGAGGAGAGGTGGACAGAAAGAGGACGCTAGACGAACCAGTGACAGCCAGCAGACAGCGACTCCGCTCCTGAGGTTTTTATTACTGCCATGACACCCCGCCCAGCCCAGCAATCGTCCTGCGGTCCTGTCACCTTAGAAGGAGCAGCACGGACCCAGAGAGAAACACTGGTTGTGCAATATTCAAGGCTGAGCAAGAAACAATGAGGCAGCGAAAAACAAACACATACAGCATGAAAGCCAGGGCTTGTGCCTCCCTTACTATACGTACGTACACACACTGGCCGGGACTGGGAGAGTGACATTGTAGCCTGCTAGTGCCAAAAACAGGACTTTAGTGTTTTCACTCCATACTTCGTAGAAATCCCACAGAAACATCTTCTTCAGATCACTGAGTATAAAAGCCTAAAACTATTTTTTGAAATTTGACGGAACATGACATAACCATTTGTTATATATTAAAGTTAAATAAAGCCTTCGACACGGTAGAAGAGACCGTTATGACGCAAAACTCGTTTAAGCACAAAGTGATGTCATTACACTGTAAAAACAATTCATCCGGATGGCCAGTGTTAATTAATACGGATTCAAGCCATAATCATGTTGTGTGTGGAAAATAGGTAACAGTTTACAATTTAATTTATGAGTTACTAGTTACAAATGAGGGAATTAAATATTTTAAACAAAACAGATTAAACAAGTCAGATTATATCAGAGATGAATACATAGCAGTGCCTTTTGAAGCCATTCCAAGCTGCTCTTTGAATTCAGGGCAACAATTTAGTCAGAACAACAAAGTGTTAAACAAAAGCACAGAGGCAGCCAGTAGTCCCTCACAGACAAAGCTATAGACACTGAATGAAAACAAAACAGGCACCCTAACACACACACACAGTTGCTGTTTCGGACCAGGCTAATAATACCCAACAATAAGCACTTCATTCCCAGTACCAGAGAGAGTACTCCCCATGACCGCGCTACTCTGTGCCACTACCGCTGCTAACTTCCCAATAGGAAACACACCACTTTGTCCTGCTACGTAGGACAGCCTTGAAGCATGCCCAATTCACATTTGTAGCCAGTAAAGCCAACCTTCAATACTTTTCCATCATAATCAATATTCTAAACCATGGTATTACTAACTGTTCATAGAAACAAAGCTATGAATGCCTTTTTTGTTATTGGATATGCTGCGTTTTCTCCACCCTCATTATGAGCGAACATAGGGAGACAGTGAAAGTGGAAGAAGATCTCATAGTTAGGAGATAGATAGGGAGTACATCAATCATCAAGGGAATCCATCAATCATCCATCAGTCATCAATCCACCTGTGCCTGTTTGAATGGTCGGGATGAAACAGTCTATTAGACAGTGTGTCCGATGGCCTATATGGCTCATCTAATGATTGATCCGGTATGTGTGTTAGAGAACCGTATGGCCCCTTCTTCATCTTCCTCCACTTTACCCAAGTGGGATGTGCTACAATACTGAAGCATTGGTTTACTTCTGACGACACATGCGAAGGGGCAGGGACGTGCACAGACCTTTCAGTGGGCAGGTGCTCAAAATCAGGGGGCAGGTGCTCAAAATTAATATCTCGTAATTAATATCTCAAAATGTATAACATATTAACTGCCTCTGTAGCGAAAATTCTAAGTAAGCTAGTTACAGTGCCTCGTAAATACATGATTGACAATGGGAAAAGAGGGTAGCCTATCAGCTGATAATTGATGTTGATGACTGATGTAAAGCCAGCTCGATAATTTATTTATCTTCAATGCTCTTTAATAATAACTTCATAATATAGCCTAATATTCATAATCTTCCAACTCTTTATATATGGCTGGCTAGTCACATGTGTAGATATTTTAGCACTGTACATGGTGCTAACTACCGAGGGATAAAAAAATAAAAAAAGTGATATTAATTTTTCTCTCGTCAATAGCTATTGAACCAAGCCTGCCTGACTATTAAAATGATGTATTGGAGAAAAATCCACCGTTTTTTTGTTGTTGAAATTTCTATATACACAACCATTCAAAAGTTTGGGGTCACTTAGAAATGTCCTTGTTTTTGAAAGAAAAGCAAATTTCTTGTCCATTAAAATTACATAAAATTGATCAGAAATACAGTGTAGACATTGTTAATGTTGTAAATGACTATTGTAGTTGTAAACGGCAGACTTTTAATGGAATATCTCCATAGGAGTACCAGTCAAAAGTTTGGACACACCTACTCATTCAAGGGTTTTTCTTTATTTTCACTATTTTCTACATTGTAGAATAATAGTGAAGACATTAAAACTATGAAATAACACATTTGGAATCATGTAGTAACCAAAAAAATGTTAAATATTTGAGATTCTTCAAAGTAGCCACCCTTTGCCTTGATGACAGCTTTGCACACTCTTGGCATTCTCTCAACCAGCTTCATGAGGTAGTCACCTGAAATGCATTTCAAATAACCGGTGTGCCTTGTTAAAAGTTAATTTGTGTAATTTATTTCCTTTGAAATGTGTTTGAGCCAATCAGTTGTGTTGTGACAAGTTAGAGGTGGTATACAGAAGATAGCCCTATTTGGTAAAAGCCCAATCCATATTTACGCAAGAACAGCGCAAATAAGCAAAGAGATACGACAGTCCATCATTACTTCAAAACATGAAGGTCAGTCAATGCAGAAATTTCAAGAACTTTGAACGTTTCTTCAAGTGCAGTCGCAAAACCTTCAAGTGCTATGATGAAACTGGCTCTCATGAGGACTGCTACAGGAAAGGAAGACCCAAAGTTACCTCTGCTGCAGAGGATAAGTTCATTAGAGTTAACTGCACCTCAGATTTCAGCCCAAATAAATGCTTCAGAGTTCAAGTAACAGACACATCTCAACACCAACTGTTCAGAGGAGACTGCGTGAATCAGGCCTTCATGGTCAAATTGCTGCAAAGAAACCACTACTAAAGGACATCATAGCATAAGAAGAAGAGACTTGCTTGGGCCGAGAACACAAGCAATGGACATTAGACCGGTGGAAATCTGTCCTTTGTTCTGATGAGTCCAAATTTTAGATTTTTGGTTTCAACTGCTGTGTCTTTGTGACACGCAGAGTAGGTGAACGGATGATCTCTACATGTATAATTTCCACCGTGAAGCATGGAGGAGGAGGTGTGATGGTGTGGGGTTGCTTTGCTAGTGACACTAAGTGATTGTTAGGAATTTTATGAATAATAACTAAACAATTTCTAGATCTAGATAAAACTATAACTAATTTAAACTATATCAGATGAATAATACTAATTCATAAGGAAGGGTTATAAAGTAAGCAAAAAGGTTCGTTGAACTATGGTTGAACTGACCCAACTTAGCCCTGAGATGTTTAGATAAGGCAGTGAGTTACTTCTTAGGTCTTCCATTATCTTGAGTTGTCTGCTAAAGTGGTAATAAATTATAGTGAGCCTTCAGGAGAATAAATGATATTGTGTGTCATGGAGATTTGGAATGAACTTTTAACCCTGTTTTATCTTGGTCAAGAGGAGGAGATTTATTCTGTAACCAATGACGTCATATCTTGTATATAAACCGTTGTTTATGGTTAAATGGGAGCATGCTCCGCGAATAAATAGTATTATCTAATTTTAATAAGACTGTATCCTGTCTATTTTATGTTAATAAGTATCTTACAAATTCTTATAAATAGACAGATTGATTTTAATTAATGAGTACATAGAGGAATAATTAAATTCCCTTGACAGTGATCTATTTAGAATTCAACGCACACTTAACCAGCATGGCTACCACAGCATTCTGCAGCGATACGCCATCCCATCTGTAACGGTGTTCCTCTCTCTCTTCATACGAAGAGGAGGAGTAGTGATTCGACAAGGCGCAGCGGGTTGTGAATACATATGATTTATTAGAACACGACGAAAAAACAAACTATACTTGAATAAACTTAACAAAACAAATAAAACGATGCAGACAGACCTGACACGAACTTACATATAAGTGAAGAACGCATGAACAGGAACAGACTACATAAAACTAACAAACGAAAACAGTCGCGTGTGGTGCACAGAC
The DNA here is from genome assembly GCF_002910315.2 of Salvelinus sp. IW2-2015. Classification (NCBI taxonomy): domain Eukaryota; kingdom Metazoa; phylum Chordata; class Actinopteri; order Salmoniformes; family Salmonidae; genus Salvelinus; species Salvelinus sp. IW2-2015. The sequence continues at coordinate 12,906,546 of NC_036863.1, read as the reverse complement.
CAGACACGGAAGACAACCACACAAACAAACAGTGTGAAAACAACTATTAATATGACTCTCAATCAGAGGAAATGAAACACCTGCCTCTAATTGAGAGCCATATTAGGTCACCCTTTAAACCAACATGAAACAGAAACATAGACTGCCAACTCACGTCTGACCAACTAACACAATACATAACAGAAAACAGGTCAGGAACGTGCATAAACCCCTTAAGGTGGCGAACTCCGGGCGCACCAGCACAAAGTTTAGGGGAGGGTCTGGGTGGGCATCTGACCACGGTGGTGGCTCAGGCTCTGGGCGAGGTCCCCACCCCACCTAGTCAATCCAGCTTCCGTTTCCCTACGACTGACCGAGCCCTCCTATTCCACCCGACTTAAATTTCCTGGGTAACATCGAGACAAGGGGCAGCTCGGGATAAGGTAGTTCGAGGCAGAGAAATAGCACAGGACAGAGAGGTAGGTCAGGATAGAGAGGCAACTCGCGGACTGAAAGGCAGCTCCGGAAGAGAGAAGCTCTGGACTGAGGGGCAGTTGTGGATTAATGGCCGCTGCTGGCTGAGCGCAGCTCATGATGGCTGACGGCTTGGACGCTCATGGTGCTGCGGCTCTGGACGCTCATGGCTGGCTGACGGTCTGGACGCTCATGGCTGGGGCTGACGGCTTCTGGACGCTCATGGCAGGTTGACGGCTCTGGACGCTCATGGCAGGCTGACGGCTCTGGACGCTCATGGCGGCTGACGGCTCTGGACGCTCATGGCAGGCTGACGCTTCTGGACGCTCATGGCAGGCTGACGGCTCTGGACGCTCATGGCAGGCTGACGGCTTCTGGACGCTCATGCAGCTGACGGCTCTGGACGCTCATGTCTGGCTGGCGGCTCTGGCAGATCCTGTCCTGGCTGGCGGCTCTGGCAGATCCTGTCTGGCTGGCGGCTCTGGCAGATCTCTGGTGCTCGTGGCAGATCCTGTCTGGTTGGCGGTCTCTGGCAGATCCTGTCTGGTTGGCGCTCTGGCAGATCCTGTCTGGTTGGGCGGCTCTGGCAGATCTGTCTGGTTGCGGCTCTGGCAGATCCTGTCTGGTTGGCGGCTCTGGCAGATCCTGTCTGGTTGGCGGCTCTGGCAGATCCTGTCTGGTTGGCGGTCTGGCAGATCGTCTGACGAATGGCTCTAGCGGCTCTGACTGGACTATCGGCTCTGACGGCTCGGGACAGAAGGGCGGCTCTAATGGCTCGGGACAGACGGATGGCTCAGACGGCACTGGGCAGACGGATGGCTCAGATGGCGCTGGGGAGACGGATGGCTCAGATGGCGCTGGGAGACGGATGGCTCAGATGGCGCTGGGGAGACGGATGGCTCAGATGGCGCTGGGGAGACGGATGGCTCTGGCCGATAAGGCGCACTGTAGACCTGGTGCGTGGTGCGGGAACTGGAGGCACCGGGTCTAAGGACACGCACCTTCATGCTAGTGCGGGGAGCAGGGACAGAGCACACTGGACTCTCAACGCGTACTCTGTGCCTGGTGCGTGGTACCGGCACTGGTGGCACCGGGCTGAGTGCACGCCATCAGGACTAGTACGGGGAGAAGTAGACAGTGTGTACCGGACTCAGGAGACGCACAGGTGGCTTAGTGGCGTGGTGCGGAACTGGAGGCACCGAACTGGATACACGCACCATAGGGAGAGTGCGTGGAGGAGGAACAGGGTCTGGAAAACGCACTGGAAGCCTGGTGCGTGGTGTGGCACTGTTGGTACTGGACTGGGGCGGGGAGGTGGCGCAGGAAATACGAGCGGTGCAGGCTAACTGGGCTCTCTTGAGCATTGAGCCTGCCCAACCTTACCTGGTTGAATGCTCCCGGTCGCCCGACCAGTGCGGGGAGGTGGAATAACCCACACCGGGCTATGTAGYCGAACCGGGGAAACCATGCGTAAGGCAGGTGCCATGTATGCCGGCCCGAGGAGACGCACTGGAGACCAGACGCGTTGAGCCGGCCTCATGACACCTGGCTCAATGCCCAATCTAGCCCTACCAGTGCGGGGAGGTGGAATAACCCGCACRGGGCTATGCACACGTACAGGAGACACCGTGCGCTCTACTGCGTAACACGGTGTCTGCCCGTACTCCCGCTCTCCACGGTTAGCCTGGGAAGTGGGCGCAGGTCTCCTAACTGCCCTCGGCCCACTACCTCCTAGCCCCCCCCCCAAGAAATTTTTGGGTAGTACTCACGGGCTTTTCGGGCTTCCGTGCTAGACGTGTCCCCTCATAACGCCGGTTCCCCTCTCCGGTTGCCTCTGCTCTCCTCAGTGCCTCCAGCTGTTCCCATGGGAGGCGATCCCTTCCAGCCAGGATCTCCTCCCATGTGTAGCAACCTTTACCGTCCAAAACATCCTCCCATGTCCATTCCTCCTTCTTGCGTTGTCCCTTCCTCCCGTTACACCGCTGCTTGGTTCTGGTTATTTGGTGGGTGGTTCTGTAACGGTGTTCCTCTCTCTCTTCATACGAAGAGGAGGAGTAGTGATTCGACCAAGGCGCAGCGGGTTGTGAATACATAATGATTTATTAGAACACGACGAAAAAACAAACTATACTTGAATAAACTTAACAAAACAAATAAACGATGCAGACAGACCTGAACACGAACTTACATATAACGTGAAGAACGCATGAACAGGAACAGACTACATAAAACTAACAAACRGAAAACAGTCCCGTGTGGTGCACAGACACAGACACGGAAGACAACCACCCACAAACAAACAGTGTGAAAACACCTACCTTAATATGACTCTCAATCAGAGGAAATTAAAAACACCTGCCTCTAATTGAGAGCCATATTAGGTCACCCTTTAAACCAACATAGAAACAGAAAACATAGACTGCCCACCCAAACTCACGTCCTGACCAACTAACACATACAAAACTAACAGAAAACAGGTCAGGAACGTGACACCATCTGGTTTGTGCTAGTGGGACTATCATTTGTTTTTCAACAGGACAATGACCCAACACACCTCCAGGCTGTGTAAGGGCTATTTGACCAAGAAGGAGAGTGATGGAGTGCTGTATCAGATGACCTGGCCTCCACAATCACCCAACCTCAATTGAATTGAGATGGTTTGTGATGAGTTGGACCGCAGAGTGAAGGAAAAGCAGCCAACAAGTGCTCAGCATATGTGGGAACTCCTTCAAGACTGCTGGAAAAGCCTTCCTCATGAAGCTGGTTGAGAGAATGCCAAGCGTGTGCAAAACTGTCATCAAGGCAAAGGGTGGCTACTTTGAATATTCTAAAATATTAAATATCTTTTGATTTGTTTAAAACAAAACGGGTTACTAGATGATTCCATATGTGTTATTTCATAGTTTGATGTCTTCACTATTATTCTACAATGTAGAAAATAGTAAAAATAAAGAAAAACCCTTGAATGAGTAGGTGTGTCCAACTTTTAACTGTTACTGTAGGTCTCTCTCATTAGAATCTTATACATCATTTTAGGAAATGTTAGAATGATGCATGTCATTGTTTTGCTTACTTTGTGTATTATAATTATCTCATGTGCTTTTCTCCACAAGGAGGGCATACTATATAATGTTGTTGGGTCTATAACCCTGTTTACCAGTGACAATCTCTTCCCATTCAAATATTTTTGTTCAACAAAAACTTCAGTAATAGACCCATGTAATTCCAGTTCATATTGCGAGGGTCGCTTTGTTTGCGCAATGCACTGTCTGTGTGTTGATATATTGTCTATAAAAGTGGATCCTTGTGATTGTATTTTCCTTCCTTTTTAGACCACAAAATAAAATACTTCAAATGGTAGTCTAACCACCCTGTCTGTGAATCTAATCACCCTGTCTGTGACTTAAAGAAGACTAAAATGAAAGAACTCAACATGTTGCTTGAATTTATCTGAACTAACATCTATCTGAATTTCTGTTACTGTCCATTTCGAAAGTGCTGAACGAATAGGCCGAGTCAATGTGCGGGGCTACAGGTTAGTCGAGGTAATTTGTACATTTAGGTAGGGGTAAAGTGACTATGCATACATGTTCATGACATGCAGGTTAAAATACTAAAACCAACTGTGAACCAACTATATTAATTTGGGGATAGGTTGAAACACACAAACTTCAGGATGTCACAATGAGTTGGGGGCAGTTGCTTCAGAACAATAACGACAAAAACTGTATACAAAAAAAAAACAATTATACCACCACCCAAAAGGGCACTTGGCGAGTGGGAGGGCAAAGGTGCAGGTGCTCGGGCACAGGTAGACCCCAATCTGTGCTCATGCCTGCGAAGAGGGAAGGTCGCGTTTCAGTGAGCTTTAGTGGTATATTGCATGGGGTTTAGCTGAGGATATTGTTTTCAACCGCCAAGTATTATAATTAGCTCATGTGCTTTTCTCCTCAAGCAGGGGATGCTATATAATGTTGTTGGGTCTGTAACCCTGTTTGCCAGTGACAGTCTCTTCCCATTCAAAATATATGAAAAAACTGAATGATGATTACAAAAAACATAGAATGACAAAGGAGTAAAATGTCATCCTAAATATATACCATCAACTTAGTGAATACCATTTGTGTTTAATATGTGGGTTTCAGCATGAAATATTATTTTTACAAACTTTTATTTATTTTAACTATGTGAATATGCATTTGCTGTCAATGTTTTTGCGTCAAACTGGTGGCAGTCCTAAAAAAGGTTTCAGAGTGAAAATAATGCCATTGTTGATTAGATGCTTTTTAAAAATTAATTAGGCCATTTTCTCTTGAACCATATAGTCTATCTACTAGAAACTCATTGAAGATATGGACACAGATATAATACATGAATACTACAGTGGGGCAAAAAAGTATTTAGTCAGCCACCAATTGTGCGAGTTCTCCCACTTAAAAAGATGAGAGAGGCCTGTAATTTTCATCATAGGTACACTTCAACTATGACAGACAAAATTAGAAAAGAAAATTCAGAAAATCACATTGTAGGATTTTTTATGAATTTATTAGCAAAATTATGGTGGAAAATAAGTATTTGGTCAATAACAAAAGTTTATCTCAATACTTTGTTATATACCCTTTGTTGGCAATGACAGAGGTCAAACGTTTTCTGTAAGTATTCACAAGGTTTTCACACACTGTTGCTGGTATTTTGGCCCATTCCTCCATCCAGATCTCCTCTAGAGCAGTGATGTTTTGGGGCTGTTGCTGGGCAACACAGACTTTCAACTCCCTCCAAAGATTTTCTATGGGGTTGAGATCTGGAGACTGGCTAGGCCACTCCAGGACCTTGAAATGCTTCTTATGAAGCCAGTCCTTCGTTGCCCGGGCGGTGTGTTTGGGATCATTGTCATGCTGAAAGACCCAGCCACGTTTCATCTTCAATGCCCTTGCTGATGGAAGGAGGTTTTCACTCAAAATCTCACGATACATGGCCCCATTCATTCTTTCCTTTACACGGATCAGTCGTCCTGGTCCCATTGTAGAAAAACAGCCCCAAAGCATGATGTTTCCACCCCCATGCTTCACAGTAGGTATGGTGTTCTTTGGATGCAACTCAGCATTCTTTGTCCTCCAAACACGACGAGTTGAGTTTTTACCAAAAAGTTCTATTTTGGTTTCATCTGACCATATGACATTCTCTCAATCTTCTTCTGGATCATCCAAATGCTCTCTAGCAAACTTCAGACGGGCCTGGACATGTACTGGTTTAAGCAGGGGGACACGTCTGGCACTGCAGGATTTGAGTCCCTGGCGGCGTAGTGTGTTACTGATGGTAGGCTTTGTTACTTTGGTCCCAGCTCTCTGCAGGTCATTCACTAGGTCCCCCCGTGTGGTTCTGGGATTTTTGCTCACCGTTCTTGTGATCATTTTGACCCCACGGGGTGAGATCTTGCGTGGAGCCCCAGATCGAGCCCCAGTATGTCTTCCATTTCCTAATAATTGCTCCCACAGTTGATTTCTTCAAACCAAGCTGCTTACCTATTGCAGATTCAGTCTTCCCAGCGTGGTGCAGGTCTACAATTTTGTTTCTGGTGTCCTTTGACAGCTCTTTGGTCTTGGCCATAGTGGAGTTTGGAGTGTGACTGTTTGAGGTTGTGGACAGGTGTCTTTTATACTGATAACAAGTTCAGACAGGTGCCATTGATACAGGTAACGAGTGGAGGACAGAGGAGCCTCTTAAAGAAGAAGTTACAGGTCTGTGAGAGCCAGAAATCTTGCTTGTTTGTAGGTGACCAAATACTTATTTTCCACCATAATTTGCAAATAAATTCATTAAAAATCCTACAATGTGATTTTCTGGATTTTTTTTCTCATTTAGTCTGTCATAGTTGAAGTGTACCTATGATGAAAATTACAGGCCTCTCTCATCTTTTTAAGTCGGAGAACTTGCACAATTGGTGGCTGACTAAATACTTTTTTGCCCCACTGTATATAGGAATACATTAAATTATAAATTACCAAACTTAGGATAGATTGATTGCCATAGATTTTCTGTTAATTACAAAAAATTACTGAAGATTCCAGTAACTTTGGTAAATTACCAGTAGCTTTGCAACCCTAACCTAGACCCATACATGCAACAGTATCTTTTGTGCTTTTGACAATGATTTTACATGAGGCCTAATTCACATGATATACCTAAATACTTATAACCACTAGCCTAATAAATAACCACATCATTTTCTTTTGATTATTTAATTAACCTACATCATGTTATTTCAAGTTATCCCTTTGGAGTGCAATATCACATTGTTAAAAAATATCCCTAAATTGGGCATGCAATTGACAGCATCTAAGACCTAGGGGACTGTTCCCAAACGTTTTTGCCCACGACCACAACCATGTGCAAAAAAAAGCGTAATTAACAGGAAATTTTAACTTTTTTTATTTGGAGCTATGGCATTCAAATGAAAAACATTCTAACAGTACTGATGCGAGTTACAAAGTAATGATACGGTGTGGCACCAAGTATATTGGCCGGGTACGCGCAGATTGGACTGAGGTGATCTTGAGGAACAACGACAGCGATCGCTATTGAGAGTGAGACACCAAAGTGTATTGTTCGATTAGCTTTTCGTTGAATAGTCAGGGACAGTATGAGTTTAGCCAGGTCCTTTTCACTCGATATTCTCTTTTAATTTTGTGGTTCACCGAGTCGTCATCAACCTCGAGGGACAGACAAACAAACTGCTGGCTAGTCAAGCTAGTCGGTACAGCTAGATAAGCTACCTAGCCTACCAGGAGCATCCTACCACTACATCATCACCGGCTGCCTGCAGTTCTTCAAGTTACCTCTTGGCACCGATGGAGTTCTCCAGTTGTTTCTTCCACCTGTTAAATTCCATGGAATCCTTGGCCCTCTCGTAGACGGATGCTGGCTACCTACGCTCCCTCTGTGGCCAAGAAGCCGCACATAAGCCTAAGATCACCATAAGCAATGCCAAGCGTCGGCTGGAGTAGTGTAAAGCTCTCTACCATTGGACTCAGGAACAGTGGAAACGCATTCTCTGGAGTGATTAATCACGCTTCACCATCTGGCAGTCTGACGGACAAATCTGGGTTTGGCGGATACAAGGAGAATGCTACGTGCCACAATGCATAGTGCCAACTGTAAAGTTTGGTGGAGGAGGAATAATGGTCTGGGGTTGTTTTTCATAGTTCGGGATAGGCCCCTTACTTCAAGTGAAGGGAAATCATAATCCTACTGCATACAATTACATTCTAGACGATTCTGTTCTTCCAACTGTGGCAACTGCCCTTTCCTGTTTCTGCATGACAATGTACCCGTGCACAAAGCAATTCTATACAGCAATGGTTTGTCGAGATCGGTATGGTAGAACTTGACTGGCCTGCACAGAGCCCTGACCTCAACCCCATCAAAAACCTTTGAGATGAACTGGAACGCAGACTGCGAGCCAGGCCTAATCGCCCAATATTTGTGCCCGATCTCACTAATGCTCTTCTGGCTGAATGGACACAAGTCCCCGCAGCAATGTTCCATCATCTATTGGAAAGCCTTCCCAGATGAGTGAAGGCTGTTTTAGCAGCAAAGGGGGAACCAACTCCATATTATTGCCCCTGATTTTGGAATGAGATGTTCGACAAGCAGGTGCCCACATAATTTTGGTCATGTAGTGTATAACGTTATTGTACCAGTTTCAAACTAGCTTCAGCTTTCCAAGGTTCTAGGTTGGGAAAGCACTCCCTGAAAGATCGGAATATTAAAAAAATGTATATAACCAAAAAATGGAAATGTTCACAAAATGTTCACACTGGGCCTTTAATAGTCCTGTATTAGTGGACAGACTGCAGCACTGGCACACAAAAAAATCCTGTGGACAAAACATTACCCCCCCCCCCCCCCCCCTCGCCCCAGGCGACAGAGAAGTTGCAGCACACCAACCCCCAAACTACTTCCCGTAGTTATGCACCTGTCTACAAGGTTTGATCCATATTTTATATATGGTTGTACAGTCGTGGCCAAAAGTTTTGAGAATGACACAAATATTAATTTTCACAAAGTGCTGCCTCAGTTTGTATGATGGCAATTTGCATATACTCCAGAATGTTATGAAGAGTGATCAGATGAATTGCAATTAATTGCAAAGTCCGTCTTTGCCATGCAAATGAACTGAATCCCCAAAAAAACATTTCCACTGCATTTCAGCCCTGCCACAAAAGGACATTTGTCAGTGAATCTGACGTCTCCTAAAGTTGATTCAGCTGCGGGATCGGGGCACCACCAGTACAGAGCTTGCTCAGGAATGGCAGCAGGCAGGTGTGAATGCATCTGCACGCAGAGTGAGGCGAAGACTTTTGGAGGATGGCCTGATGTCAAGAAGGGCAGCGAAAGAGCCACTTCTCTCCAGGAAAACATCAGGGACAGACTGATATTCTGCGAAAAGGTACAGGATTGGACTGCTGAGGACTGGGGTAAAGTCATTTTCTCTGATGAATCCCCTTTCCGATTGTTTGGGGCATCCGGAAAAAAGATTGTCCGGAGAAGACAAGGTGAGCGCTACCATCAGTCCTGTGTCATGCCAACAGTAAAGCATCCTGAGACCATTCATGTGTGGGGTTGCTTCTCAGAAAAGGGAGTAGGCTCACTCACAATTTTGCCTAAGAACACAGCCATGAAAAAGAATGGTTACCAACACATCCTCCGAGAGCAACTTCTCCCAACAATCCAGGAACAGTTTGGTGACGAACAATGCCTTTTCCAGCATGATGGAGCACCTTGCCATAAGGCAAAAGTGATAACTAAGTGGCTCGGGGAACAAAACATCAATATTTTGGGCCCATGGCCAGGAAACTCCCCAGACCTTAACACCATTGAGAACTTGTGGTCAATCCTCAAGTGGCGGGTGGACAAACAAAAACCCACAAATTCTGACAAACTTCAAGCATTGATTATGCAAGAATGGGCTGCCATCAGTCAGGATGTGGCCCAGAAGTTAATTGCAGAGGTCTTGAAAAAGAAGGGTCAACACTGCAAATACTTCATGTAACTTCATGTAATTGTCAATACAAGCCTTTGACACTTATGAAATGCTTGTAATTATACTTCAGTATTCCATAGTAACATCTGACAAAAATATCTAAAGACACTGAAGCAGCAAACTTTGTGGAAATTAATATTTGTGTCATTCTCAAAACCTTTAGCCACGACTGAACAATTGCAATACCGTTGATTATTTATTTGTCTTATTCAAATAATTTGCACATTTTTAAGTTGTAATATTTTTCCTGTTAACAATTCATCTCAGGGTTTAATTAGGTCCAGGATTATTATGTTGTCCTCTTGTGTGTCCTTTGTGATAATTGCTATGTCCTTAAATTTTTTACCTTTACATTTTAATCTATTTTTTACCATTATCTTTTGTTTTATTGAATTCCACTAACGTGGAGGAAAAAGGTAATTGTATTCCATTGTGTGGGTGTATCATAGTTTCTGTGGGTGTTTCATAGTATTTTAACGATCCTGGGAGGTCATTACAGTATGTATTATAGTTTCTTAATAAGCTAGTAATAATCTATGAAGTGTTTATGGTTATTAGGTGGAGTCACCGCATTATTCTATACACGGTACACATACATTCTTATGGTATATTTTACCCTGTATCATCCATGGGCATACTGACTCATGGTAATACACATACAGTGTCCTGTAGGCCTACATGCTACCATATACACCCCCTTTGTCGACTATTGCCTCACCTATATACAGTATAGGCCCCACCTGATAGAACCCAGGTCTTATCTCTCTATCAGTACTAGCCTAGTTAGTCATAAAAAAGCTGCCTGAAGAAAGAGGGTCACATATACAAAACATTAAGAACACCTGCACTTTCCATGACAGACTGACCAGGGGAATCAAGTTGGAAGCTGGCCAGATTGGGAATTTAGCCAGGACACTGGGTTTAACACCCCAACTCTTACGATAAGTGCCATGGGATCTTTAGTGACCACAGAGTCATGACACCCATTTAACGTCCCAATCAAAAGACGGCACCCTGCACAGGGCAATGTCCACAATCACTGCCCTGGGGTATTGGGATGTTTTTTGGGGGACCAGAGGAAAGAGTGCCTCCTACTGAAATACTCCTCTTGACAAAGGATAAAATCCTCACTAACAGGGATGTAAACAAATTTGTGCACAAAATTTGAGAGAAATACGTTTTTTGTGTGTATGGAACATTTTTGGGATATTTTATTTCAGCTCATGAAACATGGGACCAACAATTATATTTTTGTTCAGTGTATATACAGTACCACTCAAAAGTTTGGACACACCTACTCATTCAAGGGTTTTTCTTTATTTTCACTATTTTCTACATTGTAGAATAATAGTGAAGACATTAAAACTATGAAATAACACATTTGGAATCATGTAGTAACCAACAAAGTGTTAAATATTTGAGATTCTTCAAAGTAGCCACCCTTTGCCTTGATGACAGCTTTGCACACTCTTAGCATTCTCTCAACCAGCTTCATGAGGTAGTCACCTGGAATGCATTTCAATTAACCGGTATGCCTTGTTAAAAGTTAATTTGTGGAATTTATTTCCTTCGAAATGTGTTTGAGCCAATCAGTTGTGTTGTGACAAGGTAGGGGTGGTATACAGAAGATAGCCCTATTTGGTAAAAGACCAAGTCCATATTATGGCAAGAACAGCTCAAATAAGCAAAGAGAAACGACAGTCCATCATTACTTTAACACATGAAGGTCAGTCAATTCGGAAAATTTCTAGAACTTTGACAGTTTCTTCAAGTGCAGTCGCAAAAACCATCAAGCGCTATGATGAAACTGGCTCTCATGAGAACCGCCTTAGGAAAAGAAGACGCAGTTACCTCTGCTGCAGAGGATAAGTTAATTAGAGTTAGCTGCACCTCAGATTGCAGCCAAAATAAATCCTTCACAGAGTTCAAGTAACAGACAAATCTCAACATCAACTGTTCAGAGGAGACTGCGTGAATCAGGCCTTCATGGTTGAATTGCTGAAAAAAAACGACTGCTAAAGGAAACCAATAATAAGAAGAGATTTACTTGGGCCAAGAAACACGAGCAATGGACATTTGACCGGTCTGATGAGTCCAAATTTGAGGTTTTTGGATCCATCTGCTGTGTATTTGTGAGACGCAGAGTAGGTGAATGGATGATCTCTGCATGTGTGGTTCCCACCGTGAAGCATGGAGGAGGAGGTGTGATGGTGTGAGGGTGCTTTGCTGGTGACACTGTTAGTGATTTATTTGGAATTCAAGGGACACTTAACCAGTATGGTTACCACAGCATTCTGCAGCGATATGCCATCCCATCTGGTGGGACTATCATTTGTTTTTCAACAGGACAATGAGCCAAAACACACCTCCAGGCTGTGTAAGGGCTATTTGACCAAGAAGGAGAGTGATGGAGTGCTGCAACAGATGACCTGGCCTCCACAATCACATTTTCACTTTTTTTTGGTGCGCCTGGACCATTCACAGTTGAGCTTGCTCAGTTTCGCTCAACGCTGATTGACAAATCAGATTGACAAATTTTGTATACTTTTTGTTGTCAAGAGAGGCCAGATGCTCGCTGGCTTCCCTTGCCTTCAATGCTATGGGCGGCAACAATGTCGTAGTGGTTTGGTCCAGACAGCATCAGATAGATGGCCTACACGTAGAGAGACAGAGGGGTGCTGTTTCACTCGCTCAGATGCTTTCTCCTGTGAGATACATTCAGCCTCTTGTGACATGAAGGGAAATTATGAAACACAGAAACAAATATGTATTATTATTATTATTGCATTTTTTCTTGGTCAATTTTTGGGGGAAGCCTTGGCATTCATGAATACACACCACTGATAAATGCATTTCAATAGCATTCAAAATATTTTTTACAATGGTGGGAAAGTGCCAAGATGGCGACATGGTGGCTTCTACACAGCGCCCCCTATATGTAATCTAGTTTATATAAAAATCATTGAACATACCCATAAGTGGTCGTGACTAATGTTTTCAAACGTTTTATGTAACATTATCACAAGTGACTTGATGCCTACTGTGACAAAAGTGATTTAGAGTTGCTGAACGGGTTGGTTGATATAACGGTAATATTAACAAAATTCCACTTTTAACAAGCTTTGTATGATTCTGTGCAATATCACATTATTCAAAACATCAGAATTTGTAAATATATATATATAGATATATATATATATAAGAAAAGGGGGTTATGCATACCAACATACAGTATATGCCAGCCGGAAATTATATCAGAGGCTTTACCATTACAACATTTGATGTACAGTCACATTCACCGTGGTTGTTTGAAGCGCGCTATTAGTTCACAGCTGGCGATGCCTCATCGTGATTGGTTATTCCCCACAATTTGCAAAAACGTCAATAAGCGTCATCACTATCTTTCCTTTGCGGTACATCAAACTGTCGTGATTACCAGCTGAGAAACTTTTATGAGTCGATTTTACTCCTAGCGAGGCTGTGTCTTACAGTTTTAATCAAACGTGTACAAACATTTTTCGGAACAATGTCGAGCCCAAACAACTACCTCTTCCCCTACTGTATTTATTTATGTATTTTGTTCCTTTGCACCCCATTATTTCTATTTTTACTTTGCACATTCTTCCACTGCAAATCTACCATTCCAGTGTTTTACTTGCTATATTGTATTTACCTCGCCACCATGGCCTTTTTTTTTGCCTTTTTACCTCCCTTATCTCACCTCATTTGCTCACATTGTATATAGACTTATTTTTCTACTGTATTATTGACTGTATGTTTTGTTTATTCCATGTGTAACTTTGTGTTGTTGTATGTGTCGAATTGCTATGCTTTATCTTGGCCAGGTCGTAGTTGCAAATGAGAACTTGTTCTCAACTAGCCTACCTGGTTAAATAAAGGTGAAATAAAAAAAATGAAATGACAAAACAGAGTCCACAAGCCACAGAACTCCGTGGCCTTTCGCAAAACAGTAAATGCTTTAAAAAAAATGTAGTTGGCTTCTCACAACAAATTCATTAATCAAAACTATATTATACACTCAGAATTGCAAATACATTCATCAAAAGAACATGACTGCCTGCAAAAAGAGCAATGCAACCATACTTATCTCTCGGGTCCAAGCAAACAAAACAGAAAATATCCAAGTAGATCAATGCATATTCTTTGCTGTCACAAAATCATGATGATCAAAATTGAAAGTGCAACTATCCAAAGGTTCAGAATTATGGGCAAAAGCACATTGTGTGCAAGATTCATTCACTGGTATAATCACAATCCAAATCCATGTAATCAATACATAGGGTTTTTTCTCATAGTTTTGTAGACTTTACATTGGCGTACAGAAACACAATCCACTGTAGAAATAAGGAAAGGTGAAAAAAATTGAAGGAACACAATTGATATGATTGTATAGGCCACAACCCACACTAATGCAAAGCTCTAAAATGAAAGGTCACAATGTTGGAGATTACTTATAAGTAACCCAGAGTTACTTGAAAGTAACCCAACTACATTTTCTACCTCTCTGCATGTCTGCAATATATATATATTTTAAAGCAAACACATTCAATTAGAGTCGCCATTGCCTAGATATTTCCCTATATTGTACATGGTATGACACTGATGGGGTGATTTAGAATTTTGTGCAGTAGTATTTACTGTTTGCCGAAAAAAGTGAACACAATTGCACACATTTATCTTCTGATGAAAACAATGTGATAATATTCGGTGAACAAAACCCTTAACAGTGAATTTTGTATTCACTGATACACATTTGTATCAGTTTATCATTTAGCAAAGGGTGGTCTAAGATATGCAAGTCAGGTACAAAGCGAAGAAAATGATTATTAGTATTTTACATTATTAATACATTATTCATGTATTTAAACATTTGATCATTTCTGTTCTGCTATACGCGATTGTACGCGATTGTGAAAAACTGTAACACCATCCTAAAACTTTTTTGTTGTTGTCTTACAACAGATTTTAACGACTGACTGTCTATAAATAGGACGCAACAGAATACAATTTAGGCGATAAAGTTGGAAATTAGGTTCAAATCACGGACATTACTCACTTATAATAGGCTAATAAACATGGCCTATGCGAATAAGATACTTTGTATTCCATTGAATAAAACTGAAAGTGTAAGATGTAAATGGGAAATGTAGCCAACAATTTAGTAAGCTACTATGTTCTGTGGGTTGACATGACAAAAGGTGTCATATTGAAACGTTATATTCTATATAAATTCAAACAGCATGGATAACATGAACACCTGCATTACATTAAGCATGCTCAAGCATTGTACATTTCCAGTCATGACAATTACAATTGCCTAGAATGAACGTAGGCTGCGCAGCGACGAGAATCAACAGAGAGATGCGCGCTAGTTGATCTGCTGAACAGTTTATCAAAAATAATAGCTGATTTACATTAAATTATTTACATGAAACAATCTGTACACACGCACAATGTTAAAACAAATATATTGTGAATAACCGAGAAAAGTATAACGATCAACTATGATCAAGTATTTGCGTCCACCTGTCATTTATTCTAACCATTAATTCTTACCTCGTCGCCTATGGCACGTTTCGCCGTAATGCTGACATTGCGTCGAAACAATCAGAACAAGTTCCCAGTAAAACTGTCCTCTTCTTCCCAAACAGGTGGACTCACAGACGCACGTTCCGGTTTACTCACAATCCCCTACTGATGCTGGAATCCATGCGGGTGATCACACACAGCGTAAACTGCGCAACCGCGAAACCGACACGATCATTGGTCCTACAACGAACCCGTCTCTTTATAGCAGAGAATATTGCCGCGTTCACGTGCTAGTTGGAACTTGCATATTTCCGAATTCCTTACTGGTTCTGGTTGTACACGTACCGCGTTCAACCAGTTAGCAAGTCGGACATTCCGAGTTTAGATCCGACTAGCACGTGAATGCGGCATATATAGAAGGCCTATGAAAAAAAAAAAATTAAGTACAAAAGTAGGCCTGTTTAAAGAAGCAAATTAAAGAGAAAGGGGTTAACTGGTCAGTTGTACAACTGAATGCATTCAACTGAAACGTGTCTTTCCGCATTTAACCCAACCCCTCTGAATCAAAGTATTAAGTTTAACATTAAGTAGGCTAGGCTACTTATAACAAATATGAAGTACTAGAGAACTTACCTTTAATTTCAGAAAAAAATACTTACATTTAAGTATATATATATATATTCAGGAAAAAAATATTTGGATTGATAGCAGACCTTCGTTCAGCCCTCCTTAAAGTTAGGTCTACATGTTTATATCCTACTTAAATGGAATATTAGTCTACACATTTCTAGTTGCATTTGAGCCTATTAGGGTTATATAATACAGCGGTATGAAGATTGGTCCTCACTGCTCTTGTAGATCTATTTGTAAATAGCAGACTGAAAGATGTCGAATGATGTGTACTCCAAATGCTTGGTTCGCAACAAGAATATCAAAGTTTTTCTTTGAAGATGGTTTCTTTATTTTATTTTCAAAAGTGCTTTGTAATGTAGAATATGATCTACATTTCCACTATCAATGACTGACAATATGGACATTGGACGCATAGTCCATTGTGGAGATCACTTCCAAAGTGTCCATTGTGGCCCTTTAGAAGGTTTTCTATTGGCTGGATTTGCTTGGCTTGACAACGACAGTACTTCCTGTGACCAGGGTGGGGAAGAACTCCACCATGAACTTGTTCTTCAGTCTATGGAGGAAGTGGACATACCTCACCCCAGGCCCGTAGCCTGAGAACACATGGGACACCTACATAGACAGAAAATGACTTACTGCACAAATAAGTATATAAAATGATCAAACACAATCAGTCTTTCAAGCTAATATGTATAATACAAACTCATAACAAAACATGTCTAGGCCCCACCTCTTTCCAGTTGTGGGAGTATTCACTAAGCTCCTCAGTAGGGCTTATGGTGTATTCGGAGATGACCGTCTGTCCATCTGTTCCCAGCAACCTCACCCGCAGTTGGTAGATGGACTCGTGCAGTTGGCTCTCCTCATACCTACAGTGGTCAAAGGTCAAAACAGGGGCAAACTACCTGCCCTCCAGGACACCTACACCACCCGATGTCACAGGAAGGCCATAAAGATCATCAAGGACAACAACCACCCAAGCCACTGCCTGTTCACCCCGCTATCATCCAGAAGGCGAGGTCAGTACAGGTGCATCAAAGCAGGGACCGAGAGACTGAAAAACAGCTTCTATCTCCAAAGGGCCATCAGACTGTTAAACAGCCACCACTAACATTTAGCGGCCGCTGCCAACTACTGACTCAACTCCAGCCACTTTAAAAATGGGAATTGATGGAAATTATGTAAAAATGTACCACTAGCCACTTTAAGCAATGCCACTTAATACAATGTTTACATACCCTACATTACCCATCTCATATGTATATACTGTACTCTATATCATCTACTACATCTTGCCATCTTTATGCAATACATGTACCACTAGCCACTTTAAACTATGCCACTTTATGTTTACATACCCTACAGTACTCATCTCATACGTATATACCGTACTCTATACCACTACTGCATCTGCCATGCCCGTTCTGTACCACCACTCATTCATATATCTTTATGTACATATTCTTTATCCCTTTACACTTGTGTGTGTGTGTAAGGTAGTAGTTGTGGAATTGTTAGGTTAGATTACTGTTGGTTATTACTGCATTGTCGGAACTAGAAGCACAAGCATTTCGCTACACTCGCATTAACATCTGCTAACCATGTGTATGTGACTAATAAAATTTGATTTGATTTGAAACAGTTCCTATGTTTTAAAAAACAAAATATGAATACAAGGAGGGTCAATCTAAAGCAGTGTTTGTTGCATAATGTTGTGGTTCTGGATAGAAGTAGTGAAACTCTACACTGATTGCAACATTATTGGAGACCGTTGGTATTGCAATTGCCTATTGCTATCTGACTTCAAGCGATTGAGTCCCAGGTTGTGATGTTGACATAGACTCATCGTAATGTACCATGAGTCATGAATGCATGCTTAGGCTGTCAGGTCGAAACACACCAGTCTTTGATGACAATGTCAGGTTGGAAACCATCCAGCAGCTCGTCCCATATTCCCTCAGCCTTTAGGTTCACTCTCTGCTCCAAGGTAAACCAGCTGAGAACACAAACACAGCACCAGTCAGAGATAGATACTGAACTATCTACCACCGTCTCTGATAAGACTTAAAGCATTTGGTCTGGTTTACCGGCCACACCCAGATTAAGACTAGACTTGGACAAAAAGCACTTTCAATGAAGAATCTCCAATGAGAATGTTTTAAATTCAGGGAAGGCTTAGAGAAATGTCACAATTTTTCAACTTCATTATCATCATCTCCAGCACCACCCCAACATGTATGAAATTGCACATTTCTATGTTTTGTAGTAAAAAATATAGAGGAAGATAAGTGTTTCCAATTACATAATCAGTGTACATAGTGTTATTCTAAATAATTATGAGTAGGCATTGCCTACTAATTGCTTGATGATGACATTGAAACACGTATCTTCCTCTATTTTTTACTACAAAACATACAAACACACCATTTCACATGTGTTGATGTTAGGGTGGTGCTGGAGATGATGAATATGAAGTAGAACATTTTAGACATATTCCATTAATCTGGGTCCAGGAAATGTGCCTTTAGAGGGAGTGGTTATACAACTAGCTTGACTGATAGTGAGGCTTGTGACAAGGTAAAGAGGGGTAGCTCATTTGAACAAAGGTGACAGTTGGTTGTCGCTCATGTCACCTGTAGTTAGGCAGGTAACAGATGGTGACCCCTGGTGGTACGCCGCTGGCATCATAACCAAGGTCCTCTCTGCTGGTGGTCCAGCCAGTATAGTCACCTATAGATTGAAAGATATGAATCATGAAAGGAATTTCTCTTAATGTTAAAAATCAATTAGGCCTACACCTCTATTGCTTTATGGTCTTATAAATGGAAATAATAGTCAACATTTTCTTCTTGTATACTGTAACTATGTACCCTCTGGTTCAGAGCGAGGAGGTCCTTCTGGAGGAAACTCTGTCAGTTCACGCTCGGGAGGAGGGGAGTCCTGACTCACACCTGGGTGGGGAAGGAGGAAGACAGAGTCAATATAACAACAAAGGACTTTAACCTACAGCAGTGGTATTCAAAGTCGGGGTCGTGAGTCAACATTTACACAGATATTTCAAAAAATTTAACAAAAGATTAAGAGTACATATTATTGTATGGGCCAATATACAAACGTTTTTGAGAAATACTTTTAAAAACACAATTTCCCTAGTAAATGTATTTATTGGTTTATTTTCATTTTGATAAGAGATGAAAATGCAAAGAATTTAAGGCTATTTGTTGATGTAAAAATCGACAATTCACCTATTTGAAAATAGTGTCATTAGCTTTGGAGCGGTCGCGAGCCATTATTGCAGAAAATAATGGGGTCCCGGCTGAAGAAGTTTGAATACCACTGACCTACCCGGTCTTAAATAAAAGCAAACCAACGATTGATGTTCAAACACTACACTATTTTCTCTAGGTCGTAGTGTTCCTGAATTTGTACCATTTAGTTATTCAAAACCCTTGCCCCCTTAGGCAACCCTTGCCTCCTATATATCTAACATAGACTAAGGTACTATGCCAGATCAAGCTTTACTACTTACTATACTTTTTATTCCAGTGAAACCTAACACGACAGCTGCAGTAAACATACAACACTTTCAATACAATTCGACATATTGTGACGTAGCTACCGTGAGGCGCAGGATTCCTCAACAAATTTCGACCGAACGGCTTTGCTTCGTAGACAAACTTCCAATCCACTCCATCGGGCATCGAAATGCCTTTGATATTCCACTCTGTCTCGCATCTTTTTTTCCATTCATTGGTCGCCATTGTGTGATGTGTTCGTATCCAGCGTACAGTGAAACAGGAAGTGTAAAGTCGAAAGCTGCAATTGATAATAGTAGTTTATGCCCCACCCTTAGCCTACCTGGAAACCCGAAGATACGTCGCGCAGAAATGAGCGTTGGAATAAGGAAAGTTTGCTCTCGCGACCTCTACAAGCAGGAATGTTGAATAAAATTATATTTTAACCTACTTTACTGGTTGTCTGTGTGTTTGGCTCCAGAGTGGCGCAGCGGTCTAAGGCACTGTGCTTGAGGCGTCACTACAGACACCCTGGTTCGAATCCAAACTGTATCACAACCGGCCGTGATTGGGAGTCCCATAGGGCGGCGCACAATTGGCCCGGTGTAGGCCGTCATTGTAAATTAGAATTTGTTCTTAACTGACTTGCCTGGTTAAATAAAAAATTGGTCCGTTTGGCGATAGGAATGTGAGACATATCCACACTAAAGTGCAATTAGGCTACATGAACTGTTTAAAGCCCTGATAGTGCGTTCAGATTTACGGTAAAGTACATTAAACATTTATTTTATTTTATTCAACATGTCTTTGAGAGGTCAGTTGAGGAAACTTTTCTAGGCAAGCTCCACCTCTGGAGAAGATTGTGACATGTACTCTTATTTCCTACTTCTTAAAGTTGCAGTTGTCATAGATGCCCAAGTAATGCTGCATTCATAACCAATTGGGAAAGTGGTATTTACCATATAGGACTGGGAAAAATCCACAAGAACTCCCATCCAACTCGTAATTAGGCTATTAGTGGGAAACTCATCTATTATCCCTGGCTCAGACTCACCCACATGCTGACCTATGACCTCACCTACTAAATAAATGACCTACTAAGGAAATTACCTTGATAACAGCCTTTTCGCTAATAACAAAATATTATTTATAAAAAGCAATCTATTCATATATATTTTTTAACACTAACATTTGTTTACAAGCATGATAGCTGTAACCTACCTTTTGTTTATTGCTGATGCAGCTTGTTGGCCATTAGCCAATTAGCATTTCTCAACTAGTTAAAAGCATGTGAATGCATCCGACTGGTGACTTCACAGCACCTTCCCACTTGGTTATGAACGCAGCAGAACTACTTCTGAGTAATGTATAAAGGATATTCATTCATCCATTTAGTTTACATTAATTTGGTCAACTTGAAGCATCAACCCATTTCATTATTAGAAAACACTAATAACATTGGGGAAAATAGAGATTGAATAGGGCATATCTGTTCAATAACTAAGGATTAGCCTAGGCTATTATTCACTATTTTATTTATTTATTTTATTTAACCTTTATTTAACTAGGCAAGTCAGTTAAGAACAAATTCTTATTTACAATGATGGCCGACCAAAAGGCAAAAGACCTCCTGTGGGGACAGGGGCTGGGTGAAAAAATAAAATAATGTGTGACTACACTTTCATTAGAGCTAATTTAGACTTTATTATAGGCTACATATTGCTTTACAGACTATGCCAGAGGTTATTTAGGTCTATCTGATGTTTGGTGGCTTCTCTATGGGCATCACAATAAAGGTTTTCGTTTTTAATTATGACCTCAAATAGGATTCTAAACCAACGTTCTAATGAAGCACAATCAATAGGATAAAAACACAAAATAGCAGGCAAACAAGAAGGTCTAGGAATGACGCTATGTAGGGTCTGAACCTTCAGGAACATAGCATACGCCGACCGCCTTTCAATTATGAGTTTCCAGATAGATAAAACGCCACAACATGTGTGGAGGGAAGCTGTGCTGAAAACTGAAAAGGACCATTGCCACCGGTTGAAGGTAAATTTCACCTGTAGCACATGAAATGAACATGTTTATTTATCTGGTTGCCTACGAAAATGTTTGATGGGAAACACTAGTCCTCTGTTCAAACACAAGCCATGGAAATTAATAAGAAGGGGTTGGCCCACTATTGCTAAAAATGTGTCATAAACAAAAATGGCCTGCCCTCATACAGACATTATTCCCTTTAGTCTCCTGGACAGCTGTCTCCTGAGACACCAGTTGTAACAGTGCTTCCAATGGCAGGTCGAACCAAGAGCCCTGGTATAGGCAGCCACAGAACAGGGAACACTACCATAGAAGAATACCGTAGAGCACTACAGCCAGACAACTTCAGCAAAGACAACATTCTCAGCACAGAGAGAAGGAAAAACACCAAAACAGTCCAAATAGACAACTGCCAAAGTGACAGGACAGACATCAGGACTGGCATCTCTGTGAGAGACAACATTAGCACAGAGAAGTTGGGCCACCTAAGCTACAGGGCAGAGGCCCTAAGAGAAGACACTCACTTTAGAAATGATTGTAAGCAGCTCAGAATGGACCAACTTCGGACAGTCCACCCCAAAGCAGACAGCATTGGGATAGATCTGGGTAGAGACCTCCGTAGGACAGACATTGCAGATCATCACTCTGGAGTCTCAGATGACCAGAGGTCAAAGGACCTGGAGACCAACATCATTGGGACATCACCATCCCAGTCCAATGTTTTGCACCCGTGGCAGGTTTGGGACGGAGGTGCCAGATATCAGTCGAGGTCCTTGCTCTGTGATGTTGGCACACACCTGACTGCCCTAGCCCAGAGTCCTCACTCCATCCCAGGCCCTGACACTGAACCTATCATGGGTAAGTTATCATCGTTCATCAGGAAGCATCAGAACACAAGTGCAACAGGAAAGAGAGAGAAAATATGTTAGTTTCAGATCAGTTGTTGTATCTCAAAAAGGTACATTATTTCATTTGACTAATTCGTTTTTTTCATGGTTTGATTACTTTCTATTATAACCTTGGCCTGTAGTGTTTAGGGCCCAGAGGGAAAGTGCGATGGAAAGGAACCAGCACAGCAGCATTCGGCAGCAGCACCAACCTATGGCCATTTCACATCAGGTGGTCCTGCAGAAAGACATAGGGCCTTACTGCTCCTCCCGTGATGCCGCCACTCAGACCTATATCTGTGCCCTTACCCACACACCTGCACTGAAAACAGGGGAGGCAGGTGGGTGTCAAACATCAGGGGTACACTTTACATTTCTATGAGATTAAATAAAAGTTAGAAGGTTGATTTGTCCTCCATTGAGGGTGTGTGAGCCTTTTATAATCCTGCGTCTTCATTCAGAAGACAAAACATTGATCCCACACAGTAGGTCTGTCTTACCTACATTGGCTTGTCGATTGGTCATGGAGATTGTTTAACTGTGTAGATTACTGTATGTTTGTCAGTTAACCAGCTAGCAGTATACCTGTTTATTGTCAGTGTGCCAGTCCTTATTACTTTTAAGCAGAGTTACTTGCTCAGAAAACAGCGGGTGCACTGTTAATTAATAAGGATCATATTCCAACCAGCCTTGCATTTTTTGTTTGGTTGAGTGCTAGGAGTCGGAAATTATAATAATGTCTATGAACCGTGTAATCTGTTTATAATGCGGCATAGACTGCCTGTATTCTATTAGTATAGGCAAGGGTCCGCATGCCTCCCAGCCGAAACATTTTGGAAGAGTTCATGCATATATTATGATGCAATTTTGTTTTTGTCAGTTTGGACTTCGGTAAAGTTTTTTTGCGGGTGGTCGGGCACACTACATTTTTGCTCAAGACCAGCCTAAATTCGGCAGCTGAAGTGTACGTGATTGGTCAACAGCTGTAGGGATTCTTCAATAAAGTATTAGTTGGCATTCATTTTTTTTTTTATTATCATTGCGAAATACTGCACCAAACATCTTAGTTAGATGTAAAATTGCTCGACTAATGGCGTCAGCATGCTCCATTTGGGCTAGCTGAATCGAACGAGTGTACTTGCATACTCCCTTAAAATTCGCTTGAAATACGAGAAAAAAGCAGCAAATAGTGCTGTTTGTCCATTTTGAGAAATAGTCCGAATGAATCTAAATTATCTCAAGAAATCTGTCATTAATTTTGTGTGCGATGAAGGAATGTAGACTTCGGCTCTGAACTTTAGCTTGCCTCTAGAAAACATTTTGTGTGCCCGAAGAGCGGAAAAAAATCCTCACCTAAATCCAAAACCAACAAAAACGTCACAAACCTACGTCTTAATATATGCAGGACCTGTTTCGGCTGGGAAGCATGCAGACGATTTTAGATTAGATCTCCTCTGCAAAAACGTCAAAATGTATGACAGATTTCTTGAGTTATCATAGATGAATTCTGACTATTTTGAGGAAGTGTATACTGCCGGTGGCGTCTCAAAATGGACTAACAGTACTATTTCCGATTTTTTTGTCGTTTTTCAAACGAAGGTCTTTTAAAGTATGCGAGCACAGCCGAACTGAAGCATGCTGATGCCTTTAGGGCGGCCGCATGCTTCCCAACCTAAACAGTTCGTGCATATATTATTGCATTTCTATTTATGTGATATGACAATTTAGTCATGTCCATTTAGTAGTGTAATTACTCAATTCTGTGTTAACATTTATGATAGGTAATACCCAAACAATTCTAGATTTTCATATATTGTGAGATATGGATAAAAGTGTTCTTCCTCTTCTATTCATGTTTGAACCAGTGAAGAGGGCCAGTGTGATAAGAGCAATAGGACAGCCCATTCGACTCCACAGACTGTGTCCTGTAGAGGAATCCTCTGAGCATTGTAGGGGCCAGCTGAGGGTGATTGGGGATGAGGTGAACAGCATGTTCTCCAAGGGAAAGGTGTGTAAGTTCAATGGGGTAGGAGGGGAGAAAGAGAACAATAGGTTAACAGAGGGATAACAATCAAGAAGAAAGAGAATGTGTCATACTGGGCCAGGATACTGTTAAAGGACTTTGAGACAACTGCTGATGTAAAAAGGCCTTTATACATTTGATTGCTTGATGTACTCCTTCATAGAGATTCCTAATACAATCTGTCATTCATTCACACCTGATGTTCTGTTTGTGTGTGTGTGTGTGTATTAGGTGGGGTCCACACAGTGGCAGACCTGGAGGGGAGGAATCATCACGTGCCTGTTCACTGTCCTCAGTGGCCTTGGATCTCTCTACCTGCTCCAGTACAGAAACCTCAGGACGCCCTAGAGACCCACTGACCCACGGCGTCACACCGCACTTGACCTTTGACCTTTCTTAATACATTTCTATCCATTCCTACAGAATGTTATAAGGCATTTATGATTTTATTTATTTGATTGTTTATTGATTTAGTTGACATTGCACAATATGTCATATAGAGTAGAATATTTGCACTTTTTGTTCCTTTACTTGACAATGTAGGCTGACTATTTTGAGGGGCTAGTTGACAGTGCTTACTGTGGAAATGGCTCCACCTAGTGGGTTTTGATGGTGTCTGAAGCTACTTATTTAATAGCGCCAAAATCATAGAGGGCTGTAGAGAAATGTGTGCTGTATCTTCACTCAGGATTTTGGTAGCTTTAGACACCATCAAAATCCACGGGATTATACAATTGTTTAACTCTTTAATGATTTAATAATTTACTTCAATCATACTGTGATTTCAGTGGAATATACAGTCACATCCAAAATGATTTGCACCCTTGATATAGATGAGCAAAAAAGACGGTATAAATAATACAAAAACTGAGCTATATTGTATGCAAAAAGAAAATTAAAAATTATATTTGTTTATACATGCACAATTGCTAAAAGAAAAAGTAATACAAAAAAGTTTAAATAAAAGTAATTAAAAAAAAAAAGATAGGTGTCAAAATGATTGGCACCGCTGTTTTCAATACCTTGTGTACCCTTCCCTTGTGAGGATAATGGCACTGAGGATTTTTCTATAATGTTTTATGAGATTGAAGAGCACATTGGGAGAGATCTTGACCATTCCTCCATACAGAATCTTTCCAGATCCTTTATATTCTTCGGTCTGCGCTTATGGACTGCCCTCTTCAATTCAAACCACAGGTTTCCAAATGGGGTTCATGTCCGGAGACTGAGATGGCCATTGCAAAATGTTGATTTTGTGGTCAATTAACCATTATTTGTGGATGTACAGTGCATTCAGAAGGTATTCAGACCCCTTGACTTTTTCCACACTTTGTTACATTACCGCCTTATTGTTTTTTTCCCCCCTCATTAATCTATACACAATATCCCATAACGACAAAGCAAAAACTGTTTTTTTTGTTGAAATATCACATTTACATAAGTATTCAGAACCTTTACTCAGTACTTTGTTGAAGCACCTTTGGCAGCGATTACAGCCTTGAGTCTTTGGTATGATGCTACAATCTTGGCACACCTTTATTTGGGGAGTTTCTCCCATTCTTCTTTGCAGATCCTCTCAAGTGCTGTCAGGTTGGATGGGGAGCGTCGCTGCACAGCTATTTTCAGGTCTCTCCAGAGATGTTCGATCGGGTTCAAATCTGGGCCACTCAAGGACATTCAGAGACTTGTCCTGAAGCCACTCCTGTGTTGTCTTGGCTGTGTGCTTAGGGTTGTTGTCCTGTTGGAAGCTGAACCTTTGCCCCAGTCTGAGTTACTGAGCACTCTGGAGCAGGTTTTCATCAAGCAAGTTTTCATCTTTCCCTCGATCCTGACTAGTCTCCCAGTCTCTGCCGTTGAAAAACATCCCCACAGCATGATGCTGCCACCAACATGCTCCACAGTAGGGATGGTGCCAGGTTTCCTCCAGACGTGACGCTTGGCATTCAGGAAAAATAGTTCAATCTTGGTTTCATCAGCCCAGAGTATTTTGTTTCTCATGGTCTGAGAGTCCTTTAGGTGCCTTTTGGCAAACTCCAAGCGGGCTGTCATATGCCTTTTATTGAGAAGTGGTTTCCATCTGGCCACTACCACAAAGGCCGGATTGGTGGAGTACTGCAGAGATGATTGTCCTTCTGGAAGGTTCTCCCATCTCCACAGAGGAACTCTGAAGCTCTGTCAGAGTGACCATCGGGTTCTTGGTCACCTCCCCGACCAAGGCCCTTCTCCACCGATTGCTCAGTTTGGCCGGGGCGGCCAGCTCTAGGAAGAGTCTTGATGGTTCCAAACTTCTTCCATTTAAGAATGATGGAGGCCACTGTGTTATTGGGGACCTTCAATGCTGCCAAAATGTTTTGGTACCCTTCCCCAGATCTGTGCCTCGGCACAATCCTGTCTCGGAGCTCTTTGGACAATTCCTTCGACCCCGTGGCTTGGTTTTTGCTCTGACATCAATCGAATTTCAAATCAAATGTATTTATAAAGCCCTTTTTACATCAGCCTGTCACAAAGTGCTATACAGAAACCCAGCCTAAAACCCCAAACAGTAAGCAATGCAGATTTAGAAGCACGGTGGCTAGCAAAAACTCCCTAGAAAGGCAGGAACCTAGAAAGAAACCTAGAGAGGAACCAGGCTCTGAGGGGTGGCCAGTCCTCTTCTGGCTGTGCCGGGTAGAGATTAGAACAGTACATGGCCAAGATGTTCAAATGTTCAAAGATGACCAGCAGGGTCAAATAATAATAATAATCGCAGTGGTTGTAGAGGGTGCAACAGGTCAACACCTCAGGAGTAAATGTTAGTTGGCTTTTCACAGCCAATCATTCAGAGTTAGAGACAGTATGTCCGGTAGAGAGAGAGAGAGTCGAAAACAGCATGTCCGGAACAAGGTAGCACGTCCAGTGAACAGGTCATGGTTCCATAGCCGCAGGCAGAACAGTTGAAACTGGAGCAGTAGCACGACCAGGTGGACTGGGGACAGCAAGGAGTCATCAGGCCAGGTAGACCTGAGGCATGATCTTAGGGCTCAGGTTCTCCGAGAGAAGAGAAAGAGAGAGACAGAGAGAATTAGAGGGAACAAATTTAAAATCACACAGGACATTGGATAAGACAGGATAAATACTCCAGATATAACAGACTGATCCTAGCCCCCCGACAAACTATTGCAGCATAAATACTGGAAGCTGAAACAGGAGGGGTTGGGAGACACCGTGGCCCCGTCCGACGATACCCCCGGACAGGGCCAACCAGGCAGGGTATAACCCCACCCACTTTGCCAAAGCACAGCCCCTACACCACTAGAGGGATATCTTCAAACCACCAACTTACTACCCTGAGACAAGGCCGAGTATAGCCCACAAAGATCTCCCACATGGCACGAACTCGAGGGGGGCGCCAACCCGGATAGGAAGATCAAGTCAGTGACTCAACCCATTCAGGTGACGCAGCCCTCCTAGGGACGGCATGGAAGAGCACCAGTAAGCCAGTGACTCAGCCCCTGTAATAGGGTTAGTGGCAGAGAATCCCAGTGGAGAGAAGGGAACCGGCCAGGCAGAGGCAGCAAGGGCGGTTCGTCGCACCAGTGCCTTTCCGTTCACCTTCACACCCCTGGGCCAGACTACACTCAATCATAGGACCTACTGAAGAGATGAGTCTTCAATAAAGACTAGATCAAGACAGAGTCTGTGTCTCTCACATGGATAGGCAGACCATTCCATTAGCTTATAGGAGAAAGCCCTGCCTCCAGCTGTTTGCTTAGGAATTCTAGGGACAATAAGGAGGCCTGCGTCTTGTGACCGTAGCATACGTGTAGGTATGTACAGCAGGACCAAATCAGAAAGGTAGGTAGGAGCAAGCCCATGTAATGCTTTGTAGTCCCTGTGCCCAAGAACACAAAGGCAACCTGCCTAAATGACTACAGACTCGTAGCACTCACGTCTGTAGCCATGAAGTGCTTTGAAAGGCTGGTCATGGCTCACATCAACACCATTATCACAAAAACCCTAGACCCACTCGAATTTGCATACCGCCCAAACAGATCTACAGATGATGCAATCTCTATTGCACTCCACACTGCCCTTTCCCACCTGGACAAAAGGAACACCTATGTGAGAATGCTATTCATTGACTACAGCTCAGTGTTCAACACCATAGTACCCTCAAAGCTCATCACTAAGCTAAGGAACCTGGGACTAAATACCTCCCTCTGCAACTGGATCCTGGACTTCCTGACAGGTCGCCCCCAGGTGGTGAGGGTAGGTAGCAACACATCTGCCACACTGATCCTCAACACTGGAGCTCCCCAGGGGTGCGTGCTCAGTCCCCTCCTGTACTCCCTGTTCACCCACGACTGCATGGCCAGGCACGAGTCCAAAACCATCATTAAGTTTGCAGACAACACAACAGTGGTAGGCCTGATCACCGACAACGACGAGACAGCCTATAGGGAGGAGGTCAGAGACCTGGCCGGGTGGTGCCAGAATAACAACCTATCCCTCAACGTAACCAAGACTAAGGAGATGATTGTGGACTACAGGAAAAGGAGCACCGAGCACGTCCACATTCTCATCGACGGGGCTGTAGTGGAGCAGGTTGAGAGCTTCAAATTCCTTGGTGTCCACATCAACAACAAACTAGAATGGTCCAAACACACCAA
Source organism: Salvelinus sp. IW2-2015 (assembly GCF_002910315.2). Taxonomy (NCBI): domain Eukaryota; kingdom Metazoa; phylum Chordata; class Actinopteri; order Salmoniformes; family Salmonidae; genus Salvelinus; species Salvelinus sp. IW2-2015. The sequence continues at coordinate 12,877,747 of NC_036863.1, read as the reverse complement.
GACAGTCGTGAAGAGGGCACGACAAAGCCTATACCCCCTCCGGAAACTAAAAAGATTTGGCATGGGTCCTCAGATCCTCAAAAGGTTCTACAGCCGCAACATCGAGAGCATCCTGAATGGTTGCATCACTGCCTGGTACGGCAATTGCTCGGCCTCTGACCGCAAGGCACTTCAGAGGGTAGTGCGTATGGCCCAATACATCACTGGAGCAAAGCTGCCTGCCATCCAGGACCTCTACACCAGGCGGTGTCAGAGGAAGGCCCTAAACATTGTCAAAGACCCCAGCCACCCCAGTCATAGACTGTTCTCTCTACTACCGCATGGCAAGCGGTACCGGAGTGCCAAGTCTAGGACAAAAAGGTTTCTCAACAGTTTTTACCCCCAAGCCATAAGACTTCTGAACAGGTAACCAATGGTTACCCGGACTATTTACATTGTGTGCCCCCCCCCAACCCCTCTTTTACACTGCTGCTACTCTCTGTTTATCTTATATGCATAGTCACTTTAACCATACATCCATGTACATACTACCTCAATTGGCCCGACCAACCAGTGCTCCAGCACATTGGCTAACTGGGCTATTTGCATTGTGTCCCACCTCCCGCCAACCCCTCCTTTTACGCTACTGCTACTCTCTGTTCATCATATATGCATAGTCACTTTAACCATATCTACATGTACATACTACCTCAATAAGCCTGAGTAACCGGTGTCTGTATATAGCCTTGCTACTCTTATTTTCAAATTTATTTTTACTGTTGTTTTATTTCTTTACTTACCTATACACATACACATACCTTTTTTCCGCACTATTGGTTAGAGCCTGTAAGTAAACATTTCACTGTAATGTCTACATCTGTTGTATTCGGCGCACGTGACAAATAAACTTTGATTTGTAGGTTAGCAGTTAAACCTTGAAATCAGTTTTGCCTGAGTTTAAAAGTAAAACATTTGCAGCCATCCACTTCCTTATGTCTGAAACACAGGCTTCCAGGGAGGGCAATTTTGGGGCTTCACCATATCATGTCCATTCACTGTCAACTGTAAGACCTTTATATAGACAGGTGTGTGCCTTTCCAAATCATGTCCAATCAACTGAATTTACCACAGGTGGGCTCCAATCAAGTTGTAGAAACATCTCAAGGATGATCAATGGAAATAGGACGCACCTGAACTCAATTTTGAGTCTCCTAGCAAAGGGTCTGAATACTTATGTAAATAAGCTATTTCTGTTTTTTATTTGTTTTACATTTGCAAAAATGTCTAAAAACCTGTTTTAGCTTTGTCATTGTGAGGTATTGTGTGTGGGAAAAAATTATTTAATCCATTTTAGAATAAGGCTGTAATGTCATATATTGTGGAAAAAGGAAGGGGTCTGAATACTTTCCGAATGCACTGTATAACTGGAGTTATTGTTTTACTGGAAGATTTACTATAAAAATCAGAGGTACCAAAGTCATTCACAGTGTAGGTTAACTCTTGAGGTCTCGCCTATCTCCACAAAGTTTGGTAAATCCGCCTTTAGTTTCAATGCACCACAGTTATGGAATTCCTTACAAAACAAATTACACCTGGATTCCCTGGTAGCAATAGGAAATATTAAAACTCTGTTGTCAGATGAGTTCACTGAGGTGTGCAATTGTTTCAGTTGATTATTATAATGAATTTATAGATGTATTGTTATTTTTGAAATATTTTTGTTGTTTCTGTATTGATGTAACTTTTTGTCCTAAGAGCACCATTGTAAATGAGACACTGGTCTCAATTGGATTACACTGAATAAATAAAAGTACAAAAATAAAAACTTGCAGCTAAGTTTCAGCCTCCTATCAGAGGCAACCAGGTTTTTGGCTAAAATATCCTGGTGCTTGGTAGAGTTCATGATGCTGTTGAGCTTAACAAGAGCCCCAGGACCAGTGGAAGCAAAACAGCTCCATAACATCAAGGATCCACCACCACCATATTTTACAGTAGGTATGAGGTTATTTTCTGCATATGCATCCTTCTTTCAAGGCCAAACCCACAACTGGTCTGAGTGTCCAAAGTGCTCCATTTTCAACACATCTGACCATAGCACCTGGTTCTAATCCAAGTGCCAATGCCATTTAGCAAACTCCAGTTAGTTCTTTGCCTTTCAAATCAAATCAAATTTTATTAGTCACATGCGCCGAATACAGCAGGTGTAAACCTTACAGTGAAATGCTTACTTACGAGCCCCTAACCAACAATGCAGTTAAAAAAAATACAGATAAGAATAAGAGATAAAAGTAACAAGTAATTAAAGAGCAGCAGTAAAATAACAATAGCGAGACAATATACAGGGGAGTACCGATACAGAGTCAATGTGCGGAGGCACCGGTTAGTTGAAGTAGTATGTACATGTAGGAAGAGTTATAAAAGTGACTAGATGTAGCCATTTGACTAGCTGTTCAGGAGTCTTATGGCTTGGGGGTAGAAGCTGTTTAGAAGCCTCTTGTACCTAGACTTGGCACTCCGGTACCGCTTGCCGTGCGGTAGCAGAGAGAACAGTCTATAACTAGGGTGGCTGGAGTCTTTGACAATTTTTGGGCCTTCCTCTGACACCACCTGGTATAGAGGTCCTGGATGGCAGGAAGCTTGGCCCTAGTGATGTACTGGGCCATTCACACTACACTCTGTAGTGCCTTGCGGTCGGAGACCGAACAGTTGCCATACCAGGCAGTGATGCAACCAGTCAGGATGCTCTCGATGGTGCAGCTGTAGAACCTTTTGAGGATCTGAGGACCCATGCCAAATCTTTTCAGTCTCCTGGGGGGGAATGCGTTTTGTTGTGCCCTCTTCACGACTGTCTTGGTGTGCTTTGACCATGTTAGTTTGTTGGTGATGTGGACACCAAGGGACTTGAAGCACTCAACCTGCTCCACTGCAGTCCCGTCAATGAGAATGGGGGCGTGCTTGGTCCTCTTTTTCCTGTAGTCCACAATTATCTCCTTTGTCTTGATCATGTTGAGAGAGAAGTTGTTGTCCTGGCACCACACGACCAGGTCTCTGACCTCCTCCCTATAGGCTGTCTCGTCGTTGTCGGTGATCAGGCCTACCACTGTTGTGTCATCTGCAAATTTAATGATTGTGTTGAAGTCGTGCCTGGCCGTGCAGTCATGAGTGAACAGGGAGTATAGGAGGGGACTGAGCACGCACCCCTGAGGGACCCCTATGTTGAGGATCAGCATGGCAGATGTGTTGCTACCTACCCTTACCACCTGGGGGCGGCCCATCAGGAAGTCCAGGATCCAGTTGCAGAGGGAGGTGTTTAGTCCCAGGGTCCTTAGCTTAGTGATGAGCTTTTGATGGCACTATGGTGTTGAACACTGAGCTGTAGTCAATGAATAGCATTCTCATATAGGTGTTCCTTTTGTCCAGGTGGGAAAGGGCAGTGTGGAGTGCAATAGAGAACGCATCATCTGTGGATCTGTTGGGGCGATATACAAATTGGAGTGGGTCTAGGGTTTCTGGGGTGATGATGTTGATGTGAGCCATGACCAGCCTTTTAAAGCACTTCATGGCTACAGACGTGAGTGCTATGAGTCGGTAGTCATTTAGGCAGGTTACCTTAGTGTTCTTGTCACAGGGCTATGGTGGTCTGCTTGAAACATGTTGGTATTACTGACTCGGACAGGGAGAGGTTGAAAATTTCAGTGAAGACACTTGCCAGTTGGTCAGCGCATGCTTGCAGTACACGTCCTGATAATCCGTCTGGCCCTGCGGCCTTGTGAATGTTTATTCGGGTTTATTCGATCGCCTACAAATTCTCAGCCGACCTTCGGCCCCTCTTTCTCCGCCTCCTCTTCACGCAGATCACCGGTATCTGGGCCTGTTCCCGAGGAAGCAGTATATCCTTTGCGTCGGGCTCGTCAGAGTCATGAAAGGCAAAACATTTTTTTGCTAGTCCGTGGTGAGTAATCGCAGTCCTGATGTCTAGAAGTTATTTCCGGTCATAAGAGACGGTAGCGGCAACATTATGTACAAAATAAGTTTAAAAATTAATTACAACAACGCAAATAAACAAACAAGAAAACACAATCGGCTGGGGGCACGTAAAACGTCTGCCTTTTTTTCCAGAGCCATCCGACTTCCTCCATGGTGATGGATGATGGATGACAAATGGATTTTACATGCGGGTTACCTCATTTTTATAGCTCAGTGAAACCCAAAGCCGTGAAAGGCCACAATACAGTTCCTTAAACTGAGCTTGATTTTATTGATAAGAATCATAAGGGGTGCCAATAATTTTGACAGCTATCTGTTTTAGATTTTTTTCACTTGTTAAACAAATTATATTTCTCTGTGCAAATGCATTAGTAAAAAATAATATAATTTCATTATTTTTTTATATAGCTCAGTATTTATATTATTTATTTTATACAGTATTTTTGCTCATCTTAACCTGTCTAGGACTGGGGTTCCGCTAGCAGGGCGCCAAATTCAATCAATAGAAATCTCGCAATTCTATTTCCTCAAACATATAAGTATTAGACACCATTTTAAAGATACAATTCTCGTTAATCCAACCACAGTGTTCGATTTCAAAAAAGCATTTCGGTGAAAGCAGAACATATCATTATGTTAGGTCAGCAACTAGTCACAGAAAGCATACAGCAATTTTCCAACCAAAGAGAGGAGTCACAAAAAGCTGAAATATTGATAAAATTAATCACTAACCTTTGATATTCTTCATRAGATGACACTCCCGGGACAACATGTTACACAATACATGTATGTTTTGTTCGATCAAGTTCAWATTTATATCCAAAAACCTCAGTTTACATTTSGCTRTGCCTCCAAAACATCCCGTGAATTTGCACAGAGCCAKATCAAATCACAGAAATACTCATAATAAACATTAATAAAAGATACAAGTGTTATTCACAGATTTAAAGATATACTTCTCCTTAATGCAACCGCTGTGTCAGATTTCAAAATAACTTTACGGGAAAAGCAAACCATGCAATAATCTGAGTATGGCGCTCAGAGACCAACACAACCCAAGAAGATATCCGCCATGTTGGAGTCAACATAAGTCAGAAATAGCATTATAAATATTCACTTACCTTTGATGATCTTCGTCAGAATGCACTCCCAGGAATCCCAGTTCCACAATAAATGTTTGATTTGTTCCATAAAGTCCATCATTTAAGTCCAAATTCCTCCTTGTTGTTCGCGCGTTCAGTACACAATCTAAACTCACGACGCGCGGGCAGGTCCAGGCAAAAGTTTAGACAAAAAGTCATATTACAGTCCGTAGAAACATGTCAAACGAAGTATAGAATCAATCTTATAGATGTTTTTAACATAAATCTTCAATAATGTTCCAACCAGAGAATTCCTTTGTCTGTAGAAAAGCCATGGAACAGAGCTCGCTCTAACGTGAATGAGCGTCACAAGCTCAAAGCATTCTGCCAGACTGACTCATTCCCCTCTCATTCGGCCCCACTTCACAGTAGAAGCATCAGACAAGGTTCTAAAGACTGTTGACATCTAGTGGAAGCCTTAGGAAGTGCAACATGACCCATATCCCACTGTATTGTCAATAGGGAATGAGTTGAAAAACGACCAACCTCAGATTTCCCACTTCCTGGTTGGATTTTTTTCTCAGGTTTTTGCCTGCCATATGAGTTCTGTTATACTCACAGACATCATTCAAACAGTTTTAGAAACTTCAGAGTGTTTTCTATCCAAATCTACTAATAATATGCATATATTAGCAACTGGGACTGAGTAGCAGGCAGTTTACTCTGGGCACGCTTTTCATCCAAAATGCTGCCCCCTATCCATAACAAGTTGCATAACCATAACATGAAGGGTGGCAATCATTTAGGATGTGACTGTATGTGCTTAGATAAGCTGTAGCAGGGGTGCTCAAATCTTTGGCCTTGCGTGTTGGACTGCGGGCCAAACAAATACACATTAGGCCTATGTATTTAGACACATAGAAGGCAAACAATAGCTATTTATGGTCTTTAAACAATAGGTCTTTAGTAAGCAATCCTAAAAATCACACTTCAATCATTAATACAATTGTAGCCATATAACTTGACACCTAATAACACATTCTGATTACCTGTATTAAAGATGTATATATATATATATATTTTAAACTGCAACCAAGTGTCTATGTTCTTTTTGGCAGACCAGGGGGTTGGGTCAAAACGTTTACACAGATCAGACACAGACAGAGTAGGATTAGCTCAGTTTCAAAGGTGTTTATTAAAATAATAGTTCAAAAGAAAAGAACAGGTCTCACCCATGAGACCCTCTCTGAGATACCGTCTTCTGGACTTCGGGTCTTGCTGTGTCCTGTGGGGATCAAAAACTGAACTCCCTCCTGTTACGTCGTGAACCGTCCCCAACTATACGAGAGTCCTTTCTTCCCCCAGTCTCTCCCCTGTGTGCTGCCCTTCTTGCAGCTTTATGGGACTCGTACAGCTGATGAGCAATCAGCCCTTGATTACTCACCAACCCCAGTTAGTCCTGGCCAGAGATCCTGTCGAGACCTGGCATGTCCAGCAGAGGGAGCCATCGCCTCGTGATGTAAACTCTGTCTGTCACCAGGCCTCGACGAGTCTCCCCCTGGTGGCTGACCTGCTGTATGCCACACATCCCCCCCCCTTAGCTCTGTCGGGGAGGGGACTGTCATCAGTGCGACGTATGTCTCCCTTCTTGATAGGGCATCCGTGTTTCCATGCTTCGCCCCTAACCTGTGCAAAACAGAAAAAGAAAACCGTTGAAGGGACAAGAACCACCTGGTGACCCGATTGTTTGTGTCCCTTCCCCTGGTCTGGATAGTCCGTGACCAGGGTGAAGTGGGTACCTAACAGGTAATACTTGAGTGTGTCTAGTGCCCACTTCACCGCTAGACAATCTTTCTCAACAATAGAGTACTTTTCTCTCTGGGTATCAGCTTTCGGGTGATGTACATGATGGGGTGCTCCTCGAATGTTATGAGAATCGGGTGGGAGCACAGCGCTTCCTTCAGGCGCCTGAAAGCCGCTTCTGTCTCGTCCGTCCATTTCACTGTTTTCGGGAGGCGGGCCCTGGTTAGATCGGTGAGGGGGGAAGCTATAGCCGCAAGGTTGTGGATAAACCAGCTATAGTATCCTGCCAGTCCCAGGAAGGACTTGACCTGTGTCTTGGTGTGTGGAACAGGCCAGTCAGATACCGTGTGAACCTTCCTCTCCTGGGGCTTGACGTTCCCCCGTCCGATCAAATATCCCAGGTACTCCACCTCCTCGAGCGCTACTTTGCATTTCTTGGGGTTCGCGGTCAACCCGGGTTGTCTGAGCGCGTCCAGCACCTCCTGCAGGCGTGTCAGGTGCTCTTCCCAACCTTGGCTGTGGATGATGACATCATCCAAATAGGCCGCTGCATACTGCTGGTGGGGTCTAAGTACTTTGTTCATCAGTCGCTGGAATGTGGGCGGGGCTCCATGGAGACCAAATGGGAGCACCCGGTACTGATACAATTCGTCTGGTGTTGAAAACACCGTCTTCTCCCGGGAGGAGGCTGCCAACGGTACTTGCCAATATTCTTTGGTCAGGTCAAGGGTGCTGATGTGCCGGGCCTTTCCCAATCGGTCGATGAGCTCATCCACCCTCAGCATAGGGTAGGCGTCGAACAAGCTCATGTCGTTCACACCCCGGAAATCATTACAGAAGCGTAGGCTACTGTCCGGTTTGGGTACCAACACGATGGGGCTGCACCATGCACTGTGGGACTCTTCAACGACCCCCATCCCCAGCATAGCCTCACGGCCTTCCTTCAGGCCTCCGGAATCCGATATGGCCTCTTTCGTACCGTTTCCCTGGGCCGGGTACGGATGTGGTGTTCAATGAGGGTCGTGCGGCCCGGCATCGCTGAGAACACCGCCGTGTTCCGATCTACGAGCTCCCTGAGCTCTTGCTTCAGGACCAGGTTGAGGTCTTCATTGCTCGGGACCACCACTGGTACCGTTGGTGTCCTGGGTCCCGACCATAGCACGGCGAAGGCTGTCCTCTCGTGCCACTTCTTCAACAGGTTCACGTGGTAAATCTGTTGTGGTTTCCGTCTCCCCGGTTGCCGTACGCAGTAATTGACAGGTCCCAGCTTCTCGATCACCTTGTATGGCCCGTGCCATGTTGCCAGGAACTTCCTTTCGGCCGTGGGGATTAAGACCAACACCCTGTCTCCCACCTGGAATTCTCTGGGCTGGGCTCCCCGATTGTAGACCTGGGCTTGGGCGCATTGGGCCTTCTCCATATGTTCCCTCATGACTGGCCGTATGGCTGTCATCCGCTCCCTCATCGTCTCTACGTGCTCTACCATGCTGCGTAAGGGGGTCGGTTGGACTTCCCACACCTCCTTGGCGAGGTCCAGTAGGCCGCGTGCCCTCCTCCCGTAGAAGAGTTCGAAAGGGGAAAACCCAGTGGAGGACTGGGGTACTTCTCAGATTGAGAACATTAGGTGGGGTAGTAGCTGGTACCAGTTCTTCCCGTCCTGCTCGATGACCTTCCGCAGCATTTGTTTGAGCGTTTTATTGAACCGCTCGACGAGCCCATCCGTCTGAGGGTGAAAGACAGAGGTCCGGATCTGCTTGATCTGCAGGAGAGCAAACAAATCTCTCATTAGGCGGGACATAAACTCAGTACCTTGGTCTGTCAGGATCTCGTTTGGGATGCCCAGCCCGGCTAAAGAGGTGGAACAGCTCCTGGGCGATTCCCTTGGAGACCGCCGCCCGTAGGGGAATGGCCTCGGGATACCGGGTGGCATAGTCTACTATTACCAGGATGTACTGGTGTCCTCGTGCTGTTTTTACCAGGGGTCCCACTATGGCCATGGCGATGCGTTCAAAGGGCACCCCGATGATTGGTAGGGGACCAGTGGGTTTCAGAGTGGTTCTTTGGGGCAGTCATTTGACACTCCGGTAGTCTTCCGGCCCTCCTCAACAGGGCGGCAATCCGTTCCCGGGTCTTCTCAATTCCCAGGTGCGCCCCCAACAGGTGGGAGTGGGCCAGTTGAAGAACGGTTCCCACGTACCTTCGGGGCAGCAACAATACCTCTCGAAGTTCCCTCTGTTGGCACGACACCTGATACAAAAGGTTATTCTTGATTTGGAAATGGGGATATCGCCAGTCACTCACCTCCAGAAGTAACTGTCCATCCACAGCTATCACTTGGGCTGCGGCGGCTTTCAAGTTAGGATCCTCCCACTGGGCCGTCCCGAATTGTCCCCTGAGTTGGCTCACAGCGGGTGTCTCGACTGGCCCCTCAAAATCGAGGAGGGGGAGGCTGGGCTGTTCCTCCCGGGGTTCCCCAGGGGGGTTGGATTCCGGCACCCCCTCCGACTCAGACTCCGGACCCGTAGACAGGTTGGTCAACCGTTTGCTTCCGGGCCGTACAGGCGATGGGTCGTCCTTGCTCTCGTCTTCGTCCAGCTCGTACCTTCTTCCTCAGCTCGTGCCCCCACAGGGCCACGAACAGTGGACAATCTCGTCCCACTAAGGGAAGTACCGGCAACTCTGGTACTGCACCCACCGTCATCTGGCAGCTCTCTTGTGGCGTCACAATGTTGGCCCATACAGTTGGATACCGCTTTGTGTCCCCGTGAACACAGGAAATGGACATCTCCCTACCACGTTCGGTCTCCTGGTTCAGCATGCTCGTGGTTACGAGGATAACCATACTTCCGGAGCCAACAGAGCTTCCGTGTCGTGTCTTTCAACCTTCACCAGGACCATGGGTGCAGTTGATTTGTGGTGTGCCCAACAGGAGGAGACGTAGTTCACTGCGTGACCCACCTCGCCTCCGGGGCTTGCTGATGACATCGACTCCTCTCGAGCTGGGCAATTCCAGGCAGTGTGCCCCCGGGCGCCACACTCAAAACACCTCCTTTGGTCTCCATCTACCTGGGGTTGTCGGTGGCGGGTCGGCCTTACCCCAGCCGTCTCTCCAGGGTTTTTTTGTCCTTTGGCCCTGCTGACTGTCGGTTCGGGGTACACAGCAGTGGGGCTGTCCTCCTCAACGACTCGGCCCAGCTCCCACTCAGCCGGGCCTGAGTGTTCTGATGCATCTCCACTGCTTCCAGGAGGCCCTCCAAGGTCTGGGGCACGCATAGACTCGCTGCCCTCTTCATGTCGTGGGGTAGTGCCCGTAGGAAGCGATCCAGGACCACTTTGTCTAGGATGGAGAGGGTGGATACGTCGGTTAGGAGCCATCCCCTGGTGACGCGTAGTAGGTCGCTCATCTGGGCTCGGGGGGATGCGTCGGCTACGAACCTCCAGTTGTGGAAGAGTTGAGTCCGATGGGCCAGGCTGTACCCGTAGCGGCTGAGTAGCTCCCGTTTGAGTCCGTCGTAGTTAGTCGCCTGTTCATCGTTCAGGTCCCAATACGCCTTTTGGGCATTCCCAGAGAGGAATGGGGCCAGCAGACTGGTCCACTTCTGCCTTGGCCATCCTTCCCGTAGTGCTGTCCGTTCAAACGTACAGAGGTAGGTTTCGATGTCGTCATCTTCTGTTAGCTTGATTAAAAACTGGTTTGGATGTGATTCAGTAGACGCTCCTCCTTGTAGCTTCCTGATTTCCTCAATGAGTCGGCTGTTTTGTAGCCGCTGTTCTTCCAGCGTTCGTTCCTGAACCACCTGTTGGGCTTGTTGGGCCCGGATGAACTGAGCTATCAACTCGTCTATGCTGATGCTGCGTAAACGTCAACCCTGATCTGACCACATTATCAGAATGCCCGCATTCTCCACCACTTGTGGCAAACCAGAGGGTTGGGTCAAAACGTTTACACAGATCAGACACGGACAGAGTAGGAGTAGGAGCCCCAATTAGTCCTGGCCGGAGATCCCGTCGAGACCTGGCACGTCCAGCAGAGGGAGCCATCGCTTCGTGATGTATACTCCGTCTGTCACCAGGCCTCTACGAGTCTCCCCCTGTTGGCTGACCTGCTGTACGCCACAGTTCCTAAGAATAATAACTAGGATATGTGTCAAATTACTTGAGGGAAAGGTGTAACAATTTGTATTTGCATCAGTAAGTGACTGAAATGCATCAAAACGGTATTGAAAATGTCAATGCTCAATCAAGCACAATGTACCCTCAAATATTTGAATCACTTAGGTGAGACAAAAATGTTCAGCTGTCGCCTTTAAATGCGGGTGGTTGGTTGCACTGGCATGTCAGAGATGAGATACCCCGATGTCTCTTCTCCAATCGCTATTCTCCAACCTAGCGTGTGAACAAAACAATGTAAATAGCCAAGAAACACAAGGAACAACTTCTATCCCTGCTCGCTCCTAAAAAGGAATATTTCAGTTTCAGCTCTAAAAAGGAATATTTCAGTTTCAGCACTTCACTAACAGTACGCACAGCCCTGTTGCTGCAGAGGGTCAAATCCATCCTCAAATTCTTCGCACAGCAACGGGGCTGTGCACACTGTGAGTGGAGTGCTGAAAAGTGAAAGATGCTTATGCACTACTAAATTTCAATTTTGCACCTGTGTATTTTCATTTTCTAAATCCAAACAGTAAAACTAAGGGCTATATTTGTTCCGCATTGCAGAAGTTCAGCTTTACAGCATGATTGACATTGTACATTTTAGTAGACACTCTTATCCAGTGCATCTAGGGTTAAGTGCCTTGCTCAAGGGCACACTGACAGATTTTTCACCTAGTCGGCTCAGGGGATTCAAACCAGCGACCTTTCGGTTAATGGCCAAAGCACTTAACCACTAGGCTACCTTCTACTTAGCTACTTAGCGGAGACTGCTTCCACAAAAACAATGCTTAAGTCAGCTCAATCGGACATTACTTTTAAACATCTATTGCAGAATCTGTAATGTTTGAATAGAGCCCTAAGTTATCACCTCCCCCTCCCTTGACGGTCTAAACCAAACATTGTCGGGCCACAGTTTGGTCGGCCCTGAGCTATATGGGCATGCAATGTACTAAGCCCTTTAGTAGAGCAAGTTAGGTGCAAGAATTATTGAAAGGGTGTTTGTCTGTCACTATGTATGTGTGTGTGTGTGTGTGTGTGTGTGTGTGTGTGTGTGTGTGTGTGTGTGTGTGTGTGNCAGCCAAAGAAATATCCGCCATGTTGGAGTCAACAGAAGTTAGAAATAACATTATAAATATTCACTTACCTTTGATGATCTTCATCAGAATGCACTCCCAGGAATCCCAGTTCGACAATAAATAACTGATTTGTTCCATAAAGTTCCATAAAGTCCATCATTTATGTCCAAATAGCCACTTGTTGTTAGCGTGTTCAGCCCAGTAATCCATCTTCATGAGGCGCGAGCACTACACAGCTAAACAAAAGCCTTGTATGTGACATTGAGCAAAGCAATATGAGAATTTGCCCAAAACTGCAGATTTTCCCAGCAGACCAGCATTCAAAGCATATTTTATGCTCTATTGCTTGAAACAAATGTATAAAATGTGCTCATGAATTTGTAAAAGGTATATTGATGTTTATTTGTCAGTTTAGAAGTGATATATGAATAAGATATTCATTAATGTAAGAAATGGTCGTATTTATGTCCAGTACATTTTAATTGCATTAGCTTATCTTTAATACAGTTCTCTCTATTCCTACAAAATGTCATGAGGCATTCATGATTTGATTTTCTTTTATTTATTTGATTGTTTATTGATTTAGTTGACATTGCCAATATGTCAAATAGAGTAAAAGACATGCATTCACTCTTAAAATACTTGACAATGTCAGCTGGTTACTTTGAGGGGCTTGTTGACAGTGCTTACTGTGGAAATGGCTCCACCTAGTGGGTTTTAATGGTGTCTGAAGCTACTTATTTCAATGGGCCAAAATCTGGAGTGGAGAAATGTGTGCTGTAGCTCCACTCAGGATTTTGGTCACTTTAAAATCCACAAGGTCAAACAATTTATTAACTCTTACTGTGATTTCTTTGGAATATATGTGCTTCGATTAGATAGATTCTAACTAAGTGTTCTATCAGATGAATATCCCAGCCTGTACTAGCTAAACAGTCTTGTAGTCTCGTGTTTGAATCAGAAAGTTCGCTGGTTTGAATCCCTGAGCCGGCAAGGTGGAAAAATCTGCTATTCTGCCCTTGAGCAAGGCAGTTAACCCCCAACAAAAACTGCTCCCTGGGCACCGATGACATGGATGTTGGTCATGGTCAAGAGTGTGTGTGTGTGTGCGCGTGTGCGCGCGTGTGTGTGCAACTGTGGCTGAGGTTTTATAAAATATAATTTATGGTTCAGCTGCTAGTGGCATAGCGAGACAACCACACCCTATATGGGCTGGCAAAAATCTGTCAGGGGGCAGCACAGGGCCTGGAATCATACTGGGGAATGACACAGTGAAATGTACCCGAATTCTCTCATTGAGCCAAGACACTTATTAACCAACAAATTGAATACGTTTGAAAGTCAAGTGCCAAGACTGTATTTCACAGTACACATTTCAACGCTCTGTGAAACGTGGTACAAGAAAACACTGCGTTCTTATTGAACAGAACTGTACTGAGATCAGTGAAAAAGCCTCAAGGATGTAGACTGTAGATAGCTGAGCTGTCCAACGATCGGCATTTGCTTGAAGTTTTGTTGCTTTGTACTTGATGTGTTTTAAGGGTGGGGATCGGTGGGGTTGGGATTGGCACGAACTACGCAATAACATATTTTGCAATGACATGAACAAGTGCGTATGTGTATTTTGTGTGTTCATATATGCACAGTATGTAGCAGCATGTGTTGTTAGGCAGGCCCCAACAGAAGGGAGTGGTGCTGGCATAGGATGTTTTCCATTGCACTGGGTGAAGGCCTGTGTACTGTCTGAGCCTGTGCTTAGTTTTGGGAATGCCTGTGCTAGAGGCTGTTTATGCCGGGATCAGTGCACCCACACCAGGTGATGCCCACGGGACAGCTGGCAAACACCACGTGTCTGTTCCTGTGCAAATGGGTCAACTTTGAGTACCTTTATCTCCTGAATGTTTTGGCATTCAGGTACAAAAAGTAACTTTCTGACCACTTCTTCCATTGGCAAACATGTATGGAAAGTGTATTTTTTAATCAAAGGGATGCTGTCAAAAAGTGATTGAATTCAAACGGATTTACCTGGATGTTACTCATCACACACCCGTGCATCCTCGGTGCTGGGGGATTTCGGGGTATGTAAGGATGCAGGCTGTCTGGTGCTCAGATGGGATAGGAAAATATTCTGCCACAGCATCTAGAAACGTGCCAACCCAGTGGTATAATATACATAAGTACGTGTCATCTATGGTCACACACTGTACATAAATACATGCCCTTTGCACATTCAAACAAACAAACAAACATGATAACATAAAAGAGTATGTCCTATACATATATGTTCCACATATGCTGGGCTGTTGGCTTTGTAGCATGCATTTTTATGCCCATTAGCACCTACATGATACAGTATACTGTGGTCAATTGCATGACATTTTTGCTGAACCTACAGGCTTTCTGGGAACAGTTTGCCTGGACTAGATCTTTGGGATGGTGGACAGACAAGCAACTGACTCAATGAAATGTAATCACCACTTTAGGTAGGTGGTGGGGTGGGTGGCAGTGTTTGGGGTGTGATAAATATAGCCTCCTCTTGACCTCATACACGTGACCCTGCAGGCTCGGTACCACGCAAACAAGCACTCCTCTCTCTTCTCACTGACAACCATATAACAGCACTGATCTTCAAATAGAAAATTCAATAAACACAATCTGTGTTCACTAGCTTTCTTAATGTTTCTTAGTCTGTTTTCAAAAGACAGGTGGACAACGTTTTGTGGGATTTACACATATTTTCTCTAAAATGTCATAGCAGTTGGACAGGTGAACAAAGCTAACATGGTGGTGAAAACAATTGTCACCATTAAGATTATATTTATTGGGGGCTTTTAAAAAGCTGGAACAACTTGATTTGCTGTTCAGGACAAGAGGTGAAGAACAATTTTGAAATCTTATTTCTATGTCATGTTTCTTAAGTATTCCACAAGACTATGGATCAGGGTAAGATAACGGTCTAGGAAAGACTATGTGGAATCCTAATGGAGCCCCCTGCTTTGGATGAGTAAGCCCCTCCACAACCCTAATCCTTCGTCTCCCACCTTAAGCATTGAGCCACCAGTTGAAGCCCCAACCTCTTAAAGATCCAACCCTTTAAAAAAAAAAAGTATATTAAAATGACATACCCAAATCTAACTGCCTGTAGCTCAGGACCTGAAGCAAGGATATGCATATTCTTGATACCATTTGAAAGGAAACACTGAAGTTTGTGGAAATGTGAAATGAATGTAGGAGAATATAAGACATTAGATCTGGTAAAAGATAATACAAAGAAAAAAACATGCGTTTTTTGTACCATCACCTTTGAAATGCAAGAGAAAGGCCATAATGTATTAGCCCAGGTTCAATTTAGATTTTGGCCACTAGATGGAAGCAGTGTATGTGCAAAGTTTTACACTGATCAAATGAACCATTGCATATCTGTTCAAAATGTTGTATCTAGACTGCCCAAATGTGCCTAATTGTTTTTTTAATACATGTTCAAGTTCATAATTGTGCACTCTCCTCAAACAATAGCATGGTATTCTTTCACTGTAAAAGCTACTGTAGATTGGACAGTGCAGTTAGATTAACAAGAATTTGGGGGCGATCCTGTAGAGGAACATGTTATGTATGTAGTGTTCAGAATCAGGTTTCAAAAGGCTACACGTATTTTGGGCAGCTGCAGCTTGCCACCATGATATTCTGACATAGGATGTACAGTTAACATGGCTAGCTCCTCCAAAGGGTCAAGTTGTATGGATTCCAAGCAAGGCGCCCTCAGGGGCTTCAATTCTCACCTCTTCCAACACGTATCCAGAGTAGGCTACAAGTGAAAATATCTTCCATGTACAATGTTTTTATGTTCCCAACATATCACTTTCCTTAAAATGCCATCCTTGTAACTTTCAGGAAACCTTACAGTGTGATTGTGCTTTTGTTTTTTGATCCAGTACTATTAGTGCTCTACACAAAAAAAAGTCCAACATTTTACAAAAAGTCACACACCGCTTTTGCCAGTATCACTTTGGTTTACTAAGCTTACGTATCTGCCTCTCGGCCTTCATCAGAGCTTCTGTGATATGTTTTGTTTCACCCTTTAGTAGACTTTGCTCTACCCACATCTGTTGAGTGTGGTGAATGGAGTTGGTGTCAAAAACGTTTTTTATCAAACATAAATGTGCATTTCATCATATAATACATTTAAATATATATATATATTTATCTTAACGAGATGACAGTGAAATGGTTCAGGTCTTACAGAGAGAACCATTACTCTCTTACAGAGAGACCTGAGAATGGAACAGGTCCATACTTGGGCCTCTACTGTTCCTGATATATGTGAATGACATGCCAGCAGCAGTGAAATGCAGGGCCAGCTCTGGGAATAATTGACATAAGTCCATATGTCACGAATCCATATGATTTGGATCAAAACGGAGACTGAACAAAGTGGATGGGATCAAGGTGACTTGTGCAGGAAAATACATAGTGTCGAAAGAAAGTGTCACTTACTTGGGAGTGACTGTGGATCAGTCTCTCTCATGTCAAGCTATTGCAACAAGAGTCCTCATCAAGCGTGCCAACAAGCTCAAGTTTTTAAATCGCAAAACTAGGGTGTTTTTTAAATATTCTTTTATATTTTATTTTTGCATTTTCCAATTAAGAACATTCAAAACAAAAGTGAAAAGATATTAGACAACAATAGGACAAAGTGACAGTAACAGACGAGCGTAAAATAAATAAATAAATATATATAATTATATATACAAACATACAATAAAACAATTAATAATGAGACATTGGATCATATGGTCACCTGCCGTAGGCTACATATTATACATTACGTGTGAAACATTATATAAGGATTATATAGAGATTCAGTCAATGTGATGTGCGGGGAGATTCTCCATATAGTCAATAAAAGGTTGCCAAATTCTGTAAAATGTCTTTAATTTATTCCTCAAGCAGTAAGTGATTTTCTCCAGTGGGATACAACTATTAACTTCCGATAGCCACATTGCAACTGGCAGGGCGGAATCCAATTTCCATTTCAAGGCAATACATTTCTTGGCAATCGCTAGCAATATTTCTGTTAGCTTTATAGTATGGCTTTGCCTAAGATTGGTGTTAGTAAAGTTGCCCCGGGTCTAAAGGGAATGCAACCCCGTGAATTGAGGATATGGTATTGCATACCCCCCGCCAGAAACCATGTCGTTTTGAACACTGCCAAGTGGAATGGAGGAATGTTCCTTCATCTGAGCCACATCTAAAACATAGGGAGGAGATATCAGGGTTGAACTTGTGCAGTCTAGATGGGGTGATATAGAGCTGATGGAGGAAATGAAACTGGATCAGTCTGTATCTGGAGTTCAATGTGGATGTAACACCATCCCTGCATAGGTCACTCCATAGACCCTCATCAAGATCAATACCCAGATCTTTTTCCCTTCTAAGTCAGGGTTTATCTAGCTCAGGCAGTGTTAGTCCTGACATAAGGGCATCGTAAACACGGGAAATGGTCTTGAACAGTGGTTGGTCTGCGTGGCAGAGTTGTTCAATAGGTGACATCTTAGGTAGGTTCCATTGTCCCTTGAGAGTCACCCTAATAAAGTTTCGTAGTTGTAGGTAGCTAAAGAAGTCCCTGTTAGGCAAGTGGTATTTCTGTTTCAGCTGATCAAAAGACATAAGAACTCCCTCCTCGTAACAATGTTCCAGAAGAGTGATCCCCTTATCAGACCATGGTCTAAAGTTACTATTCTGGAAAAACATAGGAATCAATCTATTGTTCCATAAAGGGGTTTTAGGGGAAAGGAATCCCCCTCGTCCGAACAGCTCATGCAGTTTGCACCATGCCAGGACAGAATGTATGATTAAAGGATTGTCTGTGATGGTTTTTATAGATGTTCTGTCCCATTTGTAAAACAATTCTGCCCCAGTGTCAACATCATTACCTCAAGCTTTTCAATGTTCAACCATGAGGGAGAGGGACCATTGTCAAACGTCTGAGCCAGAAACCTAGACTGTGCAGCCCAGTAGTACATTCTAAAATTGGGGAGGTTTAAGCCCCCTTGACTGTAATCAAGGGTCAGTTTATCCAGGCCAACCCTAGGGGTTTTGCCATGCCAGATAAACCGTCTGGTCAGCTTGTCGAGAGAGGAAAAGAATGCTGCGGGAACAGGGATAGGGAGAGATTGAAACAGATATAGAAATCTGGACAGGGCATTCATTTTAATTACATTGATTCTACCCAGTAGGGTGAGAGGTAAGTCCATCCATTTACAAAGGTCACCCTCCACCTTTTGCAACAAACTGGCCAGATTGAGTTTATAGAGGTTGTTCAGATTACCATCCACCATTATGCCCAAATATGTGAAGCCCATAGGCGACCATCTAAAAGGAAACTTGTGCTTGATGGTATGATGGTCAAAGACAGACAACGGTAAGATTTCGGTTTTATCAAAATTGACCTTATATCCAGAGAAAGAACTATAACACTGTAGTAGGATCTGCAAGTGAGAGAGGGAGTGTTCTGGGTTTGTTAGAAATAAGATAAGGTCGTCCGCAAAGAGTGATAATTTATGGGTATGGGGGCCCACCTCAAAGCCATGTATGTCAGGGCACGTTCTAATAGCCTCAGCCAACGGTTCGATGGCGAGGCCAAAGAGGTGGGGGCTAATTGGGCAACCTTGTCTGTTCCCCCTATAGAGAGGGAAAGAGGAGGAAGTAATCCCATTGGTAGCAATCCTAGCTTTAGGAGATTTGTAGAGTGATTTTATCAAATTTACAAACACGGTACCTAAACCAAACTTTTCCAAGACGCGAAAGAGGTATGGCCATTCAACCCTATCAAAGGCCTTTTCAGCGTCGAGGGAGACTGCGACACCCAGTGTTTTGTTTTTGTTAGCAAGGTGAATTATATCAAAGAACCTTCTGAGATTATTGGAGGACAATCTATTAATTATGAAGCCAGTCTGATCTGGGTTGACCAACAGGGGAAGACATGACTCCAGTCTCTTAGATAGCATCTTGGTGACCAGTTTACAGCCTCCCAATAGCCATAAAGCTGTCCCAGTCCAAAAATATTTTTAGAGGGCAGGTTAGAAAACGTGTACAGGCCCACAAAAGAGAATGACTGAAATAGACTTATTTTAGTCTTGCATTTTTGTATTAATTATGTATAAATTGAGATGTAGGCTAGTTAGTTGCTTATCATAGGCCGATGTATTTTCCTGTGTATTTCCATGTATTTTCCTGTGTTTTATGTCCTGTGTTGGTCTTACACCGAGGACAACATTGAAATAAGTGTTTTTACGCTTTCATATGCAGACCTGGGTTCAAATACTATTTCAAATATCTCAATTACTTTCACATACATTCGACGTAAGTATTCAGATATCTTTTAGTTTAAAATGTTGATGTATTTGGAAATACACTTGGAAAGTATTTGAAAATACCCAAGTACACTGATTCAAATACACTGACTCAATTACACTATTTGGTAAAAAAAAAAAACGTTCAAATACGTGCATTTGAAAATACAAAAATACACAGAAAAAGGTTTTTAAATAATAAATACTCAAATACACATGTATGTAAACAAAGGTCTGTTCATGTGTCATCCTCTGGGCTTCTTGTAGTTTTTAAACTGTACAAATAGTTTTACCCCCCAAAAGTGTATCAATCCATCAATAAATCAATTCAATCAATATAAATCATGAAACCTCAATGTAGACATTGACCAATGTAGTCATTAAAGTGCCGGATAAATAAGTAATCCATACATCAGTATGTTCATATTTTATAGCTACAACATTACATGAAACAACATTTCTAACCAAATTTGGCTCAAACATCCGTTGATCAGTGTGCAGTGCGCTAGGAGAGTGTCTGTGGACTGTCTGCGTTTGAAAGGATAGTGTATGCCCAAAAAATGTGGCTGTAGTCTGTAGTCTATGGGGTGAGAAGGCACTGGCATTTAGGTTTCTCCAGCCTTGGACGGTGGTTCCTGAACTCGTCATCCCTGCATAACCCCAAAAAGATTAACCAACTCTCTGCATTAGGAAACATTGACCATTGACCATTGACAACAAGACAGTATAAATAGCATCTGTAGTCTACAGATGTAGGATCTTAATTCGATCACTCTTTCGTTGCTGAGAATTTCTCTGCCGCAGGAAATGCAGATGAGCTTTATGATTTACATAAATTCACTGAAAACCTGCATTAACACACCTGTATATTAACAGTATTCCACTTTTCATGTAGCCTCATTTTGTCCAGCTATTAGCTTAACCACGATCAAGCGACATTATGGACTAAACGTTCAAATCCTGTTGCTGCAGTATTATTTTGCTGTGACAATACAGGTCAAATTAAGATCCTACATCTGTATGTAGCGAGGTGGACAGACTGTGAGTTCATTTTTGAGGTTGGAGCAGAGGGGTTTCCATATCTTGTGAAGTCGCAGTGATTCCGTAGCTTCTGTAGTGTGGTCTGTCGGTTCACACGCATCGTATAACGGCCCTCCGTTGCATAACTGTTCTAGCTCGGATCTGGGCGGCTGTAGTGTGTGACGTTTGCACTTTGCAGCTGCTATATCAAGGAGACTGAGAGAGTCATTCTTAGACGCTATTACTTGACTGTCTCTCAACCTACAGCTCGACTAATGATCAGTACGGAAGAAACACACTCAAAACACACAGGCCAATTACTGCACTGCTTTGGTTACCATTATCAAATTGTGAGTTAACAGTGTTGTCAACCCATTCCAGCCCAGTAGACTCATTCCAATTTCATAATACAAAAACAACGCAATCTTTAATTTACAACGTGTATCCATTGCAAAAAGTTGTATGGTCAGCTTTAATCAGGGCTGGGTCGCTCCTCTTTTCAGTTCGCTGCAGCTAGCGACTGGAACAAGATGTAACAAACACTTAAACTGGACAGTTTTATCTCAATCTCTTCATTCAAAGACTTAATTATGGACACTCTTACTGACAGTTGTGTCTGCTTTGCGTGATATATTGTTGTCTCTACCTTCTTGCCCTTTGTGCTGTTGTCTGTGCCCAATAATGTTTGTACCATGTTTTGTTCTGCTACCATGTTGTGTTGCTACCATGCTGTGCTGTCATGTGTTGCTGCCTTGCTGTGTTGTTGTCTTAGGTCTCTCTTTATGTAGTGTTGTCTTTCTTGTCATGATGTGTGTTATGTCCTGTATTTATATATATATATTTAATCCCCGTCCCCGCAGGAGGCATTTTGTAAATAAGAATTTGTTCTTACCTGACTTGCCTAGTTAAATAAAGGTTAAATAAAAATAAAATAAAG
Organism: Salvelinus sp. IW2-2015; assembly: GCF_002910315.2. Taxonomy (NCBI): domain Eukaryota; kingdom Metazoa; phylum Chordata; class Actinopteri; order Salmoniformes; family Salmonidae; genus Salvelinus; species Salvelinus sp. IW2-2015. The sequence continues at coordinate 12,856,356 of NC_036863.1, read as the reverse complement.
AAAGTCTGACAGTTAAGATTGCTGATGAGTCTTGGGGTGTGGGGGATTGGGCATAGGGAGAGGGGTTGGTGGCAGGAGCTGGGAAAGAGACTAATTTGGTCAGCCCCCTGTTGAAGGTGGACATGCCGCAGACAGCTGTGTAACAAGAGACAGAGTGTCAATTCAGGGCAAGGGCAGCGTGACCAGCCCACACTCCACCCCTCCGTATCACCTCACAGTGGTAGAGGAGGGAGGGAGTAGACTAATGGGTTGGGGTTTACTAGGTAAGGTTGCAATTGGGGTGAGGGAAGGCAGAGGGACCGAGGGAGTTATCAGGGGTCAAGAAAGAAAGAGTGAAGACATAGTGTGTGGGATTGAGTGTTCGGTTAGGGTTAGGAACAAGGTGGCGTGGTGGGTGACAGGTGTGATTGGGTAAGGCAAGTGTTGTGGTGGGACGAACCAGGGGTGCAAGCTGTTGCCGTTGCCTGTTGGCCAGATCACACCATAGACTTGCAGCATTGGCAGGATGCCCGTCTCCCCTGGGGCTATCTCAAGGCACTTCACCCGTCACAATGGCTCGCTCATTGGACTTTCTCTGCATCAGTGTTGGTCTCCTCTCGCTTTGTCCAGGCTCTGTAACCCTGCTGCAAATAGACCAAGCAGTACATTCCGACAGGAGGATGACAATGATGCTGCCTTCTAGTGCTGTCCAAAAATTCTGACCTTTCACCTTTTCAACCAAGACGATACTGTCAAGATGAGAAAGTTAGACAACTTTATTATCAGCAATGTTAGCTAGCTTATCTAGCCTGCTAAATTGGCTGAAGAATTGTTCTGAATAAAAAACACTTGAACGCCATCATGTCATATTTATGACCTCAATAACTAGGAAATATAACACACAGAGGAGCATTTGAGAGCAGCACGACATCATAAGAATGAATAAATTAATTTAATTAGGGAAGGGGTCTGTAGTGTCCATTATGCGTGCAAAGTAATGTGATTGAATACTGGGGGTAATGTGATTGAATACTGGGGGTCACTGCTCAAAAAAATAAAGGGAACACTTAAACAACACAATGTAACTCCAAGTCAATCACACTTCTGTGAAATCAAACTGTCCACTTAGGAAGCAACACTGATTGACAATAAATTTCACATGCTGTTGTGCAAATGGAATAGACAAAAGGTGGAAATTATAGGCAATTAGCAAGACACCCCCAATAAAGGAGTGGTTCTGCAGGTGGTGACCACAGACCACTTCTAAGTTCCTATGCTTCCTGGCTGAGCACATGAGCACATGTGACAGACGTGACAGAGTCTGGAGACGCCGTGGAGAACGTTCTGCTGCCTGCAACATCCTCCAGCATGACCGGTTTGGTGGTGGGTCAGTCATGGTGTGGGGTGGCATTTCTTTGGGGGGCCGCACAGCCCTCCATGTGCTCGCCAGAGGTAGCCTGACTGCCATTAGGTACCGAGATGAGATCCTCAGACCCCTTGTGAGACCATATGCTGGTGCGGTTGGCCCTGGGTTCCTCCTAATGCTAGACCTCATGTGGCTGGAGTGTGTCAGCAGTTCCTGCAAGAGGAAGGCATTGACGCTATGGACTGGCCCGCCCGTTCCCCAGACCTGAATCCAATTGAGCACATCTGGGACATCATGTCTCGCTCCATCCACCAACGCCACGTTGCACCACAGACTGTCCAGGAGTTGGAGGGAGGTCATACAGGCACGTGGAGGCCACACACACTACTGAGCCTCATTTTGACTTGTTTTAAGGACATTACATCAAAGTTGGATCAGCCTGTAGTGTGGTTTTCCACTTTAATTTTGAGTGTGACTCCAAATCCAGACCTCCATGGGTTGATAAATTTGATTTACATTGATCATTTTTGTGTGATTTTGTTGTCAGCACATTCAACTATGTAAAGAAAAAAGTATTTAATAAGAGTATTTCATTCATTCAGATCTAGGATGTGTTATTTTAGTGTTCCCTTTATTTTTTTGAGCAGTGTATTAAAATTATAGTGGCAGATGCATGGATGAATTTGCACTAGACAGGAATTGGTCAGAGTATACTTTTTTTGAAGTTGTAATTGTTCCTTTGCTTTATTTTTCATTGCTTTGTTTTTGATGTTGTTGTTCTATTGCAGTGGCATGTTCAATCATCTTTATTCCGGGGCTGCCGTGGTGAAGAAATGACTGATCCCCGTAAGGGGGGTCATTACGCTCCATCACGGAGGCATCTGTCAAACCTGGATCATTAGCAATGGGCCTGCCCTCATCTGCCAACAGATACATATCCCCGCCCACATGATGGGCTTCCAAGGCTGCTAAAATGTCCTTTTGCAAATATTCTGTCTGGATAAAAACATAATGATGAGCAAACTAGACCTGCTGTTCAATAAATCAATAAAATGCATTTTATAAAGCCCTTTTTACATCTGCAGTTGTCACAAAGTGCTTTACAGATACCCAGCCTAAAACCCCAAAGAGAAAGCAATGCAGATGCAGAAGCACAGTGCATAGAAAAAACTCCCTAGATGGCAGGAACCTAGGAAGAAAGAAACCTAGAGAGGAACCAAGCTCAGAAGATTGGCCAGTCCTCTTCTGGCTGTACCGGGTAGAGATTTAAGAGTACATGTGATCATTAATGCCAGATCGTTGATCTAATATGGCCTGCATTGATCTAAGGTGACATTATAGATAACATTCATATCATTCACTTCACATGTAAATAGCATGCATTACACATGCATTACTAATTAATCTGTAATATACAAAACACATTGAAGGACAAACCTACTATAGGCTAAACTAAGTAGCGTTCGTGGGGTATAAGAATCCATGTGATAAGGAAAAAGAATTCCAGCTTTTCCCAACCTGTGCTACTGACATAAGGACCCCTGCTATCCATGGCATGTTTGGCAAAAGCATTGCTCAGCTTTTTTGGAGCATGTTACTTACTACTCCCACCCCATCGTACAACCCCTCCCACCATCCTGATGACCCCGTGGAGAGTCGACTCCAAAATACTCGATTCCTCGACTCCTTGACCATCGACTCTGCGAGTCTACTCTCATTTTATTAAAAAAATAATTGATTGCTGCTAATATCGATTATTTTAGGATAATGTAAGTAACACATATCTGCAATACAATAGCATGTTCTTAGACTAAAGAGCAGCTTCAAGCTGTCTGTTCATTGAGTTTTGAATTAATGAATTAAGGTTTAGGCAGCTAGGCTGATGTACTGATTAGCCTTGATTATTTTGGTTAGTCGATTGTCAGACAGCTCCGTATGCATCGCTAGTCAATCACACAGTTCATGAGTGCGTATACACGCACTCTCAATTATAGCTAGAGTCAGGAGTCGACTACAAAAATCCTGGATCGACTCCACTAAAACACTAGATCCCCTACCACAGGCACTATGGCGGCGGACAGGGAGGGGAGAGCAGGGAGGGGTGAGGGTGCAGCTGCAGCCGTGCCTTGGATGACAGATGTAAATCCAGTCCTTCCGTAAACTAAACTGGGTATCAGAGACAGGATTGGGCCAATGAGAGACCAGCATGCAGTAAAATGTGCAGCCAATGGCTGCGTGTCTGCCCGGTATATAAGAAGAGCTCAAGAATCTTTGGAGTTGGGTGACCTCTATATTTTGGCTCTGGTGAACAGGATCTGATCCCAAGGACTGTTACTTTTTTTCTTGTCTGGTGTGCAGGTAAAAATGCAACGCTGTGCTTTGTATGAATAGCTAATGCTTTGGGATAAGGGCAGTGTGGCGGTTTGGATTAGTTGGACTCGGAAAGGCTTCTGACCTAAAACATTTTTGGGAGAAAAGGTTTGAAAAATTGAATGGTGCACATTTTTGAGTTAGCTGAGTTCTGTTATTTTGGCGTGTCCCTATTTGAAATGGAGAGGTGCTTTTTAAGCTCCTCAGGGTTTTTTTACCTCTCCTACACACTTTTATTTTGTTTATTAGTTTTAATCATATAATTTGGTATTTTTCTTCTGTGCAAATAATTAATTCAATAACAATATACTTAAATGAGGCATATACTTAATGATGCAAAAATAAGTCCTGGGTCAGTAAATGTACATATGGGGGCAATCTGGAAGGGTTTCAGATCAGTGGGATAATGAACAGCATATTTTAGTAGGAGTCTGATTCTCTTGGCTCATTTGATGATTATTTATTTTTCTGGAAATGAAGATGTGAATTGCAAAGTTGTGAACTGTTGCAAAGTTTTATAAGCTTTGTGTCAGCAAATGGTTCTCTGGTGCAGATACTGAGATAAATAAGTAAGTGTATCACAATCAGATACAGTATGAGGGCTATACACAGCTGTGGAACAGGTGTAAAAAGTTAGCTGGTCTAGAATGTCCAGCAATTGCTTTCGGACAGTTACTGTAACAGTCACACCCTTTTCATTGCTTTTGGACATGGGCATGTGATGCAACAAATGCGTCAATAGTTAAGTCCAGATCATGTGCTAATTTTTTAAATAAATATTTCAAGAAAGGTTGAGGTAAATTCCATGCCAACCAAATGCATTTAAGGAAAATAAATTAAATACAATTTATGAATTTGAGAATGGCCTATCAAGTATAGTGAATACAATTTAATTAATGAGTTGACCTTTAAAACAGCTATGTTGTTTCATAAGACTTCATGTGTGATGAGCATCAAGGTAGCTAAATGTTCCAAGATATTGTGATGGAAAACCAAGAGGGGCTGCAAAGGGTAATGACATGAAGAGGGGGGCTCTTTGCATGAGTGGAGAGGAGGGGTTGGAAATATGTTGCATATGTAAGAGGGCAAAGGGAATATGGGATAAGGGTGGAATGTTGAAGAGGATGTGAGGTTTGGGTTGAGGGTGTTAAAAATACCCAACACACAAGTGCTCCTCCCCCTTATCTATTCCGAACAGAAACATGACCCAATGGACGGGGACGTTGACTGACATTTGTAACTAGGATACGGGGTATCCACACCACTAGGGGTTTTTGCAGCTGTTCTATTGAGTATCCAGCAGTAATCTTTTAAATGTTGGGCTAAGGAAGTTTCTCTTGCCCTGAGACAGAGCACTCCTTGTAGACTTTACTCAGCTGTCAGTGTCAGGGAACTTCCTTTCAAATCGGTCACTATTAGGATTTGTGGATTATTTTCTGTGCAACTAGACAATAAATATCTGAAGATTTCTTATTTTCTTTCCCTCCTGCAGTGTTAGAAACGCAATCATGCCTTTCGGTAACACCCACAACAACTTCAAACTCAACTTCAAAGTTGAGGAGGAGTACCCTGACCTCACCAAGCACAACAACCACATGGCCAAGGTGCTGACCAAGGACATGTACGCCAAGCTGAGAGACAAGCAGACCCCCTCTGGCTTCACTTTGGATGACGTCATCCAGACCGGTGTCGACAACCCTGGTGAGTGCCACATATCTCCCAAACACCTGCTGAGGATAGCCACCAACCACCGCAAACACACAACTGTCAAAGGTAGAACTGAGACGGTCTGCACAACCAAGTTAGCGCTCTAGGGATTGATCATCCTAATACCATTGCAATAATTACATATGAAAATAATATATGCCATTGAGCAGACACTTATATCCAAAGTGACTTACAGAGCTGTACATACATTGCTCAAGACCTGTTCACGCTACTTGCTAGCAACAACACTGAGACCATCAGTCAACTTACTTGTAATAATGTCAATTCTGAAATGTTAGATTATATAGTTGTGGTATAGTATATTATATGGTTGTGGTATTAGTATGTCTTGAGCTAGCTGAGGATTAAAAAAAAATGTAAGTATGTATTTCAGCACCGGGATGATTTTATTTATATGGTTGTGTATTTCAGCACCGGGATGCTGAAATACATACTTTGTTTTTAAATCCTCAGCTAGCTCAAGACATACTAACACCACAACCATATAACTCAAATCTAATCAAATTTGGTTAGTCACATGCACCGAATACAACAGGTGTAAACCTTACAGTGAAATGCTTACTTACGAGCCCCTAACCAACAATGCAGTTAAAACAATACGGCTAAGAATAAGAAATAAAAGTAACAACTAATTAAAGAGCAGCAGTAAAATAACAATAGCGAGACTATATACAGGAGGGTACTGGTGCAGAGTCAATGTGCAGGGGCACCGGTTAGTTGAGGTAATATGTACATGTAGGTAGATTTATTAAAGTGACTATGCATAGATGAATCTCTGTAGTGCCTTGCGGTCGGAGGCCGAGCAGTTGCCATACCAGGCAGTGATGCAACCAGTCAGGATGTTCTTGATGGTGCAGCTGTAGAACCTTTTGAGGATCTGAGGACCCATGCCAAATCTTTTCAGTCTCCTGAGGGGGAAAAGGTTTTGTCGTGCCCTCTTCATGACTGTCTTGGTGTGCTTGGACCATGTTAGTTTGTTGATGATGTGGACACCAAGGAACTTGAAGCTCTCAACCTGCTCCACTGCAGCCCCGTCAATGAGAATGGGGGCGTGCTCGGTCCTCTTTTTCCTGTAGTCCACAATCATCTCCTTTGTCTTGATCACGTTGAGAGAGAGATTGTTGTCCTGGCACCACACGGCCAGGTCTCTGACATCTTCCCTATAGGCTGTCTCATCGTAATCTGTGGATCTGTTGGGGCGGTATGCAAATTGGAGTGGGTCTAGGGTTTCTGGGATAATGGTGTTGATGTGAGCCATGACCAGCCTTTCAAAGCACATCATGGCCACAGACGTGAGTGCTACGGGTCGGTAGTCATTTAGGCAGGTTACCTTAGTGTTCTTGGACACAGGCACTATGGTGGTCTGCTTAAAACATGTTGGTATTACAGACTCGGACAGGAAGAGGTTGAAAATGTCAGGGAAGACACTTTCCAGTTGGTCAGCGCATGCTCGCAGTACACGTCCTGATAATCCGTCTGGCCCTGCGGCCTTGTGAATGTTGACCTGTTTAAAGGTCTTACTCACATCGGCTGTGGAGAGCGTGATCACACAGTCGTCTGGAACAGCTGGTGCTCTCATGCATGTTTCAGTGTTATTTGCCTCGAAGCGAGCGTAGAAGTAGTTTCGCTCATCTGGTAGGCTTGTGTCGCTGGGCAGCTCTCGGCTGTGCTTCCCTTTGTAGTCTGTAATGGTTTGCAAGCCCTGCCACATCCGACGAGCGTCAGAGCCGATGTAGTACGATTCGATCTTAGTCCTGTATTGATGCTTTGCCTGTTTGATGGTTCGTCGGAGGGAATAGCAGGATTTCTTATAAGCTTCCGGGTTAGAGTCTTGCTCCTTGAAAGCGGCAGCTCTAGCCTTTACCTCAGTGCGGATATTGCCTGTAATCCATGGCTTCTGGTTGGGGTGTGTACGTATGGTCACTGTGGGGGCGACATCATCGATGCACTTATTGATGAAGCCATTGACTGATGTGGTGTACTCCTAAATGCCATCGGAGGAATCCCAGAACATATTCCAGTCTGTCCTAGCAAAGCAGTCCTGTAGCTTAGCATCTGCTTCATCGGACCACTTTTTTAATGATCTTGTCACTGGTGCTTCCTGCTTTAATTTTTGCTTGTACGCAGGAATCAGGAGGATAGAATTATGGTCAGATTTGCCAAATGGAGGGCTAGGGAGAGCGTTGTATGCATCTCTGTGTGTGGAGTATAGGTGGTCCAGAGTTCTTTTTCCTCTGGTTGCACATTTAACATGCTGATAGAAATTTGGTAAAACGGATTTAAGTTTCCCTGCATTAAAGTCCCCTGCTACTAGGAACGCCGCCTCTGGGTGAGTGTTTTCTTGTTTGCTTATGGTGGAATACAGCTCATTCAATACTGTCTTAGTTCCAGCCTCAGTCTGTGGTGGTATGTCAACAGCTACGAAAAATACAGATGAAAACTCTCTAGGTAGATAGTGTGGTCTACAACTTATCATGAGATACTCTACCTCAGGCGAGCAATAGCTCAAGACTTCCTTAGATATCGTGCACCAGCTGTTATTTACAACAATACATAACCTGCCACCCCTTGTCTTACCAGACACCGCTGTTCTATCCTGCCGGTACAGCGTATAACCAGCCAGCTGTATGTTGATAGTGTCGTCGTTCAGCCACGACTCTGTGAAGCATAAGATATTACAGTTTTGAATGTCCCGTTGGTAGTTTAATCTTCTGCGTAGGTCATCAATTTTATTCTCCAAAGATTGCACGTTTGCTAGCAGAAGGGAAGGAAGTGGGGGTTTATTCGAAGTTGTTTTCGGTCATAAGAGACGATAGCGGCAACATTATGTACAAAATAAGTAAAAAAATAAGTTACAAGCAACACAAATAAACAAACAAAAAAACACAATTGGTTGGGGACACGTAGATCATCAGTCTTCTTCTCCGGTGCCATTTATAGTATAGATATGCAGGTTACCTTATTAAATATGCAGCAGATATTTATTGCATATTTTTCACACCACAGAGTCGTATATTAATGTCAGTTAGTCTACTAATGTAGATGTGCTGCCTTCTTACCCTCCTCCTCCACTCCTCTCTCTCTGTCCTCAGGTCACCCCTTCATCATGACCGTTGGCTGCGTGGCAGGTGATGAGGAGTCCTACGAGATCTTCAAGGATCTGTTGGACCCCATCATCTCAGACCGTCATAGTGGATACAAGCCCACAGACAAGCACAAGACCGACCTGAACTTTGAGAACCTGAAGGTAGTGTCTAATTCTTCTGACATGTTTTATGGGTTTCATTTCCTATACGAAATGCCAAAGAGTACTGCTGAGTAAAAGCAGTGTGAAAATATTTGAATAATCTCTACATAGGAGGTTGGGAATCACAAACTTCTTTGAGACACTTGAAATGTTCTGGTCTGAAACTCTGTTGTGACCTCTCTGTATAGGGAGGTGATGACCTGGACCCCAACTACGTCCTGTCCAGCCGTGTGCGTACCGGCCGCAGCATCAAGGGATACACCCTGCCCCCCCACAACAGCCGTGGCGAGCGCAGAGCAGTGGAGAAACTGTCCGTCGAGGGTGAGCCTCCCAGCTATCAATAGCTACAGGACATATGCATACACAGGATTATGCATGAAGCTAGGCAATAAAACGAACAAAAGGGAAGTGGAGATCCAAATGTATTTATTTATTTAAAAACATTTACCCCCTTTTTCTCTCCAATTTCGTGAGATCCAATTATGATCTTGTCTCATCGCTGCAACTCCCCAACGGGCTCGGGAGAGCCGATGGTCGAATCATGCGTACTCAAACAGGACGTGCCAAGCCGCGTTTCTTAACACCCGCTCGCTTAACCCAAAAGCCAGCTGCACCAATGTTTCGGAGGAAACACTGTTCAACTAACGACCGAAGTCAGCTTGCAGGCGGTCGGCCCACCATAAGGAGTCGTTAGAGCATGATGAGCCAAGTAAAGCCCCCCCGGCCAAACCCTCCTCTAACCCGGGGGACACTGGGCCAATTGTGCACCGACCTATGGGACCCCCGGTGACGGCTGGTTGTGACACAGCTTGGGATCGAACCCCAGGCAGTAGTGATGCGGCAACACCGCCATTCGGGAGGCTGGAGATCCAATTCTTAGGAACCCCTTAGATTAATTGGAAATAGAGATCAAAAGTGAATCCTTAGCTGCAATGACTAGTGCATGATGTCAGATAACATGGTATCTCCCTGCCTGGAGTTAAGAGTGAGGGGAAACTGAGGGGTTTTCTGTTCCTCCAGCTCTGAACACCCTGGACGGTGAATTCAAGGGAAAGTACTACCCCCTGAATAAGATGACCGATGCCGAGCAGGAGCAGCTTATCGCTGACCATTCTTGTTTGACAAGCCCGTCTCCCCCTGCTGCTGGGCGCTGGTATGGCCCGTGACTGGCCCGATGCAAGAGGAATCTGGTATGTACCCAGAACACAGACCCATACCAATAGTTAACCAAAACAATACTGTATTGTACTGTACAGAATATCCCACAATGTATCATAGTGATGTATCATGTGAAACCTCATCCCTCCTTTCTGAAGGCATAACGATGCCAAGAGCTTCTTGGTCTGGGTGAATGAGGAGGATCACTTGCGTGTCATCTCCATGGAGAAGGGCGGCAACATGAAGGAGGTCTTCAGACGCTTCTGCGTTGGTCTGAAAAGGGTATGTACTGGTACTCAAACCATTTTGTAACTAGCTCTCACAGTCTCACGTCAGAATTAGACAGTTATCCATGTTTCTCAAACGTCCAATTTTGAAGTTGTTGCAAACATCACATTTCGAAATGTTTAAGGTTACATTTTCAAGGTTAGGGTTAAGTTTTGGCTCCGAAATCTTAAATTTAGGCATTAACTCTGAATGGTTAAGGTAAGGGTTAAGTTTAAGAATTGACGTAAAACAAAAATCTCAAAAACTTTGGAATCAGAGGCAGATGCTTACGCCCATCCACCCGCCCCATCCACAACACCCTAGCAAAACTGACACCTACTTGAAGGTAACAGTGCTCACTGTTGCCCCTAGTGGCCAGTGTCCCCGTCATCTCCTGACGTTCTCAGACATGGATGGACGTTGAATACTGACTTGTATCACGGGTAACCTGGCTGCCATTTTGACATGGTAGAAAAACACCTTAACACAATGAAAAGACATGAAAATGCAGAGAGACAATTACAAGAATGTTGATACAGGGTTGTTTATTTCATCTGACAGATTGAGGAGACTTTCAAGAAGCACAACCACGGCTTCATGTGGAACGAGCATCTTGGCTACGTGCTGACCTGTCCCTCCAACTTGGGAACTGGTCTGCGTGGTGGCGTGCACGTCAAGCTGCCCAAGCTGAGCACACACCCCAAGTTTGAGGAGATCCTGACCAGGCTGCGTCTGCAGAAGCGTGGCACAGGTACTCAAACGCACAACAATAACATCCAGAGCAGCTGCTGATATATTCAACTCTAAAACGTCACAGATCACGACAGTCTTCCCTTTTACAATAAAACATGTAAAAAGGAAGATGAGCAAAAGCTATTCTGAAATAGCCATGTCCACAGCGGTTAGGACGTCTGTTCATTGAGTCTGTTATTTTTGGTGCTATTTGGATAATTTACAGTATGAGTAATTTTGCAGAGATTGTCTGAGACATACACTTAAACCCGCTTCTCTCCCCTTTTCCCTGCTCTCTACAGGTGGCGTGGACACAGCCTCCGTGGGTGGAGTGTTCGACATCTCCAACGCTGACCGTCTGGGATCCTCTGAGGTAGCTCAGGTCCAGATGGTGGTGGATGGTGTCAAGCTCATGGTGGAGATGGAGAAGAAGCTGGAGAAGGGAGAGGCCATCGACGGCATGATCCCCGCCCAGAAGTAAAGAGTTGTTGACGTCGCTGGTCGTATTTTGTTTTTCTATTGTCAAGTTATGTGCCATTGAGCCAACCAACCGGCGCTTAGAGGAAACTGATGCTCGCTCTAGAGACTCTTCACTGCTCACCTATTTTTCTTCTTTCCTTCAGCCTTTTCTGTCTCTTTTGTTTTTTTCCTTTCCTTTTCTTCCTTGCGCCATTTTTTCCACTTCTCTCCTGTTCAGTTTGTAACATCCTGGATCAGCTTCCACTGAAGTCAGCTTGCCTGACAGATGTGGCATCACGTACATTTGAAATTTGGTTTTAGAAAAATGATAATTGAAACTGTGATTAAATAAACTTGGCCTCATGAACCAAAACAGATTGGTCTTTCTTGGTCATGCACTCATGATAAATCACTGCAAATGTTAAATCAAGTCTAATAGTGTTCAATTTAACAATCAAAAAGTCTCTTTATGGTCCCACACTACACAGAGTTAATGGTACACGTTCAAAAGTGTAAATTTCACAGATATTCTGTAACTCAGTAAATAGTTGCAAATTAAGATAATTTGACTACTAAGTATTTTTTAAACCTCCCACTTTGGTCTGGATGTGTCAATGTGTAGTTCATACATGCATAATCTATGAGCAGAATTACTGTTTACCTCAATTACACAAAATCCCTAGTTTGAAAGCAACAGTTTTTCTGGATGCTGCGCTGTGCCATTTTTCCTACGTTTACCCCCATAGAAATTTGTTTTCAACCAAAGGAAGAAGCCACTGTTGTCCAAAAAAAAACATTGCTGCACGTCTGAAGTTCGCAAAAGAGCACCTGGATGTTCCACAGCGCTTCTTGCAAAATATTCTGTGGACAGATGAAACTAAAGTTGAGTTGTTTGGAAGGAACACACAACACTATGTGTGGAGAAAAAAAGGCACAGCACAGCACAGCACCCAACATCAAAACCTCATCCCAACTGTAAAGTATGGTAGAGGGAGCATCATGGTTTGGAGCTGCTTTGCTGCCTCAGGGCCTGGAAAGCTTTCTATCGTTGACATAAAAATGAATTCCCAAGTTTATCAAGACATTTTGCAGGAGAATGTAAGGCTATCTGTCCGCCAATTGAAGCTCAACAGAAGTTGGGTGATGCAACAGGACAACGACCCAAAACACAGAAGTAAATCAACACCAGAATGGCTTCAACAGAAGAAAATACGCCTTCTGGAGTGGTCCAGTCAGATTCCTGACCTCAACCCGATTTAAAATGTTGTGGCATGACCACAAGAGCTGTTCACACCGGACATCCTAAGAATATTGCTCAACTGAATCAGTTTTGTAAAGATGAACGGTCCAAAATTCCTCCTGACCGTTATGCAGGTCTAATCCGCAACTACAGAAAACATTTGGTTGAGTTTATTGCTGCGAAAGGAGGGTCAACCAGTTATTAAATCCAAGGGTTCACATACTTTTCCCACCCTACACTGTGAATGTTTACACAGTGTGTTCAATAAAGACATGAAAACGTATAATTGTTTGTGTGTTATTAGTTTAAGCAGACTGTTTGTCTATTGTTGTGATGTAAATGAAGATCAGAAAATTTTTATGACGAATTTAATTTATAAATCCAGGTAATTCCAAAGTTTTCACATACTTTTTCTTGCCGCTGTATATGCCAAATTGTTCCTTTAACCTTACTCTATATGCACTAGTGAAGCCCATATGGATAATATTTTGACAGGTATAAGCATTCTGGGTATAACTCTACCTTGCCTCCTTAGGTAAAGTTACATCCAGATAGCTTGCATCTGACAAATAATCTCAGATAGCCACTAGCGCATATGGAGTAAGGAGTATGGAGTAAACAAAGCTGTTTTTTAAACAGGAATTGACAATGTCTCTTATGACTTCACCTGACAAAGACCATAATCTAAACTGTAGCTCCTATACCACCTAGCAACTATCTTTTCAGTTTACTGAGTAGGGTTTAGACCACAGTGTGTGAGTGGCCCTTTGAGAGTTCTCATAGATATCTCTGAAAACAAGTAACTTCATCTTTAGAGCTTGGAGCCGTGGGGAGGTCCTGAGATCATCAAGTTCCAAGAATACTTTTTGGAACACCTCAAAGGTATATTTCAGTTCTTTGGAGTACTGTAGATTTAAGCCATAGATGAGGCACATAAACAAGGTACATGACTGTGTAACACTGCGAATACCAGCCAGGACCTCTGCTCCTTCGAGGCAGATCACATGCTCTATATTTTGGTGCAGATGTTTCACAGTGAACAACTTCATCACATGCTGAACGAGGTCCTCTCGGATCATGGTGTCGTCAGCATCCTGAGTGAAAAAATTAAGAAATAACAGACTAGGCTACTAGATTAACTGTGAAATTTGAGAGGAGAGAAGGGGAAAGAAAGGAAGATAGCTCATTTAGAGATAAATAATACAAAAATAAAAACAACCTTTTATTCTGTGATAAGGTATTCAACCCTCTCGCCGGGGGATATGATCAGGCCATGGACCACACTCTCTTCTTTCCTGGATGGTGTTGCACTGTAATATGATGTCAGCCAGAGAGATATGCTGAGAAGGATTATCACCACAGCAAGCAAGGTACTTGGAGTCTAACAGACAGGCCTGGATGAGATCTTTAAGGTCAGGGCCCTCCGCAAGGCTCACAAAATAATTTTAGATCCAAGCCACCTCCTGTACCCGGACTTTGAACTACTCCCCTCTGGGCGCAGGTATAGGGCACCCCTCAGCAGGAAAAACAGAACGAGACAATAATTTGTGCCAGGTGTGATATCCCTCCTAAATAGCTTGGGCTAATGTTCCTATTTACTCAGTAAGGCCAGTAGGCTAGTCTTTAAAAAAAWTTTTTTATTGGTATGTAACTGTTATGAAAGTTGGATTGTCAATTTTGTTTTGTATTTAAACGGCACTTTAAACATGTACATGACACTGCAACAAAATTTCCCCATGGGGACAATAAAGTAAGTAAGTTATCTTCTTATGGCTGCAATCTCGTTAACGGGATGATATGACAACAGCCAGTGAAAGTGCAGGGCGCCAAATTCAAACAACAGAAATCTCATAATTAAAATTCCTCAAACATACATGTATTTTATACAATTTTAAAGGTAATCTTGTTGTTAATCCCACCAAAGTGTCCGATTTCAAATAGGCTTTACAGTGAAAGCACCACAAACGATTATGTTAGGTCACCGCAAAATCACAGAAAAACACAGCTATTTTTCCAGCCAAAGACAGGAGTCACAAAAAGCAGAAATAGAGATAAAATGTATCACTAACCTTTGATGATCTTCATCAGATGACACTCATAGGACTTCATGTTACACAATATATATATGTTTTGTTCGATTAAGTTCATATCTTTTCTAAAAACCTCAGTTTACATTGGCGCCATGTTCAGAAATGCCTCCAAAAAATCACGTCAAATAACATAAATACTCATCATAAACTTTGAWGAAAGATACATGTTTTACATAGAATTAAAGATACACTTGTTCTTAATGCAACCGCTGTGTCAGATTTCAAAAATCTTTACGGCAAAAGCACAATATTCAATAATCTGAGAACAGCGTTCAGCCACAAAAGGAAGCCATACAGTTACCCGCCAAATTGTGGAGTCAACAAAACTCCTAAAAAGCATTATAAATCTTCACTTACCTTTGCTGATTTTCGTCGGAATGCACTCCCACAAGAAATGTTAGTTTTGTTCGGTAATGTCCATCATTTATGTCCAAGTAGCTACTTTTGTTAGCGCGTTTAGTACACAAATCCAAACGCTCGTGCAGGTCCAGCCAAACATCGGACGAAAACTTCTAAAAGTTATATTACAGGTCAAAGAAACTTGTCAAACTAAGTATAGAATCAATCTTTAGGACGTTGTTATCATAAATATTCAATAATGTTCCAAGCGGAGAATTCCTTTGTGTCTATAGAAGTAATGGAACGCAAGTCGATATCATGTGGAATGCGCGTGACCAGGACCTGGCTCTCTGCCAGACTCATTCCCCTCTCATTCAGCCCCACATCACAGTAGAAGCTTCATTCAAGGTTCTACAGGCTGTTGGCATCTAGTGGAAGCCGTAGGAAGTGCAAACAGATCCATATCCTACTGTGTTTTCAATAGGCGATGAGTTGAAAATCGACCAACCTCAGATGTCTCACTTCCTGGTTGGATTTCTTCTCAGGTTTTTGCCTGCCATATGTATTCTGTTATACTCACAGACATAATTCAAACAGTTTTAGAAACTTCAGAGTGTTTTCTATCCAATAATAATATGCATATATTAGCAACTATGACTGAGGAGCAGGCCGTTTACTCTGGGCACCTCTGTGCACCTTTCATCCAAGCTACTCAATACTGGCCCTGCAGCCATAAGAAGTTATTAATACTGGCAACTGAATACATACAGTTTAACCTATATACTATTGTGAAGGTGTTACTGTGCATACTGTACCCCGTACAGAACTTCAAGGATTTTCTGCATGTCCGCCTTTACAGCACCTCCTTTTGACTTAAACAAGTCCAATAGTTGTGATGTAAATTCGTCCAGATTCTGCATAAAGGTGGACTCAAGCAACAGTTGTAATTCTTCTGAACTCTTCCTTAATGAGAGAGATCTTCTGAACAGATATGGACAAAAGATGATCTGAGAGCCAGAATACTATTGGGAAACCCCTCCCAAAGCATGTGCAGAGTGAGAATGTTCAGACTAATCTTTAATGCATATTTAATTGTAGATTAGAATATTAGGTCAAGACAACACAAAATATTTAAATCAATATACACTTTTTACCTACAATGACTATTTTCATTCAGCTGTATTTTGTACCTGAGTGGGCTCAAACAGGGCTAGCCATCTTTCTTTGAAGTTCTTCACAGGAAGGGCCTGAACGACATTTTGGAAATCACAATGTTGTAGTTTTTTATTTATTTATTTATTTGTATTATTTAACCTTTATTTAACTAGGCAAGTCAGTTAAGAACAAATTCTTATTTACAATGACGGCCTACCAAAAGGCAAAAGGCCTCCTGCGGGGACGGGGGCCTGGGATTTAAAAAAATAAATACGATATAAATATAGGACAATCACAAGAAGAGAGACACAACACTACATAAAGAGATGTAAGACAAAAACATAACAAGACAGCAAAACATGACAACACAGCAATGGTAGCAAGACAACATGACAACAACATAGTAGCAGCACAAAACATGGTACAAACATTATTGGGCATACAAACATTGTCATGTACTTGTACTTCTCCCAGTAGCTCCACTCGCTCCCTCTCCAGGGTTTCTCCAGCAGGGTGGGAGGTAATTTATCTCTGCCTTCTTTGTTTAAACATTTTTTTGGGGGCAACGGGCCTGTCCTCTGATTTTCTCTTGACAGAGTTCACCTCCAGTTTTGGACAATCCAATTCCTCTCAGTTTCGATCTTTAATTGCCCATCTTGTACTTCAGGCTGGTTTGCCATCCGTACAGGCCTGAGAAGGACCCAGACTCTTTAAGGCATGGCTACTTTTTTACCAAAGCTACTGCTACTTGACAAAATGGTAGACTTGGCTTTAAACTGCAAAATCCTTTCAGACAGCTTCCAGGATGTCTGATTTCACAGACAGATTGTTGAGTAGTGTTCCATTCTTCGTGTGTGCTTCATTAGCTGCCTCAAGAATGAGCTCTGTATCAGTACTCAGGAGCGTCTGAATACCTATACCAAAAAGAAGACTTGTATTAAAATCTATGACAATGTCAGGAAAATAAAACTTGAATGACTTCAGCTTTAGATGGTTAGCTAAAAAACGTAAACATCGCAATCCTATCGGACTTGGAAGAGCTGCTTGTTATCTATCTTACTAATTTAGCTAGTTTGGCTGTTAGATTATTGACGAGATAACTATTGCACAAGGTCAACATTTGCAGTGCTGCCTAACATGTTGTGAATACGTGAACAACACAAAGGTTTCTGCAAGGACAGGTGTTGCTAGATAGCTAGGTTTAGTTAGCTAGCTAGCTATGTATTGTTCATTCCTCTCTGTCTGGCTAGCTTGCCTAGCAGTCAAACATTAAATTGCAGGGACACCATGTGTTCAGTTCTACTGTAATGTTTGCTGACGATACATTTTTTGGTAACATAGCTATTTCGGTTAATATAAAACGTACACAAAATGACAAAGGTTAGAAACAGAAACCAGAAACTAGAAACTAGCTAGCTTATTAACGTGCAAATAAACTCAGCAATAAAATAAACGTCCCTTTTTAGGACCCTGTCTTTCAAAGATAATTCTTAAAAATCCAAATAACTTCACAGATCTTCATTGTAAAGGGTTTAAACATGGTTTCCCATGCTTGTTCAATGAACCACAAACAATTACCGGTGGAACGGTCGTTAAGACACTAACAGCTTACAGACGGTAGGCAATTAAGGTCACAGTTATGAAAACTTAGGACACTAAAGAGACCTTCCTATTGACTCTGAAAAACACCAAAAGAAAGATGCCCAGGGTCCCTGCTCATCTGCGTGAACGTGCCTTAGGCATGCTGCAAGGAGGCATGAGGACTGCAGATGTGGCCAGGGCAATAAATTGCKATGTCCGTACTGTYAGACYCCMAAGACAGCGCTACAGGGAGACAGGACGGACAGCTGATCGTCCTCGCAGTGGCAGACCACGTGTAACAAAACCTGCACAGGATCAGTACATCTGAACATCACACCTGAGGGACAGGTACAGTATGGCAACAACAACTGCCCGAGTTACACCAGGAACGCACAATCCCTCCATCAGTGCTCAGAATGTCCTCAAAAGGCTGAGAGGGGCTGGACTGAGGGCTTGTAGGCCTGTTGTAAGGCAGGTCCTCACCAGACATCACCGGCAACAACGTCGCCTATGGGCACAAACCCACCATTGCTGGACTAGACAGGACTGGCAAAAAGTGTTCTTCACTGACGAGTCGCAGTTTTATCTCACCAGGAGTGATGGTCGGATTTGCGTTTATCGTCGAAGGAATGAGCGTTACACCTTGGCCTGTACTCTGAAGCGGGACTGCAGTACTTAATGCAGCTGGTGGCCACACCAGATACTGACTGTTACTTTTGATTTTGACTCCCCCTTTGTTCAGGGACACATTATTCCATTTCCGTTAGTCACATGTCTGTGGAACTTGTTCAGTTTATGTCTCAGTACTTGAATCTTGTTATGTTCATACAAATATTTACACATGTTAAGTTTGCTGAAAATAAATGCAGTTGAGAGTGAGAGGACGTTTCTTTTTTGCCGAGTTTATATATTGACTTCCTCAGGATCTTCAAACATCCTAAATCGAAGTCTCCCACTGGGCACAGGTGTCATTTCAACATTTCAAATTTAGTTTTGATTTAATTTTGGTTGAGATGTCAACTAACATGAATTCAACGTGAAATCAACAAAGGATTTCACATAATTTGATTTAGGTTATAAATTGGGTGAAAACAATTTTTAAAAATCCATTATATTGATGACTTTTTGCAAATCCAATCAGTTTTCGAAGTTGATTCAACATCATCAGATTAAATTTTTGTTGTTGTTGAAATGACGTAGAAACAACATTGATGCAACCAGTTTCTGCCCAGTGGGCAATTTCTAGTGATTAGGCTGACCTCACAACCTCATCAACATTCCAGCCACCATATAATCCTCTCTTCAGCCCCCTTACCCATATCCCACACTCAACCCCTCTCTTGAACGACCCTTCCGTTTATTCCCTTTGTCCACATTCACACCGTACACTTAAAAAATAGACGTTTATCCATAAACGGCGAATTTCGAAAGGAAACTATGCAATCTAGTTGTGTGAGGTTTGGTATAAGGATGTTAAAAATATCCAACGCACAAGTACTCCTCCCCCGTATCTATTCCAAACAGAAACTTGACCCAGTGGATGGGGACATTGACTGACGTTTGCAGCTGTTCTTTTGACTATCTTCCACTGTCAGTGTCTGGGAACGTCCTTGATAGGTTACTATTAGGTTTGGTGGTTTAAACGTTTTCCATGTGTTCCTAATGTCTCTATTCTGTGCTGTTTTCCGTGCAAATTATGGACTCTAAAGATCAAAGCTATTCTATAATTTACCCCCCTGCAGTGTTAGAAACTCAATCATGCCTTTCGGTAACACCCACAACTTCAAACTCAACTTTAAAGTTGAGGAGGAGTACCCTGACCTCACCAAGCACAACAACCACATGGCCAAGGTGCTGACCAAGGACATGTACGCCAAGCTGAGGGACAAGCAGACCCCCTCTGGCTTCATTTTGGATGACATCATTCAGACCGGTGTCGACAACCCTGGTGAGTGCCACATATCTCCCAAACACCCCTGCGTATTTTTCACACAACAGTGATATATTAATGTCAGTTAGCCTACTATGTAGATGTGCTGCCTTTTTACCGTCCTCCCCCTCCTCTCCTCAGGTCACCCCTTCATCATGACTGTTGGCTGCGTGGCAGGTGATGAGGAGTCCTACGAGATCTTCAAGGATCTGTTGGACCCCATCATCTCAGACCGTCATAGTGGATACAAGCCCACAGACAAGCACAAGACCGACCTGAACTTTGAGAACCTGAAGGTAGTGTCTAATTCTTCTGACATGTTTTATGGGTTTCATTTCCTATACGAAATGCCAAAGAGTACTGCTGAGTAAAAGCAATGTGAAAATGTTTGAATAATCTCTAAATAGGAGGTTGGGAATCACAAACTTCTTTGAGACACTTGAAATGTTCTGGTCTGAAACTCTGTTGTGACCTTCTCTCTGAGTAGGGATGAAATGACGGCAGGTAGCCTAGTGGTTAGAGCGTTGGGCCAGTAACCAAAAGGTTGCAAGATTGAATCCCTGCGCTGACAAGGTAAAAGTCTGTCGTTCTGCCCTGAACAAGGCAGTTAACCCACTGTTCCTAGGCTGTCATTGTAAATATGAATTTGTTCTTAACTGACTTGCCTAGTTAAATTATTTTTAAATTCTTAAAAAATTACCTGAACCCCAACTATGTCCAGCCGTGTGCGTACTGGCTGCAGCATCGAGGGATACACCCTCAGCCGTGGTGAGTGCAGAGCAGTGGAGAAACTGTCCGTTGAGGGTGTGCCTCCCAGCTATCAATAGCTACAAGACATATGCATACACAGGATTATGCATGAAGATAAGCAGTAAAACACGAAATGGAGATCTGAATTCTTAGCCACTCCTCAGATTAATTGGAAATAGAGATCAAAAGTAAATCCTTCGCTGCAATAACTAGTGCATGGTGTCAGATAACTCCATGCAGGGAGATACCATGTTAAAAGTAAGGGGAAACAGGGGTTTTCTGTCTCTCCAGTTCTGAACACCCTGGACGGTGAATTCAAGGGAAAGTACTACCCCCTGAATAAGATGACCGATGCCGAGCAGGAGCAGCTTATCGCTGACCATTTCTTGTTTGACAAGCCCGTCTCCCCCCTGCTGCTGGGCGCTGGTATGGCCCGTGACTGGCCCGATGCAAGAGGAATCTGGTATGTACCCAGAACACAGACCCATACCAATAGTTAACCAAAACAATACTGTATTGTACTGTACAGAATATCCCACAATGTATCATAGTGATGTATCATGTGAAACCTCATCCCTCCTTTCTGAAGGCATAACGATGCCAAGAGCTTCTTGGTCTGGGTGAATGAGGAGGATCACTTGCGTGTCATCTCCATGGAGAAGGACGGCAACATGAAGGAGGTCTTCAGACGCTTCTGCGTTGGTCTGAGAAGGGTATGTACTGGTACTCAAACCATTTTGACATGGCACAAAAACACCCCTAACACAATGTAAATGCAGGGAGACAATTATAAGAATCTTAATTTAGGTTAACCCAGAACTAAATTCTTGCGTAACTGGTCCGATGCTCAATTAAGATTTCGGTCCAGGGATAGCCCCCTTTTTAAAAATGTTCGCCTAAATGACATACCCAAATCTAACTTCCTATAGCTCAGGCCCTGAAGCAAGGATATGCATATTCTTGGTACCATTTGAAAGGAAACACTTTGAAGTTTGTGGAAATGTGAATTGAATGTAGGAGAATATAACACAATAGATCTGGTAGAAGAAAATACAAAGAAAAAAACAACTGTTTCTTTCTACCAGAGTCTTTGAAATGCAACAGAAAGGTCAATGTTCCAGCCATCACGCTGGTTGTAATTCCGATTATGTCCACAAGATGGCAGCAGTGTATGTGCAAAGTTTCAGACGGATAACTTGAAGTATGAGCAAACTACATGACATTTAGTGTGAAGTCACCCAGGTACATTTGGGCAAATCGTGAAGGAGACATTTGTATTCATATTACATTGTTCTGCAAGAATATCATCAAATCTGTATACTTGGACTTTGATTTAGCTTTTCCAGTATTAGTAGCCATATTATAAGTTCAACATTTGCAAAACAGTTTTCATAACTTCATGTCTGAATATTCTTATAATTTTTGTCCAAAAGGAAAAGGCATGCTGTCGTACAAGGTTAGTAGCTACATTTTACAACAGATACATGGTTTCCGGATACTCCCGTAAAGCCCAGATCATTGGCTATCTAGCTAGCTTTGACCCCGATTGGTGCATATTTGACAAAGTTAGAGTCGTTCAAGTGAACACCGCCCACGTCATCGGTGTGCCATGAAGGCATCGCTCTCTGACCAAATATGGTGCCATATAGGATATACTACACCCCTAATGATATAGTGAAGTCTGGTTACGTTCTAGGATCTCCAAAGAATACATACTAACGTGATTTGACTGGTTGAAACAACGTTTAGGGTTAGATTTTCACAGATTCCTTTCTTTGCAAATTGAACGAGTGGAAATACAAAATAGATTGTGCATGCTATATGGACCCTTTTAGGATATGAAAAATGATTTTTATCTAACAAAACGACACTTCATGTTATCTCTGGGACCCTTTGGATGAAAAAGACTTCAAAATGTAAGTGCATATTTCACTTTCAGAGGTGAATTTATCAAACCTATCGCGGTGATAGAAGTGTTTTGTTGTTAGGAGCTCTCCTCAAACAATAGTATGGCATTTTTTCGCAGTAATAGCTCTTGTAAATTGGACAGTGCAGTTATATTAACAAGAATTTAAGCTTTCAGCCGATATAAGACACTTATATGTACCGACATTTGTTGTTTCTCTAAAATCTGCGATCGTGACAAGGCGCTGTATGATTTACAACTGTCCCGTTGACGGGACGCCTATCCCTAAGAAGCGATAGAACAAGGATCGGAACCAGAACAAAGAGCTCCACCCCTCGCTCTTTTCAAGTTACAGGCAATTCTATGTGCCAAATCTCTCTTCCCCTTTCGGAATTCGAAAGACTCTAACACCGGCAAAATTGTGATTTGTTCAAAGCACCGGAACTAATGCTGCTTGTTATCTCACGCATCCCTTTGTATCATGGCAGATCAACACTACCACTACCACCAGGCTGCGTCTGCAGAAGCGTGGCACAGGTACACAGGTACGCACACACACAACAATAACATCCAGAGCAGCTGCTGATATATTCAACTCTAAAACGTCACAGATCACGACAGTCTTCCCTTTTACCACACAACAAGTAAAAAGGAACAGAAATGAAAATGAGCGAAAGCTATTATGAAATAGCCATGACCACAGCGGTTGAAGGAAAAATCCACAAAAAAACTATATATATATATTTTTTTTCATTAGTTCACTGTTGGTACAGTCCCAACATATTTTGCATGCCAGCAGTCAAGTTTTCAAGATATTGGAATTTTAAGAAGCAAAGTGTCACTTGCCACATCCTGATGATGCTAAATGCATCATATAATGGAAAACACATCATCGTAATGATGTGGCAAGTGATACTTTGCTTCTTGAAAATCCTATATCTTGAAAAGTTGACTGTTGACATGCAAAACATTTGAGACTGTATCAACAGTGGACTAATTAAAAAAATACCAAAATGTAGTTCCTTTGAGTAGTCTGTTCATTGAGTCTGTTATTTTTGGCAGTGGTGGAAAAAGTATTCAATTGTCATACTTAAAAAAAAAAGTGAAGATACCTTAATAGAAAATGACTCAAGTAAAAGGGAAAGTCACCCAGTAAAATACTACTTGAGTAAAAGTCAAAGTATTTGGTTTTAAATATACTTAAGTATCAAAGTACAAGTAAAAGTATAAACCATTTAAAATTCCTTATATTAAGCAAATCAGATGGCACAAATATTTAAGGATAGCCAGGGGCACACTCCAACACTCAGACATAATTTACAAATGAAGCATTTGTGTTTAGTGAGTCCGCCAGATCAGAGTCAGTAGGGATGACCAGGGATGTTCTCTTGATAAGTGTGTGAATTGGATAATTTTCCAGTCAAACTGTAACGAGTAATTTTGGGTGTCAGGGAAAATGGATGGAGTAAAAAGTACATTATTTTCTTTAGGAATGTAGTGAAGTAAAAGTAAATGTTGGCAAAAATATAAATAGTGAAGTACAGAAAACCCCAAAAACTACTTAGGTAGTACTTAGTATTTTTACTTAAAAGTACTTAACACCACTGATTTTTGGGACATTTGGATAATTTACAGTATGAGTAATTTTGCAGAGATTGTCTGAGACATACACTTAAACCCGCTTCTCTCTCCCTTTTCCCTGCTCTCTACAGGTGGCGTGGACACCGCCTCCGTGGGTGGAGTGTTCGACATCTCCAACGCTGATCGTCTGGGATCCTCTGAGGTAGCTCAGGTCCAGATGGTGGTGGATGGTGTCAAGCTCATGGTGGAGATGGAGAAGAAGCTGGAGAAGGGAGAGGCCATCGACGGCATGATCCCCGCCCAGAAGTAAAGAGTTGTTGACGTCATTGGTCGTCTTTTGTTTTTCTATTGTCAAGCGGTACAATGACGCCAACCTGCGTGTAGTGGAGATCTTTTTCTTCTTTCCTTCTGCCTCTTCTCTCTCTCTCTCCTTTGTCATTCTTCTGTTTTTTACTTTCATTTTCTTCCTTCTGCCATTCTTTTCCTCTTCTTTCCTGTTCAGTCGGTAACATCCTGGTATCCGCCTCCACCAAAGTCGGGCTTACCTGACAGACGTGAACATTACATTGGTTGTAAAAAGTTATCATTGAAAGTTATCATTGAAACTGTGGTCCAATAAACCTATTACCATGAACCAATACAGATGTCGATGTAGTTTGGTCTTTCTTGGTCATGCACTCAAGGTAAGAGCACAACAAGTTTTAAATCAACTTGAAGTTAACCCTGTTCTTATATTGTCCCACACTACACTAGCTTTCTAACAATTTCAGTTTGTTACTCTGTGAATAGTTGAAATTTAACATATACTAACACTGCTTGTTGTATTTACTCTTCACTGGCGTCAAGTGTTAAAATTAAACTCCATCAGAATAAATTTGAACTTTAATAGTGACTACATTTGAACAGTATAGTGTAAACATGAATTGTTACACAAAATCAGCTCTGTGTAAATGTTTGGCCACTAATAGAGTTGACTACATTTTACCACAGTAAAGTGTAGACTAGACCAGTGGTGTAAGTACTTTGAAGTAAAAATACTTTAAAGTACTACTTAAGTTGTTTTTGGGGGGTATCTGTACTTTATTTGACTATTTATATTTTTTACAACTTTTACTTTTACTCCACTACATTCCTAAAAAATAATGTACTTTTTACTCCCATACATTTTCCCTGACACCCAAAAGTACTCATTACATTTTGAATGCTTACAGGGGTGGGCAACTCCAGTCCTCGGGGAGGCCTTAGCAGGACAGGAAAATTGTCAAATTCACAAACTTATCAAGAGAATAAGGTCATCCCTACTGTCTCTGATCTGACGGACTCACTAAACACAAATACATTGTTTGTAAATTATGTCAGTGTTGGAGTGTGGCTATCAGTAAATAAATTAAAAAACAAGAAAAATATGCCATCTGGTTTGCTTAATATAAAGGAATTTGAAACAATTTATACTTTTACTTTTGATACTTAAAGCAATTACATTTACTTTTCACACTTAAGTATATTAAAATCCAAATACTTTGACTTTTACTCAAGTAGTATTTTACTGGGTAACTTTCACTTGAGTCATTGTCTATTAAGGTATCTTTACTTTTACTCAAGTAGGACAATTGGGTACTTTTTCCAATAATGGAATAGACTAATAGTTATTAAAAGTGCTGTTAAGACATGGCAGCACTTACATGGTTTTCACTTACATGGTTTTTTGAAGCTCACAACCTGGAGTAAACACTGAGACAACATCGTGTGGTGCTTGTGTGTTTGCTGGGTAGTAAGGTAAAGATGATATTCTAAGCCTAACTGTCCAACAATGAAGGAGGAACAAAGTTATTATTAGCAGTAAGAGCAATAGCAAGAATCAAGTGATGATCACTCACGCAGCAAACTGAGAGATTCATTGGAAGAAAAAACTAAAAGAAAAGGGAAAAGATAACATTTGTGAATTTTATTTCTCGTCAGCTCCATGTTTCTCACTTTCGCTGTAGACCAAAAGCACCAGGGCCTTTGGGCAACACAATCTCACATTGTTTGTTTCTGAAGGGGTCAATGGGTGAACAGAATTAGGCGTCCAGGTCAAAACGTGTCTCTTCATCCATCTCATTGGCCTCTATTGCATATTACATCAACGGTTAAAACAAATAAACAGTTCCAGCATGACAATGCACATTACTTAAATACTGAGCCCCTGGGGCCATAATACTGTTTCCAACAACCATCTATACCACTGACAGTCTCTCATAGGCATACCAGCACACATTGTACTATCTTTTTCTAAATGCATTTCATAAGTTTGTATTCCACCTGGAATTTTTTTTTCCTTCACCTTAGCAACCACTGTGGATATGTTCAACCAGATGCTTCCCTTTCGTTCTGTAAAAACGTAAATGGACGTTTCTATAGCTTGAACGTAACCCAACCCAACCCCAGATGGTCTGAATTCAAACGTCAATTTAAACATTTGTAAAATTGCAGAATTTGTAACAACACATTGGAATTTAAAACAATGTTTCTGTTATTTTACATTTTGTTATCCAGTAGAGAAATTCAGAGATTTGTGAATTACATTTCGGGAATATCAAGTGAACCAATTTCCCTGTAAGTAATAGAAGGAGTAAAATCATTGGAATTTACCCCAAATCTGCCATCTGTACTTGTGATAGGAGGGAAGAGCTGGTACAATACCCAGTACAGTTTCTCTGTGTCCATAATCATGTCGAAACACTGACTGCATCTTTATTTCATAAAGCATCCACCTATAGGTGTGAATCATTACATTTTTTACCCCCAAAACCCAAACTCTGAAGTCATGCAGGAGTGAAGGTTGGTATTGTTCCCTATTGTCATTGACAGAAACTGCTTTAAACTAGAAGCACTTCCCTTGTTCTAGCTATAAATAAACCTTGACCGCTAAGATATATACTATATTCATATATTTTATATACAGCCATTAACTGGCTGATATAAATCCAGTTTTTTCTATTACGATATTCATAAAAAAAAAAAAATGTACCTGTGCAAATATCCACAAATTGAAGTGTTCACATTTAAGACATTGGCGCCCTCCAGTGGCTCATTATGGGCATTGCCCTAGGGCCCACTGGAAGGAGCTGATTCAAGTCAAAGCAAAGTGCATTGAGGTCTATATTACCTAATGCTAATATACACCACAATGTTATAGGACATAGGACTGACCCTTTTCAGGTCAATAAGTGTGTCTGTCTGTTCTGTACTGTAAAGGGCGGTGAAATGTAGTGGACTAGTATTGTCCTCCTATATAGGGGATCCTGTCATGGGGCAGACAAAACAGCACAAGGAGATTCAGAAGAGATTATTCAACAACGTGTCTGTGAAGCAGATGACAGTTGTGAGTGTTTTTGAAAAAATAAACGACAGGAGGATTGCAAAAACAAACTGACATACAGACAGCAAAATCGCTTGTGATGAAGATCAAACCCTACATGATCACTTTGGTCTGACTGGTTAAATCACCATGAGCAAAAAGCCACAACTGAGACCGAGAGCGTTAACAGTAAATAACCAGGCAGACATCTTGGTCTCTGTAGCCTACATGAACATCACAGTACATCCTTTATTCTAATCAGGAGGAGGGTGAGGAAGCCTTTTTGAGGTTCTTATTTTCCAACATTGAACTTTTACTGTATGTAGGCATACTGTAAGAGGAGCAACAGGGAAAACACAGCATCCCAGTCACATTGTCTTTATGTCTCTCTCTGTCTCTGTCTCTCTCTGTCTCTGTCTCTCTCTGTCTCTCTCTCTCTCTCTCTCCTCTGCGTATCTATGCACTTCCCCTACAACCCACAGTAGCCGACCCCACATGAAAAAATACATTAATATACTATGGTAAGAATACTGTACTATTACTATATTGATATACTATAGTATTCACTGTAGTGTTTTG
This sequence comes from Salvelinus sp. IW2-2015, assembly GCF_002910315.2. Lineage (NCBI taxonomy): Eukaryota > Metazoa > Chordata > Actinopteri > Salmoniformes > Salmonidae > Salvelinus > Salvelinus sp. IW2-2015. The sequence goes on along the minus strand of NC_036863.1, from coordinate 12,828,559 downwards.
CAGACTTTCCTATAGTATTCAACTGTAGTGTTTTTGCAGACATGACTGTAGTGTACTGTAGTATATACTGCAGTGTTTTTGCAGACATGATTTACAGTTTACTATAGAGTTTACTATTGTTACATACACCGGATAGGTGCAGTGAAATGTGTTGTTTTACAGGGTTAGCCATAGTAGTATGGCACCCCTTTAGCAAATTAGGGTTAAGTACCTTGCTCAAGGGAACATTGGACAGATTTTTCACCTTGTCAGCTCATGCATTCGAACCAGCAACCTTTCGATTACTGGCCCAACGCTCTAACTGCTAGGCTACTTGCCACCCTGTAGGAAACCAACAGGACAAACACTAAAAGAGCAAATTTTCCATAACCTGTAGGTAGGTAGGAATGGAGTCTGAACGGATACTTTAGAGCTTCTGCTCTTTTATATAACCTGTAGGGAACACAATATATGGTCTATACTTGGCAAGTAGGTTTCTCATTCATGGGTGGCACAAATTGGGGTACAGGGTATGGGAATGGGTGAGGTATATGCAAATTAATATTGTAGATTTACTATAGAACACTGTAGTTAAAACACTGTAGTGTTTTTGCGGATAATGTAGTATTTTTGCGGAAATTACTGTAGTATTTACTATAGTATTCTACAGTATACTACAACATGTAAGTACTACACATGATCAATGGATACTACAATGTGGAGTTTAGTATTCTACAAAATTCTATAGTAAGCACTACACGATCGAGGGATACTACAGTGTGGAGTATAGTATTCTACAGTATACTACAGTTAACTACATAATTTTATAGTAAGTACTATAGTATTGTATAGTAAACTGTAGCATTTTGTCATGTGGGACAGTCATCAGCAGTAGACAAAACCAGTTTGATCTGAAGTTCACCAATGTCAAAATGCTGAAGGATGTTAGAGTAGAGGCACCAGTGTGTGTGTAACAGTGGGAATGGGATTGGGTGGTTCCAGTTGCCTCAGAAAAAAACTGATTTTGATGTTCACCTTCAATGTAGTGAGATGGCTGAAGATAAATCGGCATGGCACGGAATAGAAATCAAACAAAATTGCATTGCATTGCATTGCACTGAAAGCAATATGACATATATATATATATATATACACACATATATATACATTAATATACATATATATATATACACATATATACATATACATATATATACATATATGACTTACTCAAATACACAGAAATAAAGTATTTAAAATATAAATACTTAAATAATCATGTACTTCAAACATTGTCTGTTCCAAATTTGGTTCACTAGTATGTCTGACAGCTTTTCATTTTGGCAAAGCCATGTGACATTCAAGGGCACAATGTTCTGCAGTGAACCGCGGTTGCATTTTTTTCCTTTCCAGCCACCCTTTCAGCCAGAATACATTGAGTTAGGCTATTTTATGCAGAGGAACTGTAACTCTTTCATGACTTGAATTCAACTTTGCTGAAGAAATGTAAAAGGGATAGATCATATCGTGAGAAGTAGGGGATGAAATGCTTAAAAACAGCTTGATATGATTATTGGTAATGACCAGTTCCAACACAGACATTGATCCCAGCCAATCAGAGGGTTAAAATAGTTTCTCAGGAAAAGGAATGTGCCAATGGAATTACTTTGCAAGGGTGTGTGCAGGAAACCAAATGTACAGGTAGCTAAAGAGGTATGAAGGTGAAAAAATAGCACTATGAACCACAGTTCTGATCTACATAGATTACGTTTTCATATTGCCGCTGATGGAGCATGATGTGTACCAAAGTGTATACTACCTGATCTTATACATTAATAAAACAGCTTATTACGTTGTGGGTTGTACAATACTACAAAACTGAAACCTATATCCGTCCAGTTTATATTTGTCATGTGCAATAAGACTTACTGAGCAAGATTCATGGTGTGTCCGAGAAAACATCCCCATCTGCTACTTTATTCAGTTGATGATATTGTAAGTGGAAAATGGATGTGAATGTTACCATTGGCTGGTTCAAAGTGTCTGTCAACTCCTCTGTCATTGCCAATAATTCAGTCCCACCCATACCATGCACACAATGAAAAACAGAGCAACTTTTCAGGCCACTTGTCAAATCATTGAGTTAACTGTCTCCCTATTTGTGCATGTTGTCCACTGGCGACAAGTCCTTGGATAATCACTTAATCCATATTAATGTTCAAATGGGAGAAGAATGACCAAAAACACATACAGTGACACGCAGAAGACAATCCAAGACAATCAAAGACGGCGAGACACAAGAAATGTTTTCGATAGTGTCGGTTCGGAGGTGGTGATGGTTAAAAACCACAATGATACCAATCATAAAAGTAATAGTCATTATGGCTAGAGTTAACAATAAAAAATATGAAGCTGGATTTCTCTCTGGTTCGGATCCAGTGGATGAAGTTGGGGGGAGGGGATGCTTGAGTCTGTGTGGCGTGGGGGGTTTGGGTGGTGAGGTTGAGACTGGTGTGGAGAGGGGTAGGTCTTTAGCCACGTAAGAGACAGGAGGAAATGTATTTATCTCCAGCCCCAAGTCCCTTTATCTATTTCTCTTTCCATCCTTCTCAACCCCCATTATATTCAGAGTTCGAGGTCCTTCGAGATTTGCGTGGCGATGTCCCGGAAAGCAAGTGGTGCCCCCCAGAGTCGCGTGTACCGCACCCCGTTGGAAGACTCATTGTTGGCGGCGCTGCCCCCTGTGGAGAGGTGGCACACCTCTGCCTCAAAGGCCACTTGACCACTGGCCGCCCCGTGGGTGCAGGAGAGCAGAAAGGGGCCGGCATGGTGGACCTGGCAGCCGCAACCCCGTGCCGCCTCCCGCAGAGCCAGCACCACCTCCGCCGGGTCCCGCCGCCCCCCAGGTCCCCTCAGATCCCAGCCACGTCCGACTGCCCGGGGCTCGGACGCTTTTTGATGCCCAGGTAAATGGCGACTGGAGGCCAGAAAGGGACAGAAAAGTAGGAGAAAGGACAGAGGTGTGGAAGAGTGGAGGAAAAAGGAGGAGAGAACAGCTGTTAGAGGGAAAGGGGTAGTAAATGTGGGTAAGAAGAAAAACTTGTGACGGGTTGTTGAATCTAAACTTGAATGTCCAGTTAAGGTGTGTAAGTTTACTGTCTGAAACATGAGTTCTAGATGGGTTGACGAAGGGCTGCCGGATATACTGACCTTGTGACATGTACTGACCTTGTGACCGCAGATCGGCAGATTCCCTCAGGTTCATTTGTGACCCTGCGTAGAGAACAAACACACACACACACGCACACACACAGACCCCACACCACACCACACACACACACACACACACACACACACACACACACACACACACACACACACACACACACACACACACACACACACACAAACACAGTTGAAGGGGAATCGGAGAGGTGATTTATGGGAGATGCAGTTCCATGTCCACCAAGTACACAGTCATCATCCATCCACAATACAGTGAAGCCATTCAAAAAGAAAGGAAAATAAATCAGAGTGAGGACAAGCAAACAACAACAGCAACAAAATCCTCAGGAGTCATTGGGTTGCATGTTGCCTCACAATATTATTATGAAAGTTCTATTGACTCCTGAGTCATTGTTTTACTCAATGCATTGTCAATTGGCGTTGATGAAGATTTAGTCGAAAGTGCGTTATAGTGGCTTGGAAATACGATGTCATTTCTAAAGGAGACACATAATGAGTAGGAAAACCTTTTGTCATCATTGTGATGTCGTCAGATTAACTTTAGATGCAGTATAACCACAGATAGAACAAGGAGCCAAATGTTTCACCAGATGTATGAATCTGAACCTTCCGGTTTGAAGTTCCACTCCCCACCAAATATGGTGAGGAGGAAGCACCAGGTGCCGGCAGTGGAAGAACATGGAGCCAGATGGAATTGGGCCGACATGCACATTTTCTCAGCGATTAAACATTTCATCTGAATACAGTTTGCTTTTCACAAAACAATAATTTGTTACGAACAGAGTTGACTAAGTCTTGTAGACTTTACCCTTTGCCAAAGTTGTAAAATTTGTTGTTGTTTAGAAGGAGGGCAATGGCGAATTGAGTTACTGCACACACGCAGTTCACAGAGTAGGCATTTCCTAACGGAAATATGCAAACACATGCTAGAACGCGGCATAAGGATCTTGCTAGCTCGTGCTTGGCTCTGCCCACTATGCTTAATTTGCTCCCATTGGAAACGACAGGTTGTGGTGTATCTTGGTTTAGTTATAAAAAATATTTGGTAAAATGTTAGTGAGCCTGTCACGACTTCTGCCAAAGTCGATGCCTCTCCTTGTTCGGGTGGTGCTTGGCGGTCGACGTCACCGGTTTTCTAGCCATCATTGATCCATTTGTAATTTTCCATCGGTTTTGTCTCGTCTTCCTACACACCTGGTTTCAATCCCATTCATTACCTGTTGTGTATTTAACCCTCTGTTTCCCATCATGTCTTTGTCAGAGATTGTTTTATGTTCAGTGTCGTGGTTTTTGTATTTGGTGCGCGACGGGTCCTTGTACCCAATTTGTTTCATTTGTATTTATGGTTTTGGAGTTATGTTTTGTTTTATTAAATTACTAAATTTTACCAAGTTTAATTCTCCTGCGCCTGACTTCCCTGCCACCTATACACACGAATTGTGACAGAATCTCTGACCAACAATGAAGTCAGCAGGAGAAGGTACCCCGGCCATGGAGGTGGAGGAGCACGTCATGGAACATACAGAGATGATTTACAAACTGAGCGCTGCCATGGATCGCGTTGTCCAGAATATGGACCCCTGGGAGACACAGGGAGTTTTCCCAGCGCCTCCACCAGCACAACCGGGGTCTCCCCTGAACGCCCCTGTCCCACCTGAACCTAGCAGGATCCAGCTATCCATGCCATAGGGATACGACGGAAATGCTGCCGGCTGCCAGGGGTTCCTCCTCCAACTAAGCCTGTACCTGGCCACGGTCCACCCAGCTCCATCGGACCGTGAGAAGAGTTTCACCCTCGTCTCGTGCCTCACCGGGAAAGCCCTGGAGTGGGCCAGCGCTGTGTGTGGAGGGGGAGATGCAGCGTTGAACAATTTTGAGGAGTTCATCTGCTGTTTCCGGACAGTATTCGCCACCCACCCGAGGGCAGAGCGGTGGGTGAGCGCCTCTACTATGTAAGGCAGGAGACGAGGAGCGCCCAGGTGTTTGCACTGGAGTTTAGGACCCTGGCTGCCGGAGCTGGATGGAGCAACCGGGCCTTGGTCGACCATTACTACTGTAGTCTACGTGAGGACGTCCGTCGGGAGCTGGCTTGCAGAGACACCACCCTCATTTTCGACCAGCTGGTGGACCTATCCATCCGGCTGGACAACCTGCTGGCTACCCGCGGATGTCCAGATTGGGGTTTGGTTGTTCCATCCTCCCGCACACCCTCTCCGATACCTACGGAGCTGGGAGGTGCGGTGCACAGGGAGAACGGAGGGGGATCCCGCTCATGCACCATATGTGGCCACAGAGGTCCCACTGCTGGTCGGTGCCGGGTTGGGTTCCTCTGGGTATCGAGGTGGCAGGCAGGGCACTCTGGCGTCACCCCAGGTGAGTAGGCACCATTCTCACCCAGAGCCCTCTGTTGCACATATGTTTGTCTCTGTTACCTTTCCTGAATTTCCCCCGCGTTCCTAGCATATTCAGGCGCGGCTAGGAATTTCATTAACAAAGGATTAGCTCATAGTTTAGGGATCCCCATTGTTCCTGTGAATATGCCTTTCCCCGTTCATGCTTTAGATAGTCGACCATTAGGGTCAGGATTTATCAGGGAGGCCACCGCTCCTTTGAGTATGGTAACGCAGGGGGGTCACAAGGAAAATATTAGTCTTTTTCTTATTGATTCTCCTGCGTAATTCCGTGGTGCTGGGCCTACCCTGGTTAGCTTGTCATAACCCTACTGTTTCGTGGCCACAGAGGGCTCTCACGGGAGAGTGTTCAGGTAGGTGTTTAGGGGTTTCCGTTGGTGGTACTACGGTGGAAAGTCCAGACCAGGTCTCCACCGTGCGCATTCCCCCAGAATATGCCGATTTGGCTCTCGCCTTCTGTAAAAAGAAGGCGACTCAATTACCACCCCATCGACGGGGAGATTGTGCGATAGATCTCCTGGTAGACACTGCACTTCCCAGGAGTCACGTGTATCCCCTCTCACAGGTGGAGACGGTGGCTATGGAGACATATGTCTCTGAATCCCTGCGTCAGGGGTACATTCAGCCCTCCATTTCACCCGTCTCCTCGAGTTTCTTTTTTGTGAAGAAGAAGGATGGAGGTTTACGCCCGTGCATTGATTATCGAGGTCTCAATAAAATCACAGTGAGGTATAGTTACCCGCTACCTCTTATCGCTACGGCGATTGAGTCAATGCACGGGACGCGCTTCTTCACTAAACTGGATCTCAGGAGTGCGTACAATCTGGTGCGTATTAAGAAGGGAGACGAGTGGAAGACGGCATTTAGTACCACCTCAGGGCATTATGAGTACCTAGTCATGCCGTATGGGTTGATGAATGCTCCATCAGTTTTCCAATCATTTGTGGACGAGATTTTCAGAGACCTGCACGGGCAGGGTGTAGTGGTGTATATCGACGACATTCTGATATACTCCGCTACACGCGCCGAGCATGTGTCCCTGGTGCGCAAAGTGCTTGGTCGCCTGTTGGAACATGACCTGTACGTCAAGGCTGAGAAATGCTTGTTCTTCCAACAGTCCGTCTCCTTCCTAGGGCATGGGATTTCCACGTCAGGGGTGGAGATGGAGAGTGATCGCATTGCAGCCGTGCATAATTGGCCGACTCCCACCACGGTAAAGGAGGTGCAGCGATTCTTAGGGTTTGCCAACTACTACCGGAGATTTATCCGGGGTTTTGGTCAGGTTGCTGCTCCCATTACCTCACTGCTAAAGGGGGGCCCGGTGCGCTTGCAGTGGTCAGCTGAGGCGAACAGGGCTTTTAGGCACCTGAAGGCTCTGTTTACCTCGGTTCCTGTGTTGGCTCATCCCTCTTTGCCGTTCATAGTGGAGGTGGACGCATCCGAAGCTGGGATAGGAGCAGTGCTCTCTCAGCTCTCGGGTACGCCACTGAAGCTCCGCCCCTGTGCTTTCTTTTCGAAGAAGCTCAGCCCGGCGGAGCAAAACTATGATGTGGGGGACCGGGAGCTGTTGGCTGTCGTCAAGGCTTTGAAGACATGGAGACATTGGCTTGAGGGGGCTAAACACCCTATTCTCATCTGGACTGACCATCGCAATCTGGAGTACATCCGGGAAGCGAGGAGACTGAATCCTCGTCAGGCAGGGTGGGCCATGTTTTTCACCCGTTTTGTGTTTACCCTCTCTTATAGACCAGGCTCCCAGAACGTGAAGGCAGACGCACTGTCCAGGCTGTATGAGACATAGGAGCGGTCCATGGATCCCACTCCCATACTCCCAGCCTCTTGTTTGGTGGCGCCGGTAGTGTGGGAGCTGGACGCGGACATTGAGCAGGCGTCACGTGCAGAGCCCTCTCCCCCTCAGTGTCCAGCTGGGCATCTGTACGTTCCGTCTGCTGTTCGTGACCGACTGATCTATTGGGCCCACACGTCACCCTCCTCTGGTCATCCTGGGATAGGTCGGACGGTGCGCTGTCTTGATGGGAGGTACTGGTGGCCCACTTTCGCTAAGGGCGTGAGGATTTATGTTTCCTCCTGCTCAGTGTGCGCCCAGAGCAAGGCTGCTAGACACCTGCCCAGAGGTAAGTTACAACCCTCACGTTCCACAACGACCGTGGTCACACCTGTCGGTGGATTTCTTAACTGATCTTCCACCTTCACAGGGTAACACCACGATCCTGGTCGTTGTGGATCGTTTTTCTAAGTCCTGTCGTCTCCTCCCTTTGCATGGTCTCCCTACGGCCTTACAAACTGCGGAGGCTCTGTTTACACACTGCCTGAGGATATAGTGTCTGATCGGGGTCCCCAGTTCACGTCAAGGGTCTGGAAGGCGTTCATGGAACGTCTGGGGGTCTCGGTCAGTCTTACCTCAGGTTTTCACCCCGAGAGTAATGGGCAGGTGGAGAGAGTTAACCAGGATGTGGGTAGGTTTCTGAGGTCTTATTGCCAGGACCGGCCGGAGGAGTGGGCGAAATTCGTGCCCTGGGCAGAGATGGCCCAAAACTCACTACGCCACTCCTCCACTAACCTTTCTCCCTTTCAATGTGTATTAGGGTATCAGCCGGTTCTGGCTCCATGGCATCAGAGTCAGACCGAAGCTCCTGCGGAGGAAACCTGGGAGGCCACCCATGTCCACCTGCAGCGCTCCATACTGCGCCAGAAAGTTGGCGCAGACCGTCACCGCAGTGAGGCCCCGGTGTTCGCACCAGGGGACAGGGTCTGGCTCTCGACCCGAAACCTGCCCTTCCGCCTGCCCTGCCGGAAGCTGGGTCTGCGGTTTCTGGGGCCGTTTAAAGTCCTGAGGAGAGTGAACGAGGTATGTTATAGGTTACAGCTACCCACTAATTACCGTATTAACCCCTCGTTCTGTGTGTCTCTCCTCAGGCCGGTGGTGGCTGGCCCGCTCCAGGAGACTGAAGTGCGGGATGTTCCTCCGCCCCCTCTGGACATCTTGGGGGTCCCGGCGTACTCCGTTCGATCCATTTTGGATTCGAGACGTCGGGCGAGGGGCCTTCAGTACCTCGTGGAATCGGAGGGGTACGGTCCGGAGGAGAGAAGCTGGGTTCCGGTGGAGGACGTGTTAGATCCTTCCATGCTGCGAGAATTCCACCGTTTCCATCCGGATCGCCCTGCGCCTCGCCCTACGGGTCGTCCCCAAGGCCGGTGTCGACGCGCTGCTGGAGCCGCGCATCAGGGAGGGGGGTACTGTCACGACTTCTGCCGAAGTCGATGCCTCTCCTTGTTCGGGTGGTGCTCGGCGGTCGACGTCACCGGTCTTCTAGCCATCATTGATCCATTTTTCATTTTCCATTGCTTTTGTCTCTTCTTCTAACACACCAGGTTTCAATCCCATTAATTACCTGTTGTGTATTTAACCCTCTGTTTCCCATCATGTCTTTGTCAGAGATTGTTTTATGTTCAGTGTCGTGTTGTTTGTATTTGGTGCGCGACGGGTTCTCCTACCCAATTTGTTTAATTTGTATTTATGGTTTTGGAGTTATGTTTTGTTTTATTAAATTACTCAATTTTACCAAGTTTAATTCTCCTGCGCCTGACTTCCCTGCCACCTATACACACGAATTGTGACAGAGCCTCTGTTCAGATGGCGTGACACGACTGGGTGACGTAAGTGCAACCCATGAATACGGGTCAGAGTATGGAGTGATATTACTGCAATATTACCCCGTATCAGAGGCCCTGACTCGCACAACAGAGTCAACTAATAAGGCTGTATCAATATAATAAATAAAAAAACAACCCCATGCTTCTCATATTGTGTTTGTTCAGGGGGAACAGTGAATCTGTACTGATATGATTGTACTCTACGTCTTTTAGGGTGCGGTGGGAGAATCCACAGCAGTGTAAATGTTGGTGCATTCTGTGACACCAACTGTACGTCACTATCAATTCCACCACACAACAAAGACAGTCCGCATGTCCAGGAATCAACTGTCATTCAAAATAAAACAAGGTAGATGGAGTCACAGGAAGACCTTATGCACTAGGATGGTGCCCCTGGAACAAATCATTATTTTAACGCAAGCCCTTACGTATAATAAAAGGATAAATAACACTTTCATAACATATCATAGGTGTCAGTTTATGACAACTAAGACCATGTTTACTGTTTATCAGCCAATTGTCTAGCAAAACTGCCATAGCTAATTCATTGTTTGTGTCATGTTAAGTCATTGTTATGACAGTGTTATGTATCCCAGGCATGCCAAAGGAATGAACCAAAAAGCAGTGTGAGAGAGCTATGGAATAAAGACAAGTAGGTAGACATACAGGCCTACAGATAGACAGACACACAGGCCTACAGATAGACAGACATACAGGCATGCATACAGACAGACAGAGACAGACACACAGGCCTACAGATAGACAGACATACAGGCATGCATACAGACAGACAGAGACAGACATACAGGCATACAGATAGACAGACAAACAGGCATGCATACAGACACACAGAGACAGACACAACAGGCTACAGATAGACAGACAAACAGGCATGCATACAGACAGACAGAGACAGACACACAGTCAACAGATAGACAGACAAACAGGCATGCATACAGACAGACAGAGACAGACATACAGGCCTACAGATAGACAGACAAACAGGCATGCATACAGACAGACAGAGACAGACACCAGGCCTACAGATAGACAGACAAACAGGCATGCATACAGACACACAGAGACAGACACACAGGCCTACAGATAGACAGACAAACAGGCATGCATACAGACACACAGAGACAGACA